>NC_066584.1:360586318-360912151 GCF_024323335.1 Lathyrus oleraceus
TCGAAGAAGAAAAGTTTCACAAAGTTCACCTTCTGTTTGCAGTGAGGATGCTCGATCTTGATCTCAATTTGCTTGGGCTTGCTTCTACCAACTTGCAGGAAGTGATATTGATGATTAAAAGGCTTGGATTCTTGGAGTTTCAATTCCAAAACAGAATGAGAATTGAAACTCAATTTTAAGAAGAAATGCTTAAGATTATCCTTTAATGGAGGTTAGGGAAGAAGCAGGTCAAATCTTGGGTAAGAGGGATCCATTTCTGAGCTCAAGGGACATGTATATATAGCCATCCAATTACTTTTCACACCTTTTGAATTTTTGCCAAAACTAGCAATGTGAGGTTGCATGCTTGCATGGGCGTGTGCTATGCCCAAAGAATGATTGGAATTGGTCCAAAATTGTGCACATATGATCCTTAAAGCAATTCATGAAGCCATGCAATATGGAATGGAAAGTGGTCATGAAAATCATCCAAATGGGGCCATGCATTGCACCCATGCGCATGCCACTCAAAAATGATCCAAATGCCATGATATTGGACTCTTTGGAAAGGTAACATGAAGGGAGCAACTTTGCTATTGAAATTTTTTACATTTGGAGCTTGGATCATGATGAATTTTAAGGTGGAAGTTGGAGAAATCAAACATAGTTGAAAATTTTCTAAGTATAAAGTCAAATTACCACTTTTTCCACCTTGAATAACTTTTGCTATGAGCTTCAAATGAAAATGGTTCCTTCTTAAAAGTTATAGCTATTTCATTTCTATTAAATTTGGTCACAAATTTGACAACATTTGAATCTTGCATGAGGGAGTTTTGGATTTTAGAAGTTGAGGAAAAATGCTTGTTCAATGGTAATTGCCCAAAATGACCTATAATGTTTCCTCTTGGTACATGCCCTTGAAAGTAGAATTTGACATTTATCGAAGAGTAAAAGTTGGATAAGACATCTTGAAATTAATAATTAAACTTGGATGGCCTTTATATCATGAAAATTGATAATGTTATGGTTCTTGGAAGTTGACCTTCCATCTAGGGCATAGACAAAATGACATATAATCTTTCCCCATAAAAAATGACTTTCTAAGCAACATTAGCTCTTGATGTCAACATGAAAGTTGTTTGGAATGTCATAAAGATTAACTTTTATCTTGGAATCATTTTCATATGACAATAATCGTAGGAGATAGGATCTAGTGAACCCCATATTTGACCAGTTGACTTTTCCGGTCAACCTCCTTGAACCAACTTGTAAACTTGAAGTTCCTTTGATCTTTGGGGCTCGTGGAGGATCATATATGCTTATAATTATGTTCAAAGTAGTATCCCTTGATATCTTTGACCAATTGTGGAAGAAATTTGTTGAGGAAGTCACACAAGATACCCAGAGAATTAGGGCTTCCAAGGCAAACAAGCTTCAAATTCTTGATGAATTCTTGATCAAAATGACAATTAAAGAACATGGGGATCCATATATGATGCTTAGAATAATTGTGAATATTTCCTTGATTGATCTCTTGTATTGAGGGTCTCAAACCCTAGATATGAGCTTGGTGGGGGCACATATGGACACACACACACACACACACCTACAAAAGAAACAAAGTTATACATACACATATTTTTTGTATTTTGGTTAGTAAACAAAAGAAAATAAAGTATGTTACAATCAAAAGTGTTTGATGATCTCTCCCAATGCAAACCCAAAGAATGAGGGGTGAGGAGGATACCAAGGTGTGACCCTAAAGCCAATGCAAATGATGGGATAACATGAGGGATCTTAGGGTCAAAATTGGGGTCTTACACACACCATCGGACCTGAGAACAACAATTCACTACTAACACCTTTAGTAACGCTTCAATGATTCTCATTTGGAACTATCTACTCGCTCCTGAATCCACACCATCATACCAGAGCATACAAAAACTGGATTGAAGCCCGTACACCATGATGCATGATTTTTAACAACATGCAATATCACCAAAATTATCACCATGCATTTACCACAATTATGCACAACATCATTCTCAATACACAACAAGTGGTTAATTTCATAATAATTAATAAACAACACAAAAATACCTCCAAACAGTGACCAAGCAGTAGCACCATGTCAAATATATATTCACATACATCACTCAATCATATTAAATCATCTCAACATTGGTTCATCATCAAACATGTACAATAAGTCACGTAATTATACACACACTTCACAACATATACTCATACATAATTAAAACATGGAAGTTCATCTCACAAGGCACTACCATAATGTAGCTCTCAGCGTTAGCTTTCCAACACTTTGAACCGCGCCTCAATCCGAGTCCTGAAACTCAAGTTACAACAATTCAAGTCACGAACAAAAACTTTGTGTTATCATCCTCGCGAGGCAAGCACAACATCTCATTAGGCGAAGTTCACAGGGCCAAGCTCGCCAGGAGAGCTCGCAGGGTGATGTGTTCCAGACCTATAACACTAGAAACACGATTTTTACACTGCAGAACCTCCTAACTCCTCCAATTCGGTCCCAAACATTCCTAAATGGCCATAAAATTATATTACAGGTTATAACATCATTATGATATGTTAATTCACATAATCACACAACTTATCCATTCAATTTCATCCATTCAATTTCATCCATTCATGTTTATGTTCATACTTTCAACAACTCCAACAATGGAACACAAGCATACACACATAAACATGACCATATATAAACAAGTCCAACTACGAATATTAGATGAATGCACTTGTAATCATCAAATTCCATAATTACATACAACAATAACAATTCATAATCAATTCACACAATTCCTAAAGAAAGTAAGGACTTATCTTCTCTACCCTATCATGATATACACCCATAGAGAAAGCCCTTTCTCCCCCATTAACTTAGTTTGCTTGTAAAAATTCAGAATTTCTCAAGGTTTTTCTTCCTTCTTCAAGCCCTAGCCCTGCCTTGCCTCTTTTCACCAAAATCGGTTTTCACGTACTGTTTTTCTCCAAAACTCTACTAACCACTATTTATTCCTAACCTAATTTTAATCTCTTAAAAATTACACTAAGGCCCAACTTATGTCATGACTTTCACCACTCCCCTCGTATCCTCTGATTTCCTTTTTTCCACCAAAAAAAAAAGCATTTTTTCTCATTTATTTAATTAATTAATCAAAATAACTATAATTCTAATTATATTAATTATTCTAATTCTTCTACCACCCACCAATGTTTTCACTACACTCCACCAATGCCACAATTCCAAATACAATTCCACATACATAATTAATTAAAATACACCACATACCAAATAATTAATAAAAAATACTAATAATTTGATTAGATAAATTAATCAAATTTCTCAACCAACACATAAATAAATTTCTCAACCAACACATACATATTCTCATAAACTCTGTACAAGGCATCCTGATAGAAGTATTCACCTTTATCGTCACGGTGATAATACATGAGTTTTACAGTTGTGTCGTCAAATAATTTGGGGTCATCCATTATATCAAATACTTCAGACATAATACAATTCCTTTCCAAAATAATCTGAATGAAGGGAGTATAAAACATAGGCTTACTCTTGGTATGCTTGCAAATGATAATCTGATCAATGATGAACTTTTTCCAATTCAATTCTGGATGAGTCATCAACATCCACTTCAAAAACATGTGTGTATCATCAGCTCTAGCATTGTTTTTCGACTTACGATAGAGAATCATAATGATTGCCCAATGTAACATTCTCATGTCACATTTAATCCTAACTTATCTAAAAATTCATTGTATCTAAATGCTCTTTGGAGACAGAATTTGAAATCGACGTCATAAACCTAGTAGGCTTGAACTAACAAATGTGGTTGGCAGGATTCACTTCATGGCCCTTGCACTCAAGACCAAAAACTTCATCGAAGTCTTCAATTGATAATTTAACCAAATTACCATTAAACTAACACTTTAAGCCTTGGTTACAACTGCAAATGCTGCAATAGAATGTTTTCACGTGATGAGGATTATATCTCTTATTCAGAGCCAGAAAAGGTATTAACTTGTGTTTGTCAAAGTGCTTCAAAAAATTAAGTTTCAACCTTTTCTCGGATTCCTTTGTGATATAGTACTCATGTTCACAAGCTTTTTCATAGAATAACTCAGAAAACTTTTAGATATCATATTTGAAGATAAGATGACTTACTTTTTGAATTGACAAAGTGAGGTCTATAATTGTTAAAGTTGAACGAGAAGCAAAAATTTGAGGCATGACTATCTTCACTTTTTGTTTGCTCCAACTCTTGTGATATTCTCTATGAGTTCTTCTCTTGTTTGACTTTTGCTTAGAAACATATGAAGAATATGAAGGTGGATCCATGAGTCTATTTTCCTTTTGCTTTTTTGAGGTTTTCTTGGATTAGTCCATAATGATTGATGATGAAATGAATGAGAATGAAGATGAATATGTGTGTGTGTGTGAGCGCGCGTGTGCGTGTGCGTGTGCGTGTGTGTGTGTGCGTGTGCGTGTGCATGTGCGTGTGCGTGCGTGTGCGTGTGCGTGTGCGTGTGCATGTGCGTGTGCGTGTGTGTGTGTGTATGTGTGTGCGTGTGCGTGTGCGTGTGTGCGTGTGTGTGTGTGTGTGTGCATGTGTGTGTGTGTGTGCGTGCGTGCTTGCGTGCGTGCGTGCGTGCTTGCGTGTGTGTGCGCGTGTGTGCTTGCGTGCGTGCTTGCGTGTGTGCTTGCGTGCGTGCGTGTGTGTGTGTGTGTGTGTGTGTGTGTGTGTGTGTGTGTGTGAGTGTGTGTGTGAGTGTATGCGTGTGTGCGTGCGTGCGTGCATGCGTGCGTGCGTGCGTGTGTGTGTGTGTGTGTGTGTGTGTGAGTGAGAGAGAGAGAGAGATAGATTTGGAATGAAAGGAAAAAGCATGTTTTAACGAATTAAGAATTTGAAATGACTTTGATTTCAATAAGAGAGAAGGCATGGTTCAAATTAGAAAAATTTTAATGGGATTTGATTCGAGTCATATTTACACATGATTATAATCAAATTTGAATAAATTCAAAATGTTTCATTTTAATTCGATTCGTTGCTTTGGTGATTCAAATCATCATTTCAACACATAAATGGTGAATTTTGTTCCAATTTTTTGTTTGAGAAAGTAAAAAAGAAGACTATAAAATTATATTGTCGTGATTATAAATGAATACAAAGACTCCTTTATATAAGAGAATAAATTCGGCCTATAAAATAAAATACTCCATGGGTTGATGTCACTTTCTAATCGATTAGCTTGCATCGCTAGACATGAATGATTTTGTTGGGCCCATATGTTGACAGTCCATGGAGAAGTTGGCTGAATGAAGTGTTGAAACATAAGGAAGACGTATATTGAGTCACTGCTAGTGAGCAGGTATCCCAATGGGCTTGGGCATTTCTAAAGTTCACTCAGTGGTCTGAGTCACCCAATCTGAACCAAGGTCGAAGTTTGCTTGTCTATGGCATGTTTTATGTGATGTGTCAAATGAATAACGATTTTGAATGTTCGTCAAAGGGGAAAATCATCCCCCCCCCCCCCCCCCCGATTTGAGAAAGAACCATTCTCCCCCCATTCCCATGTTTTTACCACAAAGCTAGGGGAAACAATTTGCTTCTAGTCCGACCCATGGAGACCAATATAAACATCCATATCAAATGATGCAAAGGAAAGAAGTAGAAAAACCTGACCATACTCATACGAAGTCTCTCTACATTTATAAGTGAGATGATTGTCTTAAACCTTTATTGTATGTTTTGCAATTACAATTGGAGTCATAGTGGGGCCCAATAAAATTTATGTGCCCCCACTCACCTTCAATTCACAAGTCATCATAGTCATTTGCTTTAACATGGTGACAAAATGAGGCACCATGATATCTAAAATTGGGCCACATCTATTTATACTATAGTAAGGGGGTTTGGTGGAGGTGGATAGTCTAACTCCATTCACAGAAGACGCTCGACAAGTTCTAGTTATAAATGGCTTTGTAGCCCCAAATCAAATTCAAAAAGAGAGTCAGAACTTGAGATTATTTTATTTGACAAATATGTCGTGTGCATCTATCCTCATGATAATGACTCTATAGTCATATCAGTGAAGTGAAATGAAAGAGTATTTCTAAATTACAAAGACTCTATTAGCTTTTAAATAATTCAAAGGAATGGGATTTTGATTAATTTGCATAATATAAATGTATGAAACGAGAGAGTATTTAACTAAAACTTATATGGGAATAGAAGAGTTATTGAAAAATAAAAAATAAATATTAAGTTAGGAATGAAAAATTAGTCATTAAACTCGTTTATTTTTTAAATTGACAAATACAAATATATGTTTTATTACTATTAATAGATTAATTATTAAGGGATAAAGATAGCTCATTTGCCCCCTCTCTCATTTTTCAACTAAACTAAATGCTTGGTGAGTGTTTTATCTATCTAAAACCAATGTATTATCAATCTAACATCAAACAAAATACACATAACATTTTTTATTCATAGAAAATAGTGAGTATGGAATCACACTTTCTATCTTCGTCTTTATTTACAGATGTTATTTGATCAATTGTATTTAAAATGAGTTTTAGTGAAATATTAGTTATAGGCCAAAACCTAAAAAAAGGTTCACTGATTTTAGGCGCGGTTAAGAAGATAATTCAACTGATATATATGTAAAACCAAAATGTTATTCTAAGTAAAACAAAGTAAAGTTGGATGCATAAAAGTTTAAAATGTCCGGACAAAATTGAGGTGTGACAGACCCACACCAATGAGCTTCGTCGTCATACGCCCAACAACCAACCCCCACCCAACAACCAACATTGTCAACTCACCCAAACCGAACAACCAACCCCACAACATTACCATATTGGATGCACCCAACAACCAATTAAACATAATTACGAACCCACATACACCCATCACCATAACCAATTCATGTCACACACCCAAACACAAAACCAAGAGCATGACTCATACCACCAACAACCATATGTCGCAACCACATCTTACTATAGCTCCGATGAGGCATATGATTCCACTTCATCCTACCATATCCCCCAACCAATGTACACCTAAACATCACACCACCAAAGAACTCAAACATCACATCATCAATACACCTAACCAACGCATATCTTTCAAACACTACACAAACCATTGATTCATTTCCAAAACTATTCAATATCCCAATTCAACCAATCATCCTGCCCACACATAACCTAACCAACACGACCCAACTACGATAACATGGGTATCAAACTCAATTACGACAACACCTACTACTAGGGAGATATGATCGAAGATTTGTTAGATAATACTAATATCTCAAGAACCCCACACCAACCACCTTTGACTCAAGTGAATACTAGGGACCCCAAACACATCAGAGAAATCGTGGGAGACCTCGAAGGAAAGAGAATGTGTCGGGGTGTGGAGTCGGTGGGTGTTACGATCGAGGAGGTCATTCCAATTCTCTCCAATCGTTGTATAATTCTATTCGATAGAATAATATTATAATTTATTTTTTATAAAATATTTTACTTATAATTATTTTGTTGTTAAAATAATTATAAAAAAACTAAAACAACAAAGAAGTCACAAACAATGACGCTTACTCCTAAAGATTGTATATATGTGTCATTGTCATTGGCATGACACGTGAGCATGCACCACATGCATTAATACCTAAGACTAAAAAAGAGTGCATGCGTCATAGAATCTACATTCTCTTGTGGCAAATTTTATTTGTTTGAAAAATGATTAGTTTGATTTTTTTGAAAAATAATGTAATTATTTAATTTTTTTAATAAAAAAATAGTGCAATTTTTGAAATATTAGTTATAAACGATTAAAAATCAAGAATAGTCTATTTTTTATTTATAAATGGCATAATTGATTAAAAATACGAGGGTAATTGACTTTATTTATATTTAAATAATCAGATTTAAATATTATTTTGGTGACGAAATAAAGTAATTACTGATGGACAAGTCATTTACTAGGAATAGGATGGATGAGAGGAACAATTCAAAGAAGTTGGTACGCAAAGTAATACGTCTAGAAGTCAGGAGGAACAATGGGCACATTGTATGGCCAACTCGTGGACAAAATCCACTCTACTGAGTGAGATTATTATTTTATTCAAAAATATAAGAATGAAAGTAACACTAACGCGCAACGTTTACTCCTTCGTCCGTCCTTATCATAAACTTAAAAAAACTGTCTTTAAAAATAAGCTCCTTTGACTTTTTAGATGTATTTTTCCCGAATATAATCGAAATTCATACTACTAATTTAGATTGTTGCTGATCGTAAAAACTTTCAGTTTTAATAAATAAATTTGAAATATTAATTTAAAATTTAAATTATATAATTTGATTCTTAGCGTGTTTAGGTCCTCTTATGTGAAAAATATTGAATTATTTTTTCTAAAGCATCTTCGGATGTGCTCTTAAGTCTCATTTTCTTCAAATGAGTGCTAATGTTTTTTATTTATGTTTGATAATTTTAAACCATTTAATACTAAGAAATTTATTGACATGTCTTTGTGTTTAGCTTAGTTAGTTCTAGTGGAATAGAAGAAAGGGGATTTTCGGGAGTGCAAGGGTATCCTGATATCATTATGCTAAGTAAAAAGATAACTTTGTTTTTTTTTCTTCCAAAAATATTTAAGTGCCTTTTATTTATGAGATATTTTCAATTGCACTTTCTATATCTGCTATGGTATGTTGATGGTCACTTTGTTTGATATAATTGCTATCATTTGGAAAAGTTGTAAGTCCAAATGTGATTCCTGAGTTTAACCCGAGCCCAATATGATATCCTCTAGTTTTTTTCAATATAATCAAATAACCAAAAAAAAAAAAAAACTTCAGATATTTTAGTAAGTGAACCTATTACATTTATGTTATTTTGGCTTCAACACCCTTTTGTTTGTTCTAAATCCATTTTGATTGTAAAATCACTTCTTCTTTTAGCTAGATTATTCCATGAAGGTAAAAATGTCAGTTTAAGCAAGTTTTTATTGACCATTTTATATGAATCTTTAAGTAATATGTATGGTACATTTTTCAAGAACGATCCTCAAATGCCAGAGAGTCAGGAACATGTTGATCAATCAACAAATGACCAAGATGTGGATCAAACAAAAGTGATCAAGACCAAAGTGACTTTAAAACTTCTATGATTGGAAAAGAAAAACCACAAGTTGTTCCAACTTCACAGACTTCTCTAGTGGCCATTAAGCATCATCTATCCACTACAACTACTTTAATCCATCATGTAATTGTAGACTCCTCATCTAGCACTTTTGACACTTCTCTCAGTCGAGAAGAACCGATGGCTATAAAAGAGAAACCCCGTAGAGGCCTTGAAGAAGCTTATAAGCAGTCGAGATATTTCATTTTAAAAATATCCAAGCTCTTCAACTGCTTCAGGCAATGAGCCTTTTGACAACTTTTGTGCCGCACTTGTTCAACAACTAAAAGCGAAGGTTTTCGACATGGATCTATTTCAGACTATTGAAGACAACCCTATTGTTGTCTTTGATACCAAGACTTTGTTGAAACAACTTAACAATCCAGATTCACCTGATTCCATTGTCGTTTTTATCCTTGACTTTGAGTTATTTCTTGATCAAACTGTTATGAACATCAAAATGAAGAAAGAATCTGCTCACAAACTAAAACAAAATAATGATGATATGTCTCAACAATGGACCTTAGTTACTCAATCTCAAGGTCGAATTAATGAGATGGAGGAACAAGCCAAAGAGGATAAGGATCGGGTGGAAATATGCACTGAAAACATTTCAAATTGGACGAAACAAGTGAGGGAGATACAGCGAAAGATTGAAGAAGGGAAGCAAAAGAAAGCTGAGATTGAAACCTCAAGACTGACTCCTATTGAAGAAAATTCGGTTCAGGAAGCCCACATTAGTGTCCAATATGTTGATGCTACTTATGCGTTAAACAAAGAAGTTCAAACCTTGAGGTCTGAAGACTCCATGAATGACACAAGTATCAGACTTGCAAAGAAACGTCTTGAAAATATTAAGGCTGAATTTCCTATTTAAATTTTCTATGTAACTATTTTAGATGACAATTTTCCATTTTGGCATCCTTTAATTTTAATGTCGTTTTAGCATTCTCTTTCTATGTATTACTCTTCTATTATTCAAACTTCTTGCAGCATAGGCTTTTACTTTTTTAAGTACTTACCATTTATCTTTAGAATTCGACCTTCAGGAGTCAATTCTTCAATTTCATAAGCATTATTTGAAAACATTTGGCTAATTCAAAATGGGTCTTCCCAATTTGGTGACCATTTATCTAAAGTCATATCTTTTCAATCATTAGGGAAAATAAATTTGCAAAAAAGTAATCACCAATTATAGAGGCTTTCGATTTAATTTCTTATTATAGGCCTTAGTTATTCGTTCTTTATTAAAGGTGTAAAAAACACAAGAAATTGGGGTTTGAATTGAATTTTACAAGCAAAAGCTTTTTCCAAAATAAAAACACCACTATCAAGTTTAATAATTAAGAGATAAAAACATAAATATTTTTATCCTGGTTCGCTTGAAACTCAAAGATAATCCAGTCCACCCGCCAAGGTGATTTGCCTTATACACAAGGACTTAATCCACTATAATCATCAGATTACAATAAACACAAAGAATAACCTTCTTTGTCTTCTCAAGGATCCAACTAAACCTTAGTCTCCTCAAGGACTCACAAAGAACAACTTTCTTTGTCTTCTCAAGGATAACCTCCTTAAGGAATCAAAGAAATAGTTTGAAGAATATTTAGTTTGTGTGTTACAAGATGCTTCTACGCAAGCAGATTTACACAAATGAATAATAAATACTTAAAGAATATTGTATACAAAAGATGATAGCTTTTCACAAAGAAAAATAGATTGTGAAAATACTTGTGCAGATCAACATTTTCTTCAAGTCTCCAATGCATGCTTATATAGAGAAGCATGTGATCATTGGAGGAAAAAATGGGGAAAGCTTCTTGAGCGGCCGTCCACTGTTGGATGAGAAAGGAATGATACCATGTATTGTCCTTTCGCCCATAAATTCAGTGACAGGTGTAATGAATAGTATAGTCCTTGCCCACGAAATTAGGTAGTGGAAAGGTTGTTCGATTTGTACTATGTACTATTTGATCACGTCCGCACTTGATCTTATCTTCAGATTCACTGGCTTCTAATAAAAGATGATTGAATCATGAAGTGAAGAAATGGAGATCTAGATTTAGAAACTTTTAGAACCTTGGGTCAGAACCTTGACAGCGTCAATAGTCTGGCTTGAGTTCTTCAATGTATTTAGAATCTTCAGAGCTTCAGAATCCTCAGTCAAACCTTGATAACTTCAATCGTCTGTCTTTTGATCTTCAGAATCTTCAGCTACATAACACAACTCCAGAAGCTTGCCATTCTTCAGAAGTTTAGTGATCAGAGTCACGTCTAGAAGAAAAAATTGAGAAATCATTGCAGCAACAATATAGAGTCTCCTCAGAAGCTTCTGATGGGTGAAATAAACAGAAGTAGAAAGAACATTACAATAACAATATTGATGTTTTTCAGAACTTCTAATTGTAGTGCAGAAGCGGATTAAACGCAAAATTCAGAAACTGATGATGTTGCACATCATATGATCAAAATTAGAACTGGTTGTTAAAGCTACACAGTAACAAACCATTAGGGTACCAAAATTATTCTCAGACAAATACAACATTGTTATCATCAAAACTCAAGGTATAGCTGCATACCAAATCTTGGTCTAAGAATCTCCCCCTTTTTTATGATGACAAACCATGTATTTAGATGAACAATTTTATACAGGGTAATAACAGAAGAATATATCTTATTGAAGCACAAAGTTCCCCCTGAGATGTATAGTGCAATAAAGATAGACTCAGAATGAAAGAACACTTTCCTGATTTACCTCTTGAAGTACCAGAATGAATATTTAGTCAGAATCTAGTTTATCTTTAGAAGTTAGTTGATGTTGTCTAGAGCACCGGTTGATAACATCATAATTTTGATAGGCTTTACTTCATAATCTTTTCTTTAGAAGAACCTTTCTTCAAAAACTTCTTTTACTTGAAGGATAAGGTTTTCAGAACCTTAATTTTTAGAAGTAGCACCTTTATAAGTAGCACATTCAGAACCGTTCTGATTCTTGAGAATTAACCCTGCAAAAAACATTTAACAAACTTTTCTCGAAGTATTTGTTAACAGAAACATTTAAACAATGTTTGGGTATTTACTTAGGAATTTAGATATCAAAATAAACACTTAATTCTTCCCCTTTAGAACATTATGTTTTCTCCCTCTTTGTCATCAATCAAAAAGATAAAAGACAAAATTAAATAAAGAGAAGCAAAACAAAATTCATTGATTAAAAAAGTGTCAACATGCAGTGCAAAGTACAATGAAAAGAAGGAAAATAAAAATGCAAGAAAGTTAAAGTAAAATCTAGGGGTTCTGGGTAGGAGGTGGATGAGGAGGAATAAGTCTTGACAGAATTAGCTGAAACATCAGATCTTGCTTATCTAGACGCTCGTTGACCTTTGCATTATTAGCCTTAATCTGCTCGATTGTTCTCAGAAGAGAAATTGGAATAGGCTGAGAAGCAGAAGCTTCTGAGATGACAATCTGGTTTGGAGCTTCTTCCCTAACAGAGTCTTGAGGTTCAGGAGCAGAAGGTTATGGAGCAGTAGATTCAATGTGTTGAACAATTTTTGTTGTCAGAGCTTCTTCTTCTTCTTCCATAGCTTCTGGAGAGGCTTCCTTGAATTCAGGTGCAGGAAGGCATAATTGGGAATTCCCCAACTTCCACAATTCCATTAACGGCACGAACCCAGAACGAAATTTTCTTTCAGCCAGAGTGTACCCAAGATCTTTTATCTTGGAAATCTCAGAGTTCATCCAACTTCTATAGGCTTCCCAAGCTGAATCACTTGTATCAGGGTTTGCAGAAGAATGGCTGACAATCATTACTATCTCCAAACGGATGTTAGTTTGAGAATCAAATTCCTTTAGAACCTTATCAAGGTCAGGAGAGAATTGTGTTGGTATTTTGGGATATTTAGTGGTGAGGTTGATTATGGACTCATCAAAGTCAAGACCAAAAATGGAGGGCTGAATAAAGGGGGATGATTCTTGTGAGGTGATTTCTGGTTCGAAGTCAAACATTCCTTCAAGAGTGCCTTCGGAAACATGTCTGTCAGAAACACTTCTAGTAGGAGATGTTCTAGGTGGTGTAAAATTTGGATTATTTAGTTGGGGAGAAGAAACAATTGGTGGTGGTGATATGGGTGTAATTTGTAACTGTGGAGGGGATAATGGCGCTGGTATTGATTGTTGTTCCAAAACAAGAGCAGAAACTAGAGGATTTTCTTTGACAGATGTTGCTAAAGTTGGAGTAGATTTTTATGGTGGAATTTCTATGACAGGTGTTGATATTTATGGATTTATTTCTGGTGGTGGTAATGGAATTAGTTCATAAATGGTAGAATGAGATGGAGGTGTAATTGGTAAGATTCTATACGACATTGAAACATAATCTAAAGAAGTGTCAGCAGTAGAAAACTTACCAGAAGATCTTGAAGACTGAACGACCCCAAACGCATCCTTGCCTTCTGGCGCTCACTTAGAGGCACCTCATCTTCGTCCTGAAAGATAGAAATCTTCTTCTTCTTCTGATCTCTGGATGATCCTTCGCGTCTGAACTCTTTCTTCCTTTTTTCGTGGACATCTGGGTAAGTTTCTTGGAGGATAAAGGGATCCACCAATGGGTCAATTCCATCCTTATACAACTTTCTAGATAAGCCATAAAAACCTATGGAGGATCAACTTTGGTGAAGATTGGGTAGTCATCAATTAGATGTCTTGTACCGCAGATATCATCCTTGGTCAGAATTATTTACGGTCTTCAAAATTTGGAGATAAGACCCATACTCTTCAGATTCCTTCCCTAGAAGACTTTCCAGCGTCCTTTACCAATTCTTCTGTCAAGCCACTGACCAGAAGATCATCCATCACACCACTTTCTACCAGAATATCTGAAATCAATATGCCATTTGCAATGAACTTTCTTCTGGCCTTCTTGGATGATCCACCAGTTCGGGATTCTATGATAGAATCCCTTATGAAATTGAACATAAGTGATGGAAGTCCCAGCTTAACACCCATTTCCAGAAGAATAACATGATTTTTTGATGAGTGTTGATGTAGTCAGAACTATTTGTACTTGGCCTGTGATTGATGCACCCCAAAATGATCTTGAACCACACCCTTAAGTTACTTGTTAATTCCTTGGCACTAGGACCCTTTTCATCAGAAAAGTTTGTCCCTTCTTTGAATATGACGGAAGAGATATCAACATCCCTCTTAGCAGTGATGGTTGCATTGTGAACCCTCTTTCCTTTGCCATCATGACCAATAAGGTCTATAATAGACTTCTCAGTGATGGCAATCTTCCTATTCATGACATAAGAGGTTATGGTTTCCCTTTCAGTAGTAGCATGAACCCATAATAGTTTTACCGACACAGGACAAACCGGGCCTACGAGTCTCTCGAAGAAGGTGTTCCATCCTTGAACATTCAACGTCTCCATGAAATGAAAACCATTATCCTTTAGGTTTTTGAAATCTATTATGGTTTCACACAATACTGTTAGCTCATTTCCCGGAGTGTGGAGAGTTAACTCAGGAATTCCTTCCAGCATGTTGCTTTTAGTTTCCTTTGAAGTTTATTCAGCCATTGATGATGAAAATGAAGATGAAGATAAATAACAATTGAAGTGAGAGAAGAGAGTTTGTTTAAGGTTTGAAAAAACTTGAAAGTGTGTGAAAATTATGCGCGTAGTGTGAAAATGTGAGTGAAGTGGGTTTAAAAAGAAAATTTTAAGCAATGATAATAAAAAGGAGTGCGCAGTCATGAGGGGGAGTGTAAAGGTTTAGACCTAATTCCAAGAATTATTAAACCCAATGTGTCACATTTTAATCACGCATGCTCAGAAAGTGGGACAGTTGTCTCCATTAAGAACCACACAAAATCAAACGACAAGATAACCATAAAATGCAACAACTATTAAGAATCAGGAAGACAAATCGATAAGATTGCTTCTGATCAGAACCTTTCTGATTCATGAAAACTTCATTACTTCAGAAAGCTTCATGTTTCAGAGTCAGAAAACAAAACAATCTAAGAATCTAATCTAGAGTTCTAAAGACTTAACATTCTGAATCACATATTTTCATTATGGACACGGTTTCATAAATAGATTTTTTCATAATGAATATGAATCTATCTTCAGCAAATGGTTTTGTAAAGATATCAACCTATTGATGCTTTGTATGAACAAATTTTAAGTGAAAAATTCCCTTCTGAATATAGTCATGTAAAAAGTGATATTTTATTTCAGTATGCTTAGCCCTAGAATGCAAGATAGGATTCTTAGATGAACATATAACATAAGTATTATCATAGAGAATGGGAATATTACTCTCAGATATCTGATAATCTTCCAGCTGACTCTTCATCCAGAGTATTTGAGTGCTACATCCAGAAGTTGCAATGTATTCAGCTTCGGCTGTTGATAGCACAATTGTTGACTGTCTCTTGTTAGACCATGAGATCAAGTTATCTTCCAGAAATTGGCATCTTCTAGAAGTACTTTTTCTTTCAATTTTATCCCCAACATAGTCAGTGTCACAATAGCCTACTAATTTATACTCACTTGAGTTTCTATAAAATAAACCAAGATTAGTAGTACCTTTCAGATACCTAAAGATTCTCTTAATAGCAGTTAAGTGAGTTTCCCTAGGATCTAATTGTAAGCGAGCATATAAGCAGACACTAAATAAGATATCAGGTCTAGAAGTTGTTAGATATAAAAGAGAACCTATCATACCTCTGAAAAGCTTCTGATTTACCTTACTGTTTACCTCTTTTTTCTCCAGAATGCATGTAGGATGCATTGGAGTCTTTGCTAGATTAAATTCTAATAAGTTGAATTTCTTCGGAAGTTCCTTTGTATATTTTCTTTGATGAATATACGTGCCTTCTGGTCTTTGATCAATTTGGATTCCCAGAAAGAACTTTAGTTCTCCCATCAGACTAATTTCGAATTCTACCTGCATAGAGTTAGCAAAATCCTTGCACAACGAAACACTAGCAGAACAAAAAATAATATCATCAACATATATTTGCACAACCAAAATGTCATTCTTGAAGGTTTTGCAAAAGAGAGTTGTGTCCACTTTCCCTCTGGTAAAATCATTTTCCAACAGAAAGTTGCTTAGTCTATCATACCAAGCTCTTGGAGCTTGCTTTAGACCATACAAAGACTTTTTAGTTTTAAAAAAATATCAGGATTTTGAGAGCTTTCAAAACCAGGAGGTTGATGCACATAAACTTCTTCATAAATATAACCATTCAGGAATGCACTCTTAACATCCATCTGATAAAGTATGATGTTAAGATTGACTGCAAAAAAAATTAAAAGATGAATATACTCTAACCTGGAAACTGGAGCAAAGGTTTCTGTATAGTCTATACCTTCTTGTTGACTATAACCTTGTGCTACCAGTTGAGCTTTGTTTTTGACAACTTCGCCTTTCTCATTCAGCTTGTTTATGAAAACCCATATGGTTCCAATGACATGGAAGCCTTTTGGTTTCTAAACAAGATCCCAAATGTCGTTTCTGGTGAATTGATTCAGTTCATCTTGCATGGCCACAATCCATTTATTATTCAGAAGAGCTTCATCATGGATGTAGGTTCTATCAGAGACACCAAACCTAGAAGAGTCTCTTCAGAAGGTTTGAATGAAGATCTAGTTCTTACTAGAGCATTCTTGTCTCCCAGAATCAGTTCTTCAAAATGGGAAGTTCTTGATTTACTCTTCTTGTGATGAGTTAGATCAACGATTGCTTCTGGTTGAGTCATTTCTTCAGATTCTTTGGCTTTTCCTTTCGAGTCTTTTTCTCCAGAGACAATGTCTTTGGATTCTGAAAGGTTGATCTTCAGATCTGCAAATTTCTCAAATAGCTTTGACTTTTCAAGGTCAAGGTTATCGTTGAATCGAACATGAATTGATTCCTCAACAATTCGTGTTTCTGTATTAAAGATTTTGTAGCCTTTAGAGCGTTCAGAATATCCTAATAGTAAACACTTATGTGCCTTAGAGTCAAACTTACCAAGATTCTCTTTAGTGTTTAACATAAAGCATTCACATCCAAAAGGATGAAAGTAAGAAATGTTAGGCTTTCTGTTCTTCCATAATTCATAAGGAGTCTTACCCATAATAGGTCGGATAGAAATCATGTTTTGAATATAACACGTTATATTGACTACTTCTGCCCAAAAATGCTTAGCCATATCAGTTTCTTGGATCATGGTGCGAGCCATTACTTGTAATGTCCTTTTCTTCCTTTCTACAACTCCATTTTGCTGTGGAGTTCTAGGACAGGAGAAATCATAGGAAATACCATTTGAATAAAAAATATTTTCAAAATATTTATTTTCAAATTCGCCACGATGATCACTTCTGACTTTGACTACTTTGCAATTTATTTTTGTTTGCACTAATGCCTAGAAGGTGGAAAACACAGAGTGTGACTCATCCTTGTGTTTCAGGAACTTTACCCATGTCCATCGATTGTAGTCATCAACTATGACTAGTCCATACTTCTTTCCATTGATAGAAGCAGTTTTCACTGGTCCAAACAAATCAATGTGCAGAGGTTCTAACGGTCTAGAGGTAAAAACAATAGTTTTAGCTTTGAAAGGTGTTTTAGAAAACTTTCCTTTCTAACATGCTTCACAAAGAGCAACTGAAGTGAACTTCAGTTTGGGTAGACCTCTGACTAATTCAAGTTTATTTAGCTGAAAAATCCTTCTCATACTAACATGACCCATACGCCTATTCCAAACCCATTGCTCCTCATTAACAAACATTAGATGTTTTACTTTTTGATCTTCAAGATCAGAAAGTCTAATTTTATAAATGTTGTTTTTCCTCTTTCCGTTAAAAAGGATTGTGCCATCTTTTTGACAAACAACCTTACAAGACTTTTGATTAAAGATGATATCATAACCATTGTCACTAAGTTGACTAACAGACAATAGATTATGCATCAGACCATCAAATAAATGAACATTAGTAATATATGGAAGTTTACCATTACCAATGGTTCCAGAGCTAATGATCTTTCCTTTCTAGTTCCCTCCAAAACCAACGAAGCCTCCAGGCTTAAGTTACAAACCTTGGAACATAGACCTTCTGCATGTCATATGTCGCGAGCATCCATTATCTAGGTACCATGATTGGTGTCTTAGCTGAGCTCTTAAGGATGTCTGCAACATAAATGATTTTATCCTTAGGTACTGTCATACCCTAATTTTTAACCCCAATATCCTACATCTCATTTGCATCTTTTGCATACAAACAAGGTCACTTCTTGACCCTTCCCTTTACTGTCTTTGGGTTTGCTTCTTGCAGGGATCACCAAGCACCTCTTTGTTTACCTTTGTGTTTATATGTTCATTGCTTATCTAACCACTAATCAAAATATAAAAAGTATGCCTTATTCCCTTAAGTTTATTGTGTAAGGTAGGGCTTCTCAATCAAGAGCATCTCAAAGTTCTATGGCTTGCTTCTCAAAGAAAGTCAAAAGTTCATGTGTTTATTTACATGCCTTTTTCAACAAGCAATTTCAAGCTTTGAGCAATTTAATTAAGAGACAATCAAGGAAACCTCGTTTTGAGTTCATATGATCACCCATGTGCTTTGAAGTGCAAGAAAAGTCCAAGTACACAAGCTTATTCCAAGTGGTTTGATCTAAAAGTCAACATTTTGAAGTCAAGGTTCCAAAGATCACAACTCCTTCAATTATCAACATTTTTAATGCCCCTTTTTGCATTTGACTCTTATCAAAATCCTCTATAACTTATCTTTACATGACAAAATCCAATTATTCTTGGAGGATCATCAATAGTTTGGAGACATTATAGGTCATTTGTGGACTTAGTGAAATTTGACCTATTTTTAAGTGACTTTTTGCCAACATTCAAAGATCATAACTTATTCAATTTTAAACATATGAAGATGATTCTTTTTACATAGTGTCATTGGTTATACCCTATACAAGTTTGCTTCAAGGACCAAGGTCAAAATATGCTTGGAAGGCCATGGAATTCATTGGGACATTATAGGTCATTTTCAGTCATGAAGCACTCAAATGTTTCTAAGTTATGGAGCCAGTATTTTATGCCAACTTCAACACACCATAACTGTGTGCTCAAACATCCAAATGCAACCTTTCTTGGCTCATTATAATCTTGGTCATGATGTTAACACATTGCAAAAATAATGGGATCAAAAAGCCTCTTGAGTAGGGTGCCCCATTGAGTTTAACATGGTGACTTGAAACTGAAGAAATCACCATTGCCCGAAATTTGATCATGACTAATCTCAATTCCAAGCCAAATTAGCAAGTGTTTTGAGCTTAAACATGTTTTAACAGGTCTCCAGAAGTTAATTGACACTTAAAACGTATCATTTGGTTGAGTTTTGATGGGTTTCAAGTCACACACTTTTCACACACTTGGATCAAATTCGTTTTGCACGAATTCAGCCCCATTCCACACATATTTGGATCCAATCACATTCCCTATAAATAGAGGAAGTGTAAGCCCCAATTTTGACCCTAAGATCCCTCATGCTATCTCATTATTTGCATTGGCTTTGGGATCACACCTTGGCATCCTCCTTACCTCTCATTCATTGGGTTTGTATTGGGAGAGATCACCAAGCACATTTGATTGTATCATACTTTGTTATTCATTGTTTACTAACCAAAATGCGAAAAATATGTCTATGTATAGCTTTGTTTCTTTTGTAGGTAGTGTGTGCATCCACCCATGCCTCATCAAGCTCACAACTAGGGCTTGAGACCCTCAGTACAAGAAGATCAATCAAGAGATGGTTCACAATGATTCTAGACATCATATATAGATCCTCATGATCTTCATTTATCAATTTGATCAAGAATTCATCAAGAGTTTGAAGCTTGTTTGCCTTGGAAACCCTAATTCATCTAGGTATCTTGTGTGACTTCCTCAGTAAGTTTCTTCAACCATTGGTCCAATATATCAAGGAATACTTCATTTAATGTCATATTATGCCTATATGATCCTCCATGAGTCCCAAATATCAATAGAAATTCAAGTTTGCAAGTTGGTTCAAGGAGGTTGACCAGAGAAAGCCAACTGGTCAAAACTGGGGTTCCCTAGACCCTATCTCCTAGAATTTTTGTCATATAAAAATTCTTACAAGCGAAAAGTTACTCCTTATAACATTACAAACAACTTTCATGTTGACATCAAGAGCTAGTTTTGCTTGGAAAGTCAATTTTTATGGTGAAACAGTATAGGTCATTTTGTTTGTGCCCTAGTTAGGAGGTCAACTTCCAAGGACCATAACTTGCTCAATTTTTATGATATTAAGGCCATAAAAGTTTCATGATCCATTTCAATATGTCTTCTCAAACTTTGATTCTTTGATAAACTTCAAATTCAACTTGCAAGGGCATGTTACAAGAGGAAACATTATAGGTCATTTTGGGCCATTACCATTGAACAAACAATTTTCTTCAACTTCTAAAATGCATAACTCCCTCATTCCAAATTTAAATGAGGTCAAACTTTTGACCAAATTGAACAGGTATGAAATAGATACAACTTTGGTGAAGGTACCTTTTTTATTTGAAGCTCATAGAAAAAGTTATTCAAGGTGGTAAAAGTGGTCGTTTGACTTGGTACTTAGAAAATTTTCAAATATGTTTGATTTGTCAAACTTCCACCTCAAAATTCTTCATGGTCCAAGCTCTAAATGGAAATGTGTTCAACATGAAAGTTGTTCCACTTTATTTCTCCTTTCTAAAAAGTCCAATTTCACTTCATTTGGACAAGATTTGAGGGACTTGAGCATGGTTCATTTGTTGGGTTTGTTTTGGCATGTTTAGATTCAAATGATCATTTCTCTTTGCATGCTTCCATGTGATGACATCAATGTTCATTATGCACGAATTGAAGTTGGATTACATCATTCTTTAGGCCAAAATCATTGGCCATGCATCCATGCACCATTATTACTAATTTTGGTAAATTTTCAAAGGGTGCAAAAATGAATTCAATTGCCTATATAAACAAGTCTTTGACTTCAGAAATAACAGACACACCTTGCCCAAGCTTTGCCAAGAGATCTCAGAACCTCACACCACAGAATACCTTGAGGATTTCTTAGAAATCGAGTTTTAATTTCACCTTCTATTTTGAAGTTCAAACTCCAAGGATTTATTGCCTTTTCCATCTCAATCGGTCACTACAAGCAAGAGGAGGAAGAACCAAGCAAATTCAAATCAAGATAAAGCTGAATTGAAGCTACCCAAAGGTGAAATTTTAGAAACTTCCCTTCTTCAATTATACCTCATTTATTAACTATTTTGATTGATTTTTGGTTTGCTGAAGTTCTACCAATGTAGGCAACAAGATTGAGTTGCTTTGAGGTCAAATCAAAGCAACTCAGATCATGAACCTCAAATTTCAAATCCATGTATCTTTCAATATACTTGGAATTGGAACAAATGGAGGTCAAATTCGTGCTCCTGGGTATTTTTACTTTTAAAACCATGTCCTTAATTTTCATTTTATGGTGGTTTGTGGTGGACCAGTCCGGTGAGGTCCACCGGAGAAGATGACCGGAGCTAGGGCTCTGGTGGTGCGTTGGCATCTTCCAAACCAGCAGACCCCTTTGAAATGTTTTAATCCTGACGCTTTCCTTTTGATTACCACGCGTGTGATGCTTTGACCAAGGTGTATCGTGGATATAACACGTTTGTCCATCAGATATGCCACCTCAATTAATGAGGGAGATCTAATGGGCCTTCATTTTTGTTATTTTCTGATTTTCCATTTAATTGTCTTATTTTGTTTAATTCATAATAAATCCATTTTTAATCAAAAAAATATGGGACTTTCGCCAATTTTTTTAAAATATTTTTCTCTTTCATATTCTGAATTAAAATTAGATTTTTTATTAATTTTGGTATTTTTCATGAATTAAATGTTTTTCTATATATTTTTAATTATTTAAATATACTTCTGACTTTTCTAAAAATTATGAAATATTTTTCTAAGGTCCTTTGACCTTGTTTGACCTAGGATAAGTCCCTTGACCATTTATTAGATGTTTTGAAGGGATTTTAGGTTTTTTCCAAATTAAAATGTATTTTAATTCATTTTTAATGTGATTTTTCATTGATTAAATGTTTAAAAATTATGTTGAGCCATTTTTATGGTCTTGTGATGTTTGACTTTCTGTTTGGGCCTTGGTCATGGTTGATTTGAATTTTGTTGGATCAAAACCATTGGATTTAGGGGATTGATGAAATGCATATTTCATCTCCCAAAATGAATGGATGGTTTTGATCAGATGAAATTACTCTCATGATCAATTTGTGTTTATATTTCCCCATCCCTCTTCATCTTCATCCCTATTCTTCCCCATTCCCTCATATGACCAATGAAATCTCTAATATCTAAATGCTAATTGATTCATCAATGACCTTGTGTCAGATGAATCAATACAAGTATGACTAAGATAGGGCCCTCCCATTTTCTTTTAGTGTGTGGCATGTTTTTAAGAGTTTGGTTATTTGTACCAAGTGTCTAACATGAATTAACACCTATATTTTATTCCCCAGACTCGGATAGTTGTGACTTCTACATAAGTCCAATTACGATTGCTTAACATAGAGCTAAATTTGACCCTCAAAGCATAACATTGTAGTAAGTGAGGTTGTAAGTCTCCCATTCTTCATGGTATTGTGTGGAAACTTGACCTTTTTTCCTTTCATGGGAGCTAGTGGCATACTTGTTGAATTATCCAAGTTGAAGCCTTTCTCATGGAAGATGTCTTGGTTCAAGGATTCATACTTGTGAATGAATGGTTGAGTGTTCTCCAAAGAATGACTTAATCAATTAAAACTCAAGACTAACATTTGACTAACCTTTGACTAACTCTTATTAATATTGCTTTAGTTTCAAGTCATTTACTTTATGCAAATTTAAATTTCAGTCCTTTATCATTCATTGTCATTTACCTTTCATATAACTTATTTATGTTTAAGTCTTTTTTCACTTTACTCATTTGAGCCATATCTTGTGATTGTATATTTTGTTTGTGTAGTTTGATTTTGTTTGTGGTCTTAGGACCTTAAAACACCTAATAACAACAAAAACCCTAAAAAACATTTGGTGGACTGTTGGACTTGATCTGAGCTTTGGACTTAGAATTAGGCAACATTCCCTGTGCTAAAAAACTTGGCCAATGCCAACATTTTGATATTGAGCTATCTTTGATAGTGACTTTCATCTGATGCAAGACTTGAGGATTTCTTTGATTCATCTGCTACTTTGTCTATGCGCTTAATGTAAAGGTAAATTCATGACCATCAAACTATGGATAAACTTGCCGTCAATAAAACCAGAGTCGCCACTGTTTTATTGTTTCCAAAGGAAAAGGAAAAAGTACGAATAAAACCCAAAGATAAGAAGTTTTCAAATCAAAACTAATAAAATGCCAGAGATTATAGGTAAGGGGGTTGGTTACATAAAGGGAAGGTGTTAGCACCCAAAGTGTCCTAGGTACTCCTAGGGAGCCTTTTTTTATGTGTGCATATGTTTTAGTATAAAAGATGTTTGAGAAAAAATAGAGTGTGGGGGTGAGAAAAGAACTCATTGATTATATTTTTGTTTGCCAAGACCTTCAATCTTGTGCCTACGTACCAACATAAAAATGAGGGATCAAAACCTCATAGTTCGTGGTAAAAATTTCAAATAAGTTGGTGAATTGCTTTTAACTAAAGTTAATAAGAGAAGGCATAAAGGGAGAAAATTTTGAATGAAGTTGTTAGTTCTTTTTGTCAGAAAATTTAAGTCAATATGATTAGGTTTATTTACAAGTTTGATTTAAGAAAGAGTTTGAAAATTCAATGGCATAAGGCCAAAGTTTCTAATCATTAAAATAAAGTCTATGTTTGAAATCATAAGAAAAGAAGTTTTTGAAAAGGGGGAGAGATTTTGAAATTAAAGAAGTGGGAGGAGATAAAGAGGCTATCCTAAGCACAAATTTAAAAGTTAAGAGTTGAAAAGATCTGATCAATGGGATGCAATCCAACAGACAAGAATGTCATATAGAAACCCATTTTCCATTGGACTTTAATCAAGCAATAATCCATAAGCAATGAGCAATTTCCAGACATCATGAAGATCAAAGCATCAAATAAAGATGGCCAAATCCAAGCAAGCACTTCGATAGCTAACAATCTTCATTGTCTTCCCATGTATCAGATGAAATATTCCTTGATCAACTTGGAACAAAACATCAGATACAAGATCAAAATAACAATTAATCATAGAGACAGAGTAGCAGATGAACACAAGAAATTCTCAAGTCTTGTATCAGATGAAGACACAGTTCAAAGTAGCTCAGTCTCAAGATGTTGGCATTGGCCAAGTCCTTTTATCACAAGGAATGTTGCCTAATCCTAAGTCCAAAAGTCCAGATCAAGTTCAACAGTCCACCAGATGTTTTTTAGGGTTTTTATTGTTATTAGGTATTTTAAGGTCCTAAGACCATAAACAAAATCAAAACACACAAACAAAGATATGAAATCACAAGATATGGCTCAAATGAGCAAAGTGAAAATGACATAAACATAAACAAGTTATATGAAATGTAAATTGCAATGAATGATAAATGACTGAAATTTAAATTGCATAATAGTAAATGACTTGAAAGTAAAGCAATATTAACAAGAGTTAGTCAAATGTTAGTCAAAAATTAGTGGTGTTAGAGGTGATTTTTAATTGATTAGGTCATTCTTTGGAGAACGCTCAACCATTCATTCACAAGTATGAATCCTTAAACCAAGACATCTTCCATGAGAAGGTCTCCAACTTGGATGATTCAACAAGTATGCCACTAGCTCATATGAAAGGAAAAAAGGCCAAGTATCCACACAATGCCATGAAGAATAGGAGACTTACAATCTAACTTATTAGAATGTTATGCCTTGAGGGTAAAATTTAGCTTTATGTTAAGAAATCGTAAAATTTGACTTATGTAGAAGTTACAACTATCTGAGGTCGGGCAATAAATTTTTTGGTATTAATGCATGTTAGAGATTTGGTATGAAGAACCTAACTCCTAAAACATACCACACACTAAAGGAAAAGTCAAAAGGGAGGGACCTGTCTCAGTCATACTTGTATTGATTCATCTGACACAAGGTCATTGATGAATCAATTTGCCTTTAGACATTAGAGATTTCATTGGTCAAATGAGGGAGGGGAAGATATAAGCACAAATTGATCACGGGAGGAATTTCATCAAATCAAAAACATCCATTCATTTCGGGAGATGAAATGTACATTTCATCAATCCCTTAAATTCAATGGTCTTGATCTAACAAAAGTCAAATCAATCTTGACCAAGGCCCAAACAGAATGTCAAACATCACAAGACCATAAAAATGGCTCAACATAATATTTAAACATTTAATCAATTAAAATCAATTTAAAAATGAATTAAAATGCATTTTAATTTGGTCAAAACCTAAAATCCCTTCAAAACACCAAATAAATGGCCAAGGGATTTATCCTAGGTCAAACAAGGTCAAAGAAGCTTAGATTTTTTTTTTCACTATTTTTAAAAAGTTAGAAGTATTTTTAAACATTTCAAAATATGCACAAAAACATTTAATTCATGAAAAATACCAAAATTAATCCAAAAATTAATTTTAATTCAGAAGATGGAAGAGAAAAATATTTAAAGATTTTTGTGAAAGTCACATATTTTTTTGATTAAAAATGAAATTTCTATGAATTAAATAAAATAAGTGGATTAAATGAAAATTCAGAAAATACAAAAAACAAGGGCCATCAAATCTCCCTCATTAATTGAGGTGGCAGATCTGATGGCCAAGCGTGCGCTTCATACCATACACCTTAGTCAACGCGTCATAGGGATGGTAATCATAAGGAACAGTCAGGATAAAACATTTTAAATGAATATGAAGGTTGGAAGAGTGCCAACGCACCACCAGAGCTAGGGCTCCGGTCATCTTCTCCGGTGGACCTCACCGGGCTGGTCCACCCTCAATCAATTGGAAAATGAAAAGTGAGTACATGTTTTTTAAGGAAAAATGCTCAGGAGCACGAATCTGACCTTCATTTTTTCCAATTCCAAGTAAATAGAAAGATACATGAATTTGAAATTTGAGGTTAATGATCTGAGTTGCTTCGATTTGACCTCAAAGCAACTCAATCTTGTTGCCTTCATTGGTAGGACTTCAGCCAACCAAAAATCAAAGAGAATGGTGAAGAATTGAGAGAGAATCGAAGGCTCAAAGTTTTTGCAAAATCTCCTTCGGGTAGCTTCAAATTGGCTTGATCTCGATATGAATTTGCTTGATTCTTCCTCCTCTTGCTTGCAGTGATCAATTGAGATGAGAAAGGCTATGAATCCTTGGAGTTTGAACTTCAAAACAAAATGTGAAATTCAAACTCGATTTCAAAGAAATCTTCAAGGAATTCTATGGTGTGAGGTTCTGAGATCTCTTGGCAAATCTTGGGTAAGGTGTGTGTGTTATTTCTGAGGCAATGCACTTGTTTATATAACCAATTGTATTCAGTTTTGCACCCTTTCAATTTGTTGAAAAAATTAGAAACCATAGTGCATAGATGCATGGGAAATGATTTGGGCCCTAATAATAATTCAATCCAACTTCAATTTGTTCATAATGAGTACCGAGGTCATCACATGGAAGCATGCAAAGGGAAATAATCATTTGAATCCAAATCTTGCCAAAACAAACCATATAAAGTAACCATGATCAAGTCCTTCAATCTTCGTCCAAATGAGGTGATCTTGGACTTTTTGGAAAGGTGAGATCAAGGGGAACAATTTTCATGTTTAAAATTTTTCCATTTGAAGCTTGGATCATGATAAATTTTGAGGTGGAAGTTTGGAAAACAAACATAATTGAAATTTCTCTAAGTACCAAGTCAAATATCAACTTCTTCTACCTTGAATAACTTTTGCTATGAGCTTCAAATGGAAAAAGTTACTTCATAAAAGTTGTAGATATTTCCAACATATTTAATTGGGTCACACATTTTACCTCATTTGGATTTGGCATGAAGGAGTTATGCATTTTAGAAGTTGAGGAAAATTGTTTGTTCATTGGTGATGGCCCAAAATAACCTATAATGTTTCCTCTTGGCACATGCCTTTGAAAGTTGAATTTTACATGTATCAAAGAATAAAAGTTGGAGAGGAAATATTGAAATTAATCATTAAACTTGGATGGCCTTCATATCATAAAAATTGAGCAAGTTATGGTCCTTAGAAGTTGACCTCCTAATTAGGGCACAAACAAAATGATATATAATCTTTCACCATAAAAAATGACTTTGCAAGAAAAAATAGCTCTTTATGTCAACATAAAAGTTGTTTGGAATGTCATAAAGAGTAACGTTTCATTTGGAATCATTTTCATATGACTAAAATTGTAGGAGATAGGGTCTAGGGAACCCCAGTTTTGACTAGTTGACTTTCTCTGGTCAGCCTCTTTGAACCAACTTGCAAACTTGAAGTTCTCTTGATCTTTAGAGATCATGGAGGATCATATATGTATAAGATGATGTAATATGAAGTATCCCTTGAAATATTTTACCAACTTGTTGAAGAAACTTGCAGAGGAAGTCACATAAGATACCCAGATGAATTAGGGCTTCCAAGGCAAATAAGCTTCAAACTCTTGATGAATTCTTGATCAAAATGACAAATGAAGAACACGAGGTTCCATATATGATGTCTAGAAAACATGTGAACCATCTCTTGATTAATCTTCTTGCACTGAGGGTCTCAAACCCTAATTGTGAGCTTGATGAGGCATTGGTGGATGCACACACTACCTACAAAAGAAACAAAGCTATACATAGACATATTTTTGGTATTTTGGTTGGTAAATAATGAAAAACAAAGTATGATACAATTAAATGTGCTTGGTGATCTCTCCCAATGCAAATCAAATGGATGAGAGGTAAGGAGGATGCCAAGGTGTGATCCCAAAGCCAATGCATATGATGAGATATCATGAGGGATCTTAGGGTCAAAATTGGGGTCCTATAACCGCCCTTATTTAAGGACATTTTAGTTGAGGATACGAAGGTTAAAATCTTCATATCAACTATGTAGAATGGACTTAAATAACAACATCTAGAAAGAAATTTAGTCCCTAAGAGACCTCATGATGCATATGATGTGAATGTTAAAACAATCTTTGTGGGGAACATATTGCCACAAAGGAGAAGAATCCGGAAGATACTGAAGGTCCACAGGAGTAAAACGTATTCCATAAGGAAAAAACTCACCGGGGAAATAGACACTATGGGGATAAAAAGTTGTACGTAGACCAGACTACGACTTGAAAATTGCTGGAGACACGAAGGGTTTTCCACGAAAATAAATCAATGGAAGGACTCGGTCTAGGGATAAGGGAAAATCTACAAGGGATAGGAATAGATCAGAACAAAACTGAAACATTCAAATCAAACAGGGGATGGCGATTTCGTTGAAGAAATATGCACTCAAACTCAACTGGGGAATAATGAACTTCAACACAGGAGTAAAAGAGATGCATTACCTATCACCGGTTACTGGGTAGGAAGATAATACACTCTGACAGAGGGACATTCATTACCAGTTAGGGTAAACATATGAAGGATGACTCGCTGATAAAAAGAGGTGTATTCATTACCGGTCAACTGGGTTAGAATAACCTACTAGGGAGAGAAATCAAATAGGATTTTACAACTACCAGTTACTGGGAAGAAGACCAAAGAGAGAGTATCCGTCACTGGTTAAAGTGAACATATCAAGGATAAACTCAAAGGAAGAATATCCGTCATCGGCTAGGATGAACATATCAAGGATAGATCTCCTGGGAAAGAGGAAGAATATCTGTTACCGGTTAGGATAAACATATCAAGGATAAACTACCTGGGAAAAAAATAGGAATTATATCCACCAGTTACTGGGTAGAATACCAAAGAGAGAATATTCGTCACAGTTAAAGTGAACATATCAAGGATAGACTCAGCAGGGGAAGTAGGAATTACAACTACCGGTTACTTGGTAGAATACCAAAAAGAAGAGAAAACCCGTCACCGGTCAAAGTGAACATATCAAGGATAGACTCTCTGAGGAATAAAATAGCGATTACAACTACCTTCTTACTGGGTAGAAAACCAAGAAGGAAGAATATATTTCACCATTTAAGGTGAACATATCAATGATAGACTACCTGGGGAGACGTGAAAACGAAACAACTGGGGAAAATAAAAGAACTAGATTACATTTTACCGGGTATTGGGAAAAAGTAATGTACTCAAAAATTGAGAAGAATATTACTAGTTATTGGGTAATAAACTCTCAAGGGGACCAAAATATCTATCTAGGTAATAACTAGAAACAATTGGTCAAACAAAGACTCAACCCAATGAGGATATAACTCAAGGGGAGTGGTTCCATCCAGATAATTAACTGGGGAGGAAACTGAAATAATAATCATCCACGAGGAAATAACTCAGTAGGGAATGAGAAATGTTAAACTATTTCTGCTTAAGTGGCTGACATTCTACAATTGAAGGAAGACAAATACACCAAACCTGCACGAGTAGATAATATTACCGAAGCAGGGGATCAGAAGAAAAAAGAGCAAATGCGATAAAATGCATAATGAAATATCTCTGATGTTGTGTTTTATGCATGAATATGCATGTAAATGATTGTGATTATGCTGACAAAACAATACAAAGGATATAAATAACAAAGATTTGAATCATCACTGCAATACTCGGCTAATCTCAACATGGTGGAAACACTAACTAGAGAATCTGCTAGGGATAAAAATAAATCATCTAGCTCTGCATAAATCAACTCCGATTGGGAAAGGCATGGAAAATACGCTTCCAATCAATTACAGCAAACTCTGAGGGGAGAGAGCATTGTTGAAGGATGATGAACCAAACATGTTGAGGATAGAGAAAGGATCTACCGAGGATCCAAATTATCAACATATAAGACCCCAATTTTTACCCTAAGATCCCTCATGATATCTCATCATATGCATTAACATTGGGATCACACCTTGTAAGACCCCAATTTTGTCCCTAAGATCCCTCATGGCATCATAACATTGCATTGCATAGCCTCAAGGATCATTGAGCATCTTGGCTCCTTTTCCCTTTGGGTAGGGATCTCTTATGAGTGGTTTGAGATCACCAAGCATGCTTGAATTGTATATCATTGCTTTTCTTGTTTTATTTACTAACCAAAAGCACAAAAATATGTCACTAACATCTTTTGTTTGTAGCTTAAGCAATCACCAGGTCAAGAGCTTCAAGAAGATCCTTTGTGCAAGAGATGAGGTATTTTCTTGGGATGAGGATCACATGATTATTATAAGGAGCTTACATGAGCTAGGGTTTCATTTTGAAGCAATTTCACCAAGTGGTAGAGGCTCAAGTTAATCAAGACATTTCAAGGTCATCTGAGGACCAAAAGTCAACTGTGCAGTCAACTGAGGGCTATGAGATGGGGAAATAAGTTGAGACACCTCAATCATGTTCAAATGGGGTCTATTCATCATTCTAAACATCCATCTTGAAGATTCAAAGGTCATGGCAAAAGTTACTAAAACTGGAAAATGACCTATAATTCAAAGTTTCCAAATTTGGCAAGTTTTGGTCCACTTTCAACTTGACTTGTCAATGTCAAAGAAGTTTCAAATGGATTTTTGGTGAACAGGAAAGTTGTAGATTTTTGTCCCCCCTTTCCAAAACGTCCTAATTCATGTCCATATGATGAATGGTTGAGAAGTTATGGTCATTTGATCACAAAGTGTGCATGGAAATTCAAAATGGCATAACTTTTGATGTAATGCTTCAAATTGGTTCATTCTTTTTGCAAAGTGCTTTCTCATGTTCAAGGCATCTCAAAGTAACATCATTTGGCTCAATTGTGCAAAGGAATCATGGTCAAATTTTCATTATTTCACACATGTGCAAATTGAAGAAAATATTCAACATTCATTTTTGGCTTAAGATGCAAGCAAACAAATCTTCAAATCATGACCCTTGGATGTTCTTAAGTGGAGTGAGATCATAACATGGAGCTAAACACGTGTATTATGGGCATGGGATCTCATTTTGAATTTTTGAAAATGGCTTCATATCTCACTAATCATGATTAGTACATGGAAAATATGATTAGCATTGTGATTAGCATGAAGTATAAAAACAGAAACCCTAATCATAACTGCCATAACCACCATTTCAGATCCAAATTCAAGAAACTCTCTCAAAAATCTCTCTCTTTGATTTGCATTTTTCTTCACACAAACCTCAAAGATTCTTGCATATTCTTGATCCTCATCCTTCACTGATCAAGAATCATCATTTGTTTGGTGCAATTCATCAAGATTTCGAGCAGTTTGTGTGCATTCTCATGAAGATGGAAGTTTGAAATTGAGGTGTATTCAAGAGGTTTTGACCAGTTCTTTTTGCATAAAGCTTCAAAGGAAGCTCATAGGACACGATATGGAGCAATAGAGCTTGAGAGAACACGTGTACAGAAAGCTTCAAGTTCAGGTGACTCAATTTTCGATCTCTCATTTTGCTGTTTTTTGGACATAGAACTGTAAAGCTTGATGTGTAGATCATGAATATATAAGTAGAATTGAGTTTGAGTGAGAATTAAGGATGTAGTGTTGAATGGAAGTTTGGATCTAGAAACTTTCTCTCTTCGATTTGAAAAACCTAGGAGGAATTAGGAGAAACTAAGTGGAGATTTGGAACCAGCGTGGAAAACCGAGTGGAATGATGTAAGCCTGGGGAAATTCTGGAAAATTTTGTGGAGGCGCCACCGTAGGGCTCGCCGGAGAAGATGACCGGAGCGGAGCTCCGGCGCCTGCGTGTGCTAGGGTTTTGCATGCGTGTACGCCATGTGTGCCATTGTGTGGAAGTGTGATTGGACGAGATCGCTTTGCCTGAAGCCACGCGTGTTTGACTGGTGACTGGGCGTGTGACTTGGATTAATGAAACGCAGCGCTTCATCTGTTTGAATGTGAGCCATTGATCTAAGGAGCGCGCCATATCAGATGGTTCATGATTTTTCTGGATTTATTTGAATTATGCCGTTTCCCTCCACTTTCCATGCATTATCCAATTATTTTGGTCATTTAGTAAAATTCATAAAAAATGCAAAAATGATCCAAATGAGTCCCAATTTTTTTCATAGTTTTGTATTGGTGTCTATTTTTTTATGGTTCTAAATTCATGAATTGTTGATGTCTGGATGTTTAGATGGGAATTTTTGAATTGATGTTGTGCCAAATTGACCTAGTGCATTCAATGTATTGTGAAATCCTCATTTTTGAGCCATTCGATCCACTCTTTTGCATACATGACATTCATACATGACATGAATTATTGGTCACTGGTTTGGATTTTTTTCTCACATGTTATCATCATTTTTGACACATAGAGAAAAGTGTGACAATTTGTGTCACATTTTTGACATTGAATTGGTGCATTTTTGTTCATATAGCATTTGCATCATTCTGGACTTGATTTTTTGCATGTTGAACATTCATGGCATGAGAAACTTATACAAAAAATATCAAAGTCATTGCATGCATTTCTGATTTGGTATGAATTTTCTAAGTTGGAAGCTCATTTTGTGCACATTTTTTAGGCTTTTTGAAGCATTTGAATGATATTTGGAGTATGGTGGATCTTTGGCCATGGTGATTGGTGTTTAGGGGGTTCATATGGTTCTGTTTGAGGCTTGTGATCATTGATTCATCTCATGCCATTGGTTTTTTTATGCTTTGTTGTGTTGATTGTATGTATATAGACTAACTTTGTCTATTGTTTCAGGATTGGATACTCATCATTGATGGTTGGGTTTATTCTCTCCTTGTGAGATGCAAATGCATTGAGTACTGACCTATTTTTGTTTTGTAGGGTTTTAATTGATGTGGTGAACTCATGAGCTCATTTGAGTGCTAGGGCACTTATGCATTGAATTGTGTAACTGTTAGAGGGTTTCACTGTTTGTCTGCTGGTTTTATGAATGAAGTACTAACTGTTTAGTCTTTGTACATGTACCTTAGTTGCTTGCTTGATTTAGCTCTTGCTTAAGCTTTGGATTATGGTTGACACACCACTCAGGTAGTTAGCTTCTTACTTCATGTAGTCTGAAGTCTTGTCACCTTTTTGGCAGGCATTTTGCTGGCAAGTCCTCCTTCAGAGGCTCTGTTTGTGTTTGTTTAAAATTATGCTCAAAGACCTCCAAGAAGAGGCATGTGTTATATTTGATAAGACCTCCAAGAGAAGAGGAAATTGACGGATAAAAGGGATTAGTAGCCAATCCCCCGTTATTCAGTGTGTCGTTCTTTATGCTCGCACTACGTGCTGATGCTTCTGAAGATGTGCCCCAGATCTTTGTCCAGAGTCTGTCAAGTGGAAAAGGATCCCACTTTCTGGATCCCCACGCTTTCTTTGTTATGAGCTCACCCTGGCCAGGGTTAAGAGCATGAGATCTCATCCTCATTACCGATTTGATCAGCTTCACCCTAACGTTCAATGTTAGTGGTTAAGAGCTACAGATTACCCTTTACAGTTTGGCTTGTTTGTCGAGGTTGACATGACCCCTCTTGACTAAAGCCCACCCATTGTTTGAGCCTCTTGTATGGATATAGTGTGTGATGTTTGTTTACTTATGAGTTAAGTTCTTGTTAGAGACCTCAACTTAGGGATGTTGATTGCATGACAACTATTAGGCTCGAGTCTTAATCTCCCTATTAGTTTGTTGTTTCCCTGGTCTCTGGTTAGGATAGTGCTTTACCGCATGGAACTTTTGATGTGTGTGCTCTTGAAATAGGAGTTTCCATTTGAGCTTAATTGGAGGATCATTACCATGTTCATCCAAGTGGAAGATACAAGATACATTGAGGATCTCTTATGAGACTTGTTTGATTGCTTATACTTTGTGCTTGCTTATTCCAAAGGATGGGAGCTACTTGGATCATCAATATGATCTCAAGAGAGGAACTCCTAGCGTGGTTTCATTTCTTATCCCTCATCTTTTTGTTTTCCTTAGGACTTAGCCCTTCTTCTTCATCTCTCCACTCTAACCCAAGCCAAAACCCTTTTTGTGCAAACATTAAACCTTTGTTTTCAACATTAGAAACCTAAGCCTTATGCTTTTGATTTTCAAACTTTCTTTTCATAACACTCATTTTGAATTGAATCTTTAAGTTAACTTTGACTACTTTTGTATATACTTCTAATTGGTAAATATAACCCATTCAAATTTCCCTTTTGTGGTTCCAATGGCCACTTTCTTAATCAAAATTTTCCATAACCTTTAGCTATTAGGTTTGAGTTATCCTTGTGGTAGATGTAATACTCACCTATATCCTTAGTGATGGACAATGAGTCTTCCATGCTTATTATAGGGTTAACCCCTCACTAGCATGTTGAAGATATCCTCACATGGTGGATTTGTGGTTTGGTTGAGTTTTCTCCCTTTGATAACAAAAGACCTTAAGGCTTTTGGACCAATCAATTCACCAATTTGTTTTGAGATTTTTACCCCGAACTACGAGGTTTTGATCCTAATCTTTTTATAAGATGGTACGTAGGCAATGGGTTTATCCATCCAAACACAAAATGTAAATAACTTGTACATTCTCTTCTCATCTCTTCAATCATGTTTGCACAAATAAAATTTTCACATGACAAACTACCTTACAACAAGTACGAAAAGGGCTCCCTAGGAGTACCTAGGATGTTTTGGGTGTCTAACACCTTCCCATTGCATAACTGTAACACCCCCAAATTTGCCCTCCTCATTCATGCATTCATTTAGCATTTCATATTGCATTTCATCATGTCAATCAGAATTAGATCCAAGAAACTTTCTTTAAAAAAAAAATAAAAAATTAAAAAATAATAAAAAAACGAAAAATAAATAAATAATAATAATAAAAAAAACGAAAAATAAAACGAAAAAAATAAAATAATAATAATAATAATTTTTTACAAAAATAAATAAATAAATAAAAATAATAAATAAAAAATAAATAAAATATAATAGAAAAAACTTGGACTTGGACCTCTCTCATTTGAGCCCACAAAGCCATGAAAATCAGGTTATAAAAGAGGGAGATCAGACAGAAAAAGGAAGAGAAGCAAAATACTCCGAGGTTTCCTTGAAACAAAACCCTTGGCAAAACCTGAAGAGAAACCTGACAGAGAACTCAGAGCAACCCCCAGGCAGCTCTGAAAAATTCAATCTGACTCACACACTTTCATCTCACGCAAACCCTAACATTGCCTTGCAAACCCAACCGTGCCATTTGATTTCAACCGGTCTCTCCCATCAGGTTTGCCTCATTCCCATGATTTTATGCTCTTAATTTGGATCATCTGAATGTATGAGGTATGATGGATGAATTTCATTATGTTTTTGCCCACGGGTTTAATTATGCATGAATGGGTGAAACCTATGCCTTGAATGTTTAATCACATGATTTCTGAAATGTATGCCACGGGGTTTGAGGTTTCTGAAACCATACTGTTATCCATGAAAAAAATGCTTATCGTGTTTCACTAACCCTTTTGTTGAGTTTTTGTGAGGGCTCACAGACTCTTGCAGAGATGGTTTGCGTGGTTTTCCCACTTTATTTGTGGGATACTCCCTGGAGGTTCATTCCGATTACCTGTACTGACTCACCTTTCTTTGATGGCATTAGCTTGGGAGATCCCTGGGTTTCTTACTCCTTTAACTGTTGTTACTTCGGATCTTTATCCGTGTGGTACTTTTACCTCTTTTCCGCATTTTATCGCTTTCTTAGCTGGAAGACCTCGATAGGAGGCATTTGTTTTCTTTTGTTTATTTACTTCTGAGCCCCTTGTTGGCACATTTACTTTATACATGTTTGTTTTGTATGTGTTCGGATCCCTGCAGGTAGCGCGGTTCCTTCGTCAAGGACTGCCTTTTTGCCCTTGAGCATCCCAAACCCTAAAACCCAAACCAACATGTTAACTCCTTCTACTACAGGCGAGTAAGTCTCCAAAGGTCGAGCATCCGGTAGATTGCGTAGTGACGTCGTTCGTCAAAAACCCAATCCATAACCCCATAGTTAGCCGAACTACGTTTTGCTCTGATTCTCAGGCTAATGGAGATACGTAGGCATAAGACGTGATGTCTTAGAGAGCACAATTACCCTTAACCCCTAGGTAGCCGAGCTACGAAGACTCTGATTCTCATATTCAGATGAGATACGTATGCAGTGGATGCGACATCCGCGCGAGTCATTTTCATTTAACCCCTTTTTTTTAGTAAATAACACATTAGATAAACCCACACCCTTTAGACAAGAACTACAAAAGTGGATCCCGTAGAGTACTACAGATGCGTAGGGGTGCTAATACATTCCCTTCGCATAACCGACTCCCGAACCCAAGATTTGGTTGCAAGACCCCGTCTTGTCCTTTCCTTTTTTAGGTTTACTTTAAGCGTTTCCTTTCCCTCCTTTGGGATGAATAACGCACGGTGGCGACTCTTCTGTCATTTTCTTTCGCCGGTTGTTTTTTCGCGCACTGTATTTTTCAGGTTGTGACAGCTGGCGACTTCACTGTGGATTGAAAGAAGTTGACCTCTTGCTGGTCCATCTTCCCTAAGCGAGTCCCTCCTAGCTTGTGTGATTTCTTGTTTATTGGGTGTTCATGCTTTTGTACCTTTATTTGCTTACCTGCTTGCATGCATCTGTTGTATCTGTTGGATCTGTTTGTTTGTTTGTTGGGATGGGGTGTTCTATGAGAGATAAGCCTATTACCCAGGCTTGAGTGTACACACAGGTTTTAGAGTGGATAATCATGAGGCTTGCGTGGCGTGTTGCTACGTTAAGTCGTTCGTGAAGAACCACACCCAGACGAGGTTTCTTTTGGATATATTATGTCTTACGGGTGTTCCGTAACGGCAGGATGTTTCTCTAGAAATTGTCGACTCTGGTGACCATTTCCCGAGAACTCAGTCGAGGCCTCTCCTCCGAGACGTGATTATGTTAGATCTGGTGGGTGCATTCTCGCTGCTCAATCCGAGGATCCTGAGACTGGGAACTTGCTATTAGGATGTCCTATTGAGGGGAGTCAATGGAGGTCTTTTGTCTCGTAATAATACAAAACCTTCAGTGGTAAACGTATTATTCGCGACTGAAGGGCTGAAGCTGACGAACTTCTGTTCTTAGAACCTACCAGTGAGGGGCGGGCTAAATTCAGGAAACCTTAACCTCCAACCAACCCGGTTTTCTGGAGCAGAGTTTTGGTCTTGTATTATATTCCTCAGTGAATTTCTCTCCAGGCAGTGCAACCTGACAGATGTTCAAGCGGATCCATCAATTCTGATTGACATGCCTTTGCATTGCATAACATCATCTGCATATTTGCATCCAACATCTCATGCTTATTCATTTGCAGGGTATTCCCTTTCAAAACGGGGGTGCCTTAAAACTGAACAAGCAGTGCATTGCATACCATGCATATTAACCCTTGTCTGTTTTGCAGGTGTCACCGCAGTGTCTAATGTTTGTTCCCTGTATCAGGCAGTTATTGGTCCCAAGCGAGTCCACAGGTACCCGACAAAGGAAAATCGTCCACAGCTAGCGATGGACCAAGTACAGAAAGAGCTGGCTGATATGCGTGAAAGGATGGATCAGTTCATGACATTGATGACTGGTATGGCAGAAGGCCAGGAAAAGCTGAGGGAATTGGTTGAGCAACCGAGACCTGATCCGGAGGTGGAGATACCAAATGCTGAGGGAAACCCTGGTATCCCTGGGAACACTGATAACCCTGTGAACACTGGTAACGCGGGTAACGCAAATGCTGATGGAAACCCGGGTAATGTTGGCAACACAGGGAATGTTGGAAATGGTATTGGCGGAAGGTACAATGTGAATCAAGGAATTCGGATTAACGGGCGCCTCGTTATTGAAGATTATCAGTATGATCAATTTTCTTTGCACGACGAGGCCCTCGAGACCACTCGCCGTATGGATGAGCTTGCTGAGAAGCTCAAATCTTTGGAGTCTCAAAATTCCTTAGGCTTTGATGTCACAAATCTTGGTCTGGTTGAGGGAGTAAGGATTCCTCACAAGTTCAAACCCCCTACTTTTGAGAAATACAACGGGGCTTCATGCCCACACACTCATCTCCAATCTTATCTGGGAAGGTTGGGAGCTCACACGGAAGATGAAAAGCTGTGGATGTACTATTTTGAAGACAGCCTAACTGGAGCTTCTCGTGAATGGTATTCTCATTTGTCTCGTACTACCATCAAGAGCTGGAATGACTTGGCAGAGGCTTTTGTCAAGCAATATCAATACAACTTGAACATGGCTCCAAATCGGACCTTGTTGCAAGGTATGTCTCAGACTGCCAAGGAAACCTTTAGAGAGTATGCTCAGCGTTGGAGACAGATTGCTGCGTCCGTCCAACCCCCTATGTCTGAAAGGGAGATGGTGGACATGTTCATGAACACTCTTCAAGGAAATTATATTGAGAGATTGGTTGCTTGCCTGTCAATCAGCTTTGCAGAGATAGTAATTGCTGGAGAAAGAATCGAGAGTCTGTTGAAGATGGGCCGAATTCAAGACAATAATGCTTCCAACTCATCAGGTCCCAAGAAACCGTTTGCTGGTAACGGTCAGCGAAGAAAAGAAGGCGAGGCAAGCGTTGTGTATGCCGGCAGAGGCAGGGGTAGAGGACGCCCTAATTATTATCAAGATCAAGTGGCCGTAGTCACTATTCCAACACCTGTTCCTCAACCGCAATATCATCCGCAACAACAACCCAGGTACAACAATCAACAACAAGAAGGTAATCCGGGTCAGCAGAGACACTATCAACAACGTCCAAGGCAGACGGACCGGGTCATCGAGCCAATCCCAATGCCTTATTCAGTATTACTTCCCAAGCTGATTGACATGAATCTGGTTACATTGAGAACTCTGGACCCACCAATCGATCCCAATAATTTGCCTAGAGGTTATGATGTCAACGCCAGATGTGCTTTTCACTCCAACGCACCTGGCCATACTATAGATAATTGCAAGGCTCTCCAGTTAAAGGTACAAGATTTGAGAGATGCCCAGGCTATCAATTTTGCTCCGGTGCCTAATGTTATCCAGAACCCGATGCCGGCTCACGGCGGGCAGAGGATTAATGCTGTTGATAGTGGGGAAACTTTGAATTTGGTTTCTGATGTGACTAAGGTGAAGACTTCGCTATCGGTGGTTAAAGACCGACTTCTGAAAGGACGGATTTTCCCGGGCTGTGGGGAAGAATGCAGAAATTGTCAAGCTGCCGAAAACGGATGTGACAGTTTGAGAAGGGGTATTTAGCAACTGATAGATGAAGGTTATCTTCAGTTCGATCAGGCCCGTCCAGTGAAGAATGATATATCGACGGTGACGTTTTATTTCACTCCTGAAGAAATATGTGTTCCCGAGAGACTCGCTCCGACAACAATATATTTCCCAGAAAGTACAGAACCAGCAGCGGTGAACATCAAAAGTTCAGCATCAGTTGCAATTTACTCTGACAGCCCTCAATCGACTTTGGTTGGTCCGATCACCATCACAATACCAGGACCCGTTCCGTATGAGAAAGACAGTGATATCCCGTGGCACTATGGGGCTGATATCTACTGCCAGGGGCAGAAAGTTAACGAAGAAGACATTGACATTGGTAGCTCCGCTGTAGACAATGTTGGAGGGGTTGGTGGCTTCATTCGCAGTGGACGCCTATTTGCACCATCAACATTACGCGCGAATACTGAAGCCGAGGCAGCTGCCAAGGCTAAAGGGAAATAGATGGCCGCCGAAGAGGTTACTACTGAGGAAGATCCTCCTAAGACCGCATTCAAGAAGGAAGTGGATGAGTTTATGAGGATTATCAAGAAAAGTGATTACAAGGTAGTCGACCAGCTAAATCAGACACCCTCAAAGATCTCCATTCTCTCACTATTGCTGTGCTCTGAGGCGCACAGAGCAGCCTTGTTGAAAGTACTGAATACGGCCTATGTTCCACCAGAGATAACTGTTAACCAGCTGGAGTCGGTAGTTTCCAATGTAAACGCTAGCCGGGGGCTAGGTTTCACCGATAATGACCTGACATCTGAGGGCAGGAATCACAACAAAGCCTTGCATATCACAATGGAATGCAAAGGGACGGTGCTTTCCCATGTTTTGGTTGATACAGGCTCTTCTCTGAATGTTCTTCCAAAGAAAGCCTTAACGAAGTTGGATTGCGATGACGCCACCCTGAGGCCGAGTAATTTAGTTGTAAGGGCTTTTGATGGCTCTAAGCGAGCTGTTTGTGGAGAAGTTGAGTTGCCAGTTAAGATTGGACCGCAGGTATTCAAGAGTACCTTTTATGTGATGGATATCCAGCCTGCCTATAGCTGTCTGCTAGGTCGGCCTTGGATTCATGTTGCCGGTGCTGTTACTTCTACCCTCCACCAGAAGCTCAAATATGAACTAGAAGGTCGGGTCGTCACTGTCTGTGGTGAAGAGGATATTTTTGTTAGCCACCTGTCTACATTTAAGTATGTAGAGATGGACGGCGAGATGCACGAGATGCTGTGTCAGGGCTTCGAAGCCATAAACATCAATGAGGTCGCGCCCGAAGCTGTCTTTTCACCTGAGTTTGAGAAGGTCGGGACTTCTATCTCTTCATACAAGCAAGTTGTCGAAGTGGTTAAAGCTGGTAATGCCCAAGGCTGGGGCAAATTTGTGGAGCCAGTCATCAAAGAAGACAAGTTTGGATTGGGGTATGCTCTGGGATCTCAGAAGAATGAAACCGGTACTCTCTCCAGCGGGGGTTTGGTTTCTCCCCACATCGTCAATGCAGCAGATGAAGACAAGGCTGACAGCGACTGTGACTTAGATAGCTGGATTCGCCCGTGTGTCCCGGGAGAAAAGCTCGACAATTGGTCGTCTGAAAAAACCGTCCGGGTTACTCTACTGAAAGAGTGATTTTTATTGTTTTCCTTTATTACATGCATAATAAAGTCTTACACTTTGCCCAAGGTGTAACGGCTCATTTGTAGGGCCATCTATTCAGTTACATTTCGCAATTATTTTTATCATCAATAAAGGACGGCTTTTGCAAACAATTTTGTGTTCTCTTTCTTTCAGTTTTTTTCTACTTTTAAAAAAAAATGGCAATGTTTCTTTTTTCGTTTTTTCTTTCTTTCCAAAAAAAAAACTCTCACTCTAAGGTAAAGCATGATCCTCCATCATGCAGAGCTGACCACCCGGATCTCACTACTAACGACACTGCTATGGCCAAGTATGACTTCGACAATCCTATCTATTAAGCCGAAGAAGGGGTTAAGGAAGATTGTGAATTGCCTGAAGGGTTAGCCAGATTGTTGAAACAGGAGGACCGAGCTATTACACCTTATCAGGAGGTGATTGAGACCGTCAACATCGGTACCGCAGACGACAAGAAAGAGATCAAGATCGGGGCAAGTCTACAGGCCGAGAGGAAAGACCGTTGATCATGTACTTGACTGTGTTAGAAAGGTCAATGGGTTGTGTGCTCGGTCAGCATGACGAGTCAGGTCGAAAAGAGCATGCAATATACTACCTTAGCAAAAGTTTACCGACTGTGAACAAAGATACTCATTGCTCGAGAAAACTTGCCGCGCTTTGGCATGGGCTGCTCGCCGACTAAGACAGTATATGTTGACTCACACGACTCTATTGATATCAAAAATGGATCCAGTCAAGTATATTTTTGAAAAGCCAGCACTTATCGGAAAGGTTACTAGGTGACAAATGATACTGACAAATTATGACATCCAATACACTTCACAAAAAGCCATCAAGGGAAGTGTCTTGTCAGACTATCTTGCAGAGCAACCGATTGATGATTACCAACCTATGAGGTTTGACTTTCCTGATGAGGACATCATGTTTCTCAAATCGAAAGATTGAGAGGAACCACTCCCGGAGGAGGGGTCTGACCCTGAATCCAAATGGGTTATGATGTTTGATGGGGCGGTCCACGTCAATGGTCGCGAAGTTGGTGTAGTGTTGATCACACCGGAAGGGGGTTCATATGCCATTTGGTGCCAGAATAACTTTTCCCTGCACCAACAATAAAGCCGAATACGAAGCTTGTATCCTAAAACTTGAGGAAGCCGTCAATATACAGATTAAAACCCTGGATGTATACGGGGATTCAGCTTTGGTCATCAATCAAACCAACGGGAAATGGTATACACCTCAGCCTCATCTGGCTCCTTACAGAGACTACACGAGAAGATTGTTGACTTTCTTTTGAAGAAAACCAATTTGCTGATGCTTTGCTTACCTTGTCTTCGATGACGTATCTCGGTCAGAGACGAATGAAGAAAGCGTTTGGTCAGAAAGTGCGCCCTCGGGGGTATCAAGTCGGTGAATTGGTACTCAAAAGATTTCTTCCTCCCAACACAGATCACAGGGGCAAATGGACACCGAACTATGAGGGTCCGTACGTGGTTAAAAGGATTTTCTATGGCGGAGCTTTGATGCTAACAACCATGGATGGCGAAGGATTCCCGTCCCCTATTAACTCAGACGCAGTTAAAAAAAAATACTTCGCATAAAATAGACCCGCTGGACGATAAAAAGAATAGTCCAGGCAAAAAAGGGCATCCCGACGAACCAAAAAAAAAAGAATAAAGAGGTTCGGGCAAAAATTAGGGATATAAAAAGAGAGTACACCCGGTGAGTCGAAAACCCAAAAGGGTGGCTCAGGCAAAAATGGGTATCCCGGTGGATTGAAAACCCGAAAAGGGGGCGATCCAGGCAAAAGTTAGGGAATAAGCGAATGACTGTGATCTGAGTTCATCAGTGTTATATCACCGTTTCATTCAATCCGGCAATCTTCGAAGGTTAAAGATCGACTAATCATCTACTTCAGAAAGCAAGATGAGCAGAGCGTCTTGAGGACATACGAGCCATAGCAGAGTCGAAACTCGGTGGGACCCCGTATCCCCATTGCCATTAGGATAGTTCTCTTTTTATAGCGATCACCTCTTTTCAGGGATCAGATTCCTGATACCCTCGCCTATTCCTGGCACAAATTTTCTCCCCAGTAAGAGTCGAATAATTCAGTTAAAGAGCCTCTTTATTTTTCATTTATCAGTTTGTTTGCAAAAATGTCCGAATTTTTGATAAAACATATTGCATATGAACATAATGGTGGCTTTTGCAGATGATTCGCACAGGAAAACATTTAAAATTGCTTTGAATGTGCTTAATCCCGGACGGTGAATTCAAACTGAGTAATTCCCCCGAGGCATACGTGTATTTTTGGTTGCAGGTCACAGGAACCGGATGCCAAGTCATGAATCCTCATCCCCAAGCGGTTGACAAAGTCTCTCCTCAGCAGAGCATGTTCCCCAGTAGAGTTGACAGTATCCAGACTATATATCCCCAGCGGAGTTGACAGTGTCAGACTGTATCTTCCTAGCAACAGCGGAGTGGTTGCATAACCAACAGATGAGAGGGTGGTGTTCCCAGTGTTCATCTCATTCCCCAGCAGATTATTTTTAACAGATTTGTTAATCCCCAACTTGAGGGCGATTAGCAAGTTCATATCCCCAGCAAAGGTCGTTTCCTACGACATTTCCCCAGGAAGTGTTTTCCCCACAGACTCTCCTCACAGAGCCTCGCCGAACAAAGTTTCCATAGTTTATACTCCTCAGCAAGGTCAACTTTTCAAAAAAGGCCGATTTATTTTTGGTGGCTCATTGGTCCCGGCAGACGGATCATTCCCCACAGAGCATTCAAGGATTGATACAGCGATCTGTTCCCTACCGGAGTTTGCTTCCCCAAGCAGATTTCTTTTTTACACCATGCATAACATTTTCATTTGCATGCATATCATATCAAGCATACACATAAGCTGATAAACAGGTTCTTCCAAGCAGACTGAAGAATTACTTTACAACCAAGGTCATGAGATCCAGCCAAAGGATCAAGCGTGAGTGATCAAGCCTGAGGGTCGTTTTGAAGATTCAGCCTGAGAATCGTTTTCCAGTGATCCAGCCTGAGGGTCATTTCGAAGATTCATCCTGAGAATCGTTTTCCAGTGATCCGGCCTGAGGTTCATTTTGAAGATTCAGCCTGAGAATCGTGTTCCAGTGATCCAGCCTAAGGGTCATTTTGAAGATTCAGCCTGAGAATCGTGTTCCAGTGTTCCAGCCTGAGGGTCATTTCGAAGATTTAGCCTGAGAATCGTGTTCCAGTAAGCCAGCATAAGGCTCAATTTGAAGATTCCCCAGTGAAGTCGCCTACAAGCTTTATTTCCCCAGCAAGCCCAAGTCTAATTGAGGAGTCGTTATAACATGTTCTAGCCCGAAGAATATGTACGAAGCCCAAAAGTGGAATATTCTCGAAGCTGCATATCTAATATGAAGGTTGGGTGTAGATTTCAAAAGAGGGTCAACCAGCGCATGCCTCAGATGCGGGATCCTAATGATGGGAATTTATCATCAAAACAATCCAGATCTAGCCAGAAGATCAAAGTAGATTCAACCAGAGAATCGAAACAAAGAAGATCTAGCCAGAAGATCGAAAATCGCAACAATTCAAATCTAGCCAGAAGATCGAAGTAGATTCAGCCAGAGAATCAAAGGAAATAGATTCAGCCAGAGAATCGAAACGAAGGAGATCTAGCCAGAAGATCGAAGAAGATCTAGCCAGAAGATCAAAATCGTATCCAGCCCGAGGATCAAAATTAATATCCAACCAGAGGACTAAATTGAGTATAGGTTCAGCCAGAGGATCGAAACTCCAGATAAAGCCAGAAGACTGATTCAGATCCAGCCAGAGGATCGGAAGAAAAATAAACAGCGCGGTGTATTTCCGCGTTTTTGTGGTGTTCTCGGAGCGCAAATTTTCGGTCTGTCTTTGGTATTCAATCACAGCTCACCCCGTTTGTCTGATAAGCTGTTCGCTTTCATCTTACTCGGGTTAGCTGATGATTGAATAGGGGCAGCTGTAACACCCCAAAAATTTGCCCTCCTCATTCATGCATTCATTTAGCATTTCATATTGCATTTCATCATGTCAATCAGAATTAGATCCAAGAAACTTTATTTAAAAAAAATAAAAAATAAAAAAAATAAAAAATAAAAAATAAAAAAACGAAAAAAAATAAAAATAAAAATAAAAAATAAAAATAAAAAAAAACGAAAAAAAATAAATAATTTTTTAAAAAAATAAAAAAATAAATAAAAATAATAATAAAAAAAATAAATAAAATATAATAGAAAAAACTTGGACTTGGACCTCTCTCATTTGACCCACAAAGCCATGAAAATCAGGTTATAAAAGAGGGAGATCAGACAGAAAAAGGAAGAGAAGCAAAATACTCTGAGGTTTCCTTGAAACAAAACCCTTGGCAAAACCTGAAGAGAAACCTGACAGAGAACTCAAAGCAACCCCCAGGCAGCTCTGAAAAATTCAATCTGACTCACACACTTTCATCTCACGCAAACCCTAACATTGCCTTGCAAACCCAGCCGTGCCATTTGATTTCAACCGGTCTCTCCCATCAGGTTTGCCTCATTCCCATGATTTTATGCTCTTAATTTGGATCATCTGAATGTATGAGGTATGATGGATGAATTTCATTATGTTTTTGCCCACGGGTTTAATTATGCATGAATGGGTGAAACCTATGCCTTGAATGTTTAATCACATGATTTCTGAAATGTATGCCACAGGGTTTGAGGTTTCTGAAACCATACTGTTATCCATGAAAAAAATGCTTATCGTGTTTCACTAACCCTTTTGTTGAGTTTTTGTGAGGGCTCACAGACTCTTACAGAGATGGTTTGCGTGGTTTTCCCACTTTATTTGTGGGATACCCCCTGGAGGTTCATTCCGATTACCTGTACTGACTCACCTTTCTTTGATGGCATTAGCTTGGGAGATCCCTGGGTTTCTTACTCGTTTAATTGTTGTTACTTCGGCTCTTTATCCGTGTGGTACTTTTACCTCTTTTCCGCATTTTATCGCTTTCTTAGCTGGAAGACCTCGATAGGAGGCATTTGTTTTCTTTTGTTTATTTACTTGTGAGCCCCTTGTTGGCACATTTACTTTATACATGTTTGTTTTGTATGTGTTCGGATCCCTGCAGGTAGCGCGGTTCCTTCGTCAAGGACTGCCTTTTTTCCCTTGAGCATCCCAAACCCTAAAACCCAAACCAACATGTTAACTCCTTCTACTACAGGCGAGTAAGTCTCCAAAGGTCGAGCATCCGGTAGATTACGTAGTGACGTCGTTCGTCCAAAACCCAATCCATAACCCCATAGTTAGCCGAACTACGTTTTGCTCTAATTCTCAGGCCATATGAGATACGTAGGCATAAGACGCGATGTCTTAGCGAGCACAATTACCCTTAACCCCTAGGTATCCGAGCTACGAGGACTCTGATTCTCATATTCAGATGAGATACGTATGCAGTGGATGCGACATCCGCGCGAGTCATTTTCATTTAACCCCCTTTTTTTAGTAAATAACGCATTAGATAAACCCACACCCTTTAGACAAGAACTACAAAAATGGATCCCGTAGATTACTACGGATGCGTAGGGGTGCTAATACCTTCCCTTCGCATAATCGACTCCCGAACCCAAGATTTGGTTGCAAGACCCCGTCTTGTCCTTTCCTTTTTTAGGTTTACTTCGAGCGTTTCCTTTCCCTCCTTTGGGATGAATAACGCACGGTGGCGACTCTTCTGTCATTTTCTTTCGCCGGTTGTTTTTTCGCGCACTGTATTTTTCAGGTTGCGACAATAACCAACCCCCTTACCCAAATCTCTGTTTCTTTTACTAGTTTTGTTAAAACTATTAGGTTTTTGTTCGCTTTCTAACCATTCCTTTGGATAAATAGAAGTGCGGTCGCGACTCGACTTGTATGGTTTACCTTGGATTTAGTCAATATTTCTAAGTGTAACGAATACCCCGCTACAGAAAAGTGGCAACTTTGCTGGGGATTTAAAGCCTAGTGGGTTTTGCCAACTTTTCATGCTTGTTGTATTGTATTGTTTTGTGACATATTTTTGTTCAATTTGGGATTACTGTATTGTATGTAATGATTGATTTGCTTGATATTAATTCCTTGTATGCTTGGTGATCTTTGTGAGATGAGTTCTATACCCGGACTAGAGTGTACTTAGGATAGGAGAATGGCGTAGTCTTGTTGACTTGTGTGGAGTTATTCCTTAGCAAGTTGACTTGCAAGTCCATTCACTTGGTGGAGGTCATATTGGGATCAATAATGTCACACAAGTAAGTTGTGGTTAGACATTACTCTTTCCAATATAGACCTTAGAAGCCAAGGACCTTAATTTACCAAGCCCATCTTGGCCTATTTTTAGGATGTAGTGCGAAAGTCGTTCAAATGTAAGATTTGATACGATTGTTACGCGATACTACACTCATAAGAGTCTCTCTTGAGGATATTTTCGGAATACGAGTAGTTGTTTCTCCGATAATATCCGAAAGATGGGATGATGACTATGGGAACCTCTTTTAGAACATGTCTGGCAGGTTTAAACCCTAGTACATTCCCTTTGGGTGGTTCTTAACCTAAACCCCATGCTCGTGACTTGCAACAAACCCTTGATTCATGGTTGATCCGTTCATGTATCCTTAATATCAATGGAACATGGGTGTTGATAAGGTGTAAACCATAATCCACCAAAATGGATGATTGATATTAAGGATGATATGGTCCATCCCATGACCTTTGTTTGGTGTGCTTTGCTTGATCCTTGAGTGTGATTGTTGCATTCATGCATCCATGCATCCATATCATCAGTAATAAAAGAAATTTTCAAGGAACTTAAGGGGTTTATTTGCAAAATTTTCAGACATGGAAAGACAAAGAAGGAATACAAAGAAGTACAGCTTCAGACAGCCAGATTTGAAAGAGTTAAGGAATCTGACATCCTATGTATTAGATCCCTTGGGTTTCAAGGCTCGCTTTGGGAAGCTTCTTCCTCTTCTGACTACTCAGGTGGATGAAGGGTTGATGAGCGTATTGGTGCAGTTTTATGATCCCTTGTACCGTTGCTTCACGTTTCCGGACTTCCAGCTTTTGCCTACCCTTGAGGAGTATGCTTATCTCGTGGGTATACCTATTCTAGACCAGTTGTCGTTCCGTGGCTTGGAGAGTATTCCTACTTCTCAAGAGATAGCTGACATGTTGCACATAGATGAATCTCTGATTGGTGCTCATATGACTACCAAAGGTGGAATTCAAGGTCTCCCTTATGAGTTCCTCATTGCTCAAGCTACTGTTTATGGGAAGGCCATGAGTGAGGATGCCTTTTTTAGCCATATTTGTACTTCTCATCTATGGGTTGGTATTATTCCCCAACATCGACAAGTTTGTGGATGTGAACGCTATTAGGATCTTCTCCGCTCTTAATCCCGTTCCGACTCTATTGGGTGATACCTATTTCTCTTTGCATATGAGGAATGCAAAGGGTGGTGGTGCCATTGTGTGCTGTTTGCCTCTGTTGTATAAGTGGTTTATTTCTCACTTACCTCAGACGGTCGCCTTCAAGGAGAACAAGAGATGTCTACGGTGGTCCACGAGACTTATGTCTCTCACTAATGATGATATCTCTTGGTATAACTGTGTGTATGATGGTGTGCAGATTATTGACTCTTGTGGTGAATTCTCCAATGTACCTCTTCTTGGTACATGTGGTGGGATTAACTACAACCCTATTTTAGCACATCGTCAGCTTGGGTTCCCCCTAAAGGATAAACCTAATAACATTCTGTTAGAGGGTGTGTTCTTTCAGGAGGGTAAAGATCCCTAAGGCTTGAAGGGCAGAATGGTTCGCGCTTGGTGCAAGGTTCATAAGAAAGGAAGGAAGGTGTTGGATCCTAAGAATTGTGTTGCTATGGATCCTTACACTGTTGGGGTAAGGAAGAGAGCATCTGAGTATCTCATGCCTTACAAATATCCGAGACCTACACCTTTGGTTATGGCTGGGCCTTCAACCCTCCCTAACCAAGGAGTAGAGGAGTTGAGAGACGAAGACCTATCACGTGCCTGGATCCGTGAAAGGGAAGAGTTGCTTCAGCAGATTAAGGAGAAAGATGCTTTGATAGAGTTCCTCGAGCATGAGGTTATTGATGATCCTAATGATGCATGGACTTCTCTACTTCCTCAGTCTTCCCGGTTTTGGAAGAGGAAGTACGATCGACTCGCCAAGGAAAAGGCAGATATGGAGGCAGTTTACGAGAAGGAGGTGAAGAGACTTCGCGCATCCTATCTTCCTGTGTCCCGAGCTTTAGATGATTGTTCCTAGGGATCCATAGGATGATTATTTTCCTTTTCTCTTGTATATGATTGACAAATGCTGTATTTCTTTTCCCTGATTTTATTTGATGAGATATTTCCATATGTGATAAACAGTTAATATTTCCAAAATTTGCAAATAAAACCCTAGAGTTCCTTTGAAATAAAAACAAATCATATGCACAAGCATTGCATGCATCATATGCATAAGCAGGTTTTGTTCCCGGCTTCTGGTCGTGTGGTCTAACTCTGTGTTCTTCATTTATTTTGAAGACAAGCTGACTCACCGGTACTACACTAGATCCAACTCTTCAAGACTGATGGATCATCTAGAGCAAGAGAACCGTGAACTCAAGGAGGAGGTCGCCAGACTGAGTGCTTTGATGGAATCATTCCTGGCTGCCCATAGCCAGTCTTCTCTAACACCTTCAACTCCTCCCCAGAGGACAGTCATCTCTGAGATTGTTTCCTCAACTGTGCCTGCAGCCAGTGCATATTTTGCTCCAGCCTCTATGCCAATTGGATTCCCGTGGGGGATGCCTCCCAATTTCATGCCTGAGGGCCCTGCTCCAACTTTTGTTTCTATGCCGGCATCTAGCCCGGTCCTTGCTGTTTCTCCTCCTGTCGTGCATACCATGCCTAGGGTAGATGACACCATCTATCATTCTGAGCCATCTGAGGGCCCAAATGTCCATGAGAAGATGGACGCTATGAACGACCAATTTCTTGAGCTTCGCAAGGAATTGAAGACTCTTAGAGGAAAGGATCTCTTTGGCAAGTCTGTTGCCGAATTATGCTTGGTTCCCAATGTGAAGATTCTTGTGAAATTCAAGGTCCCTGACTTTGAAAAATACAAGGGGAACACCTGTCCTCTCAGCCACCTGGTCATGTATGCCAGGAAGATGTCAACTCAGACTGATAATGACCAATTGCTCATCCACTACTTTCAGGACAGTCTGTCCGGTGCCGCTCTGCGCTGGTATATGGGGCTGGACAGTGCGAACATCCGATCCTTCAACAACCTTGGCGAGGCCTTCGTCAAGCAGTACAAGTATAATGTGGATATGGCTCCCGATAGGGATCAACTAAGGGCCATGTCCCAGAAGGACAAAGAAACATTCAAATAGTACGCCCAGAGGTGGCGAGAGTTGGCAACACAGATCGTGCCTCCGCTAGAAGAGAAGGAAATGACCAAGATTTTTCTGAAGACCTTGAGTTCATTCTATTACGAGCGGATGATCGCTAGCGCTCCTTCTGACTTCACCGAGATGGTGAATATGGGGATGCGGTTAGAAGAAGGGGTCAGAGAAGGATGTCTAACCCGAGAAGAAGGCTCTTCTGCCAAACGTTATGGGGCGTTTGCAAAGAAGAAATATGGAGAGGCACATGCTGTGACCTCCCATGTGAAACCTAGAAGACCCTCTGTGAGGAGGAAGACTGTGCGTCCTGCCAGTAACCAGCACCAGGTGGCTCACATAGCACCTGTTTTCAGAGACAATCAACAGTATCAACAATATAGCAACAATCAACAATCACCTCAGCAATATCAACAACAACAGCACCGTCCGCAACAGCAGGCCTATCAGCCTCGAAACAGTAATCAAACCAGCACGAGTTACGAGAGGAAAAAGGTCACTTTTGATCCTATTCCGATGACGTACGCAGAACTATATCCCTCTTTGATAAAGAGGAAGTTGATTACTCCGAGAGACCCACCAGCTATACCTGCTAACCCTCAGTGGTGGTATAAGCCTGAATTGCATTGTGTATACCACTCTGGTGCTCCCGACCATGACGTGGAGAATTGCTATCCTTTGAAGACCAAGGTTCAAGACCTTTTGAGGCGTGGCATCCTGTGTTTTGAGGATGTAGGTCCTAATATGAAGAAGAATCCATTGCCCGAGCATGGGAAATCTGTCAACATGGTCCAGGGCTGCCCTGGCAAGTACAAAGACAAATATGTCAGTCATATTCGACAATCGTTGGTTGAAATGCATCGTTTGCTATGCGAGTATAGTCACTATGAACACGATCATGATAGATGTCAAGTCTGCTCTGTTAACCTATTGGGTTGTCTCCAGGTGCGCAAAGATCTTCAAGAAATGCTGGACGAAGGAGTTATCGAGATCCTTCAGAATAGGAATGTTGACGAAGATGAGCCAGAGGTCAACGTAATTTCTCCAGTATTCCGGATGCCCGAGCTTGTTATCGTTAAGTATGATGGTAGCAAGCAGAAGGTCTCTCCTACCCTGATCATTAAGCCTGCCGGTCCAGTACCGTATTCTTCTAAAAAGGCAATTCCCTTTCTTTACAACGTTGTTACTGTAGAAGATGGGAAAGAGGTGACTTTGCCATCCTCCTCTGTTGTGAATATTGCTGACGTAAGTGGTTTGACCCGCAACGATCGTGTGTTTTTAGCACCACCGAAGCCCCAGGCTAAGGCTGATTTTGTTGAACGCCCGATTGGGAATGCTGTAAGCACCCCGAATCCGGCACCTGTTGTTAAGCCCTCCTCTGTACTAAAAACTCCTACTTTTGGTGGCCCTAGTGGCAATGTGAAAGAAGACTGTGATGAGATGCTAAGGCTCATCAAGAAAAGTGAGTACAATGTTGTAGACCAGCTTCTACAAACGCCATCCAAGATATCCGTGTTATCATTACTCCTGAATTCAGAACCACATAGAGAGGCTCTGCAGAAAGTTTTGGATGTGGCATATGTAGATCATGATGTCACTATAGAACAGTTCGATAGCATTGTTGCAAACATTACTGCTTGTAACAATTTGAGTTTCTGTGACTCTGATCTCCCTGAGGAGGGAAGAGACCACAACTTGGCTTTATACATATCCATGAATTGTAGAGACGACGCCATGTCCAATATGCTGGTGGACACTGGGTCATCCCTGGATGTATTGCCAAAAACCACTCTCTCAAAACTGTCTTATCAAGGGCCTCCCATGAGGCAGAGTGGGGTAGTTGTGAAAGCTTTCGATGGGTCTCGAAAGACTGTGATTGGGGAAGTTGATCTCCCTATCAAGATTGGACCAAGTGATTTCCAAATTACCTTCCAGGTGATGGACATTCACCCATCGTACAGATGTCTCCTAGGTAGACCATGGATTCACGAGGCGGGCGCCGTGACATCCACCCTACACCAGAAGCTAAAATTTGTGAAAAATAAAAAACTGGTGGTGGTAGGGGTAGAAAAGGCTCTCCTGGTTAGCCACTTGTCTTCCTTCTCGTACATAGATGCTGAAGATGAAGTTGGAACTCCTTTCCAAGCTTTATCTATAGTTGAGCCTGTTGAGAAAAGAATTCCTTCATTTACTTCGTATAGAGATGCGAAATGGGCCATTGAGTATGGTGCAATTGTTGGTCTAGGAAAAATGATTGAGCTGGAAGACAATAAGTCTCGGGCTGGCATAGGCTTTTCTTCTGGGGTTTTCAATGAGAAAGGGTTATTCAAGAGTGGAGGTTTTATCCACACTGGTCAGGAGGAAGAAGCTGCTGCTGTCTTGGAAGAGGATGCAAAGGAGTCTTACAATTTCATCATCCCTGGAGGGATCTGCAACAATTGGGTCGCTGTGGATATTCCTACAGTCATCCACAAGTCAACGTAATGATCGCTTTGTTTAAAAACCCTTCTCCCATGCCAAAAGGAGGAGTGATGACATTGTTGGCACATAAATACAATGATATTTTCATTCAATAAATTCATGTTAAATGTTTGTTTTTCCAATTTATTTTCCCTTTTTGCTTTTTGCATGAAATTGGTGATCATATAAAACCCTAAAAATAGAATAAAATCAATCTTTTCATCTACATAATGATTTGCCTTGTTTGATTTCTAAAAGCTTTTCATATCCAAAATCATTATGCAGGTTGATCAAACCCATTGAACATAATGATCCGACACCATCTCCCAATTTTGAGCTCCCTGTATTTGAGGCAGAGGAAGATGATGTTGAAGAGATTCCTGACGAGATTACCCGTCTACTTTAGCATGAAGAGAAGATCATTCAGCCGGATCTTGAGAATCTAGAAACAGTCAACTTGGGGTCTGAGGATTGTGTGCAAGAAGTGAAGATTGGGGCACTCCTGGAAGAATCTGTTAAGGAGGGGTTGATTAAATTGCTACGAGAATATGTCGATGTCTTTTCTTGGTCATATGAAGACATGCCGAGTCTAGATACAGATATTGTGCAACATTTCCTACCCTTGAAGCCTGAGTGCGTGCCTGTGAAGCAGAAGCTCAGAAGAACTCAACTTTCCAAAAATGGAAAGTTTTTGGTCCAACTTCAACTCAACTTTCCAACATCAAAGAAGCGTCAAATTAATTTTGTCCAACATGAAAGTTGAAGATCTCTCTTTCCCATTTCTAAAAAGTCCAAGATCATGAGCATCTGATGAATGGTTGAAGAGATATGGTCCAATCATTGCCAAGTGTGCATGGAACTTCAAAAGGCCATAACTTTTGATTCATAACTCCAAATTTGGTGCCTCTTTTTCTAAAATGCTTCTCATGACATGCACTTTCCAAATCATTCATCACATTGCATGAATTTCCATCATATGATCATTTGCATATCCATGCCCATTTTGGAGGAAAAATGGCCAATTTAAAATTGGTGCATCATGGGCACAAATCACCATTGCCATTGTGTTCATTAGAAGTTTTTAAGTGAAAATGATCATGCATTTAGCACTATTCACGTCCAATTCTCCATTCACCCTCCAATTTTCAAGTTTTGATCAAACACCTTATTTTGCTAATTCCACTTAACCATTGCTAATTAACATTTTCAGTGTGATTAGTATAGCATATATATACCATAATCATAACAGAACATGGGGATTTTCACCATTTCTAGATCCAAATTCTCTCTCCCTCCAAAATTTTCTCCTAATCAAAAATTCAAAAATCTTCACATAAACTTGCAATTTTATTCCATATTCTGGTTCTCTGGTGTGGATTTAGTGCAGATCAAGATTTGGATTGTTGAATTCGAGCAAGAATCAAGCATGGCAAGTTCATGAAGGTGAAAATGGAAGTTGATTGTTGAGCTAGATCCAAGCATCCTCAAGCCTCAATTACTGCACTAAGCTTCAAGATAACATCTCAGGAGTTGATTTGGATTACTGAAACGCAGCACATTAGGCGCGCTCTTGATTTGCACCGAGTTCGATTATGGCCGAGGCAACATTTTCAAATTAATTCTTCATTTTGCCATTTCCCTCCATATTTCATATGCTTATTCCATTTTATTTCATATTTTTTTAGCCAACTTCAAAAATGCATAATAAATTGAAAAATGATTCAATTAATTCCAAATTTTTTGTAGCATGATCCTATGTTTGTCTAGAATTTTTTGGTGGTAATTTCATGATTTTATACTTTCTGGATTTTGAATTGTGGCTGAGTATGTGAACATGTATGCTTTTGTGACCTTGCCTCATTCATGCTAGTGTGAAATGCTTGATATCGATCCAAATGCCATGAAATTTTGCATGATGATTCTTAACATGTTGATGGATGTTTGAGGCTTGATTGTGCATTTTTCTCATTTGCCATTTCTGTTTTATACACATGTTTGTATGGTGTGACAATGTGTGTCACACAATTTGATGATCAACTTGTGCAATTTTGTTTCTATATCAAATGACCTCTGTTGATTCTGATTTTTTTTGTATGATGATTGTATTGGATGTGTTGAATGCTCATAAAAATTTCCAGAATTGTTTAAGTCATTTCTGTTTTAATATGGAATTTTGATTCATGATGATCATTTGTGAGCTTTGAATTTGCCTTTGCCTTTTCTTGCACATGAAATGGATTTGCTTGATGCTTTTGATTTGTTCCTTTTTAGGACATGTTCATGATTGATTAAAGATGATTCATGTTGAGTTTTAGATTCTGTTTTGAATTTTTGCTTCACTTTTGACCCTAGGCTTTGACCTAGGGGTTGGAACTCACATTTGAGCTTTGAATTTCAGGTTCAAGCATCCAATTTCCATGATTGAGGTTGCCTCATCATTTGAGTGTTTATATTTGCTATTGATTGCTAACATTTGGTTGTTTTGTAGGCTTTGATGATAGCTCACTTGAGTTGTTTGGCTTACATGTTGTATATTGGGATTGTCTGTTTGTTGTTAATTGTTGTCTGTTTGTCTGAACACTATACTGATTGTTTGGTTGTTTACACAGGTACTTTAGTAGCTTTAACTCATTACTTGAGTTGCTTTGCTTTGCTTGTGGTTGGCATACCACTTAGGTATTTTCCTTGATCTCCATGTAGTCTGGAAGACCTGTCATGTTATCTTGGCAGGCACCTGTTTGAAGCCCTCCTTAAGAGGCCATGTCTTTGTTTGTTTAATTTTGTGCCAATCAGGTTAAGTCCTCTTAAGAGGCAATTGGCAGATAAAAGGGATGTGCAATCCATCCCCTGCTATTCAGTTGTGTCTTTCATTTTTCTCACACCATGTGTTGATGCACTTTGAATAAAAAACCCAAAATCTTGTATATAGAGTCAGTCATTGTGGAGTAGAGTTCCTCATTTTGGACTCCCACATTTTCATTGATTCAAGCTCACCCAGGCCGGGTTAAGAGCTATGAGGCATAACCCTCATCTTCCTTTTCATCTGCTCACCCTAACTCTCAATGTTAGAGGTTAAGAGCCTGACTACCCATTCCAGTATTTGGCTTGTTTGTCGAGGTTGATGTGACCCCTTGACTAAAGCCCAACCTTGCTTGAGCCCCTTGGTTGTGTATAGTGTGTGATAATTGAATGTTTGTTTGCTTGTTTGTCCATCTGTGCATAATTGTTTGTGTGTGCCTTTGTGCATTGTTTTCATCCTTGAGCATTAATTGTATATCATTTCATGATCATTGTTCATACTTTGTGACATTTTGTTTCGTCCATTGAGGAGTCAATTGTAAGTCCAGCTATTGGCATTTGTTTCCTGTGATCTGGTAGGAGTTGGAACTAAGACCATTGATTGGCATTCCATTTCCTTGGAGTCGAGTGTAAGACCATCTATTGGCAACTTATTTCCTCTTGCTTATTGCATTTGTTTTCTTTGCTTTGTGAGGCTAGTGTAAGTCCATTGATTGGCATCTGGTTTCCATCTTTGTTTTGTGGAGGTGGACATAAGACCATTGATTGGCACTCCATTTCCTATTTTATTTTGGTCTTGTGAGGAGTCAGATGTAAGACCATTGATTGGCTATCTGTTTCCTGTGATCATTTTGTGGAGTCAGGTATAAGACCATTGATTGACAACTTGTTTCCTATTTTGTTTCTTGTTATGGAGTTGGATATAAGGCCATTTATTGGCCATCTGTTTCCATCTTTATTTTTGAACCTTGCTTATTTGCTTTGCTTGTTGCCTATTCCAAAGGAATCACCTGGATCATCTACATATGATCTCAAGAGGTGAACTCCTAAGAAGTTTTACCCCTCATCCCCACCTTTGTTTCCTTACAACCTCCATTTGCATGTAACCTAAACCAGAAAACTTTGTGCAAACATTTTCATCTTGTTTTCAAAACTAGAAACCTAGGCCTTAAGCCTCTGATTTTTAAAACTTCATTTTCACCATACTTCTTCTGAATTGAATCTAATCATACTTTGACTTCATTTTTGTGAATACTCTAATTGACTAATTCCACTCATTCAATTGTTTTGTGGCTTTGTCCATTCTTTAATCAAGTTTTCATACATTAGCCATAGATCTCAATTATCTTAGTGGTTGATGTAAATCTCACCTTTTGTCCTTAGTGATTGAATTGTAAGACTTCCTTGCTTATTATAGGGCATGGTCCCTCACTAGCAAGTTGAAGCTTTTCTCACATGGTGGACTTGTGGTTGTATAGGTTGAGTTTTCTCCCGTGGATAATGAAAGACCTTAGGACTTTTGTTTAAAATCAATCCACTTACTTTTTGGAAATCTTTTAGCCGAACTACGAGGTTTTGATCCTGTAAAGGTACTTAGGCAATGGATCTTTCCATCCAAACACAAAAATAATAAAAATTGTATATTCTTCTCTCATCCCTTCAATCAATGTTTGCACAAAAATATTTCATAAACAGTACTTTTTACAACAAGTTGTGAAAAGGGTTCCCTAGGAGTACCTAGGATGCATTGGGTGCCTAACACCTTCCCTTTGCATAATTACCCCCTTACCCAGATCTCTGTACCCCTTTTATTAGTTTTCTTTGTAAAACTTCTTAGGCTTTTGTTCGCTTTCTAGCCATTCCTTTGGATAAATAGAAGTACGGTGGCGACTCTATCTTTGTATGCTTTGCTTTTGATTTAGTCAATGAATCATAAAGTGATGAATACACCGCTACAGAAAGTGGCGACTCTGCTGGGGATACTGAAAACTTCCTAGTGGGTTTGCCAACTTTTCACAATTGTTGTGATATATTGTTTATGACATATTTTTGTGCAATTCGGGATTACTGTATTGTTTGTAATGATTGAGTTGCTTGATATATCAATTGCTTGCTTGCTTGGTGATCTCTGTGAGATGAGTTCTATACCCGAACTCGAGTGCACCTTATGATAGGAGAATGGCATAGTCTCGTCGACTTGTGTGGAGTTATTCCTTAGCAAGTTGACTTGCGAGTCCATTCACTTGGTGGAGGTCATGTTGGATTAATGATGTCACACAAGTTATTTGTGGTTAGGCATTATTCTTTTGATGTGTGCCTTAGAAGCCAAGGACCTTAGTTTACCAAGCCCATCTTTGCCTATTTTAGGATGTAGTGCGGAGGTCGTTCAGATGTAAGATCTGACGCGATTGTTACGCGATACTACACTCATAAGAGTCTCTCTTGAGAATATTTTTGGAATACGAGTATTCGTTCCTCCGATAATATTCGAAAGATGGGATGATGACTATGGGAACCTCTGGTAGAACATGTTCGGCAGGTTTAAACCATAGTACACTCCCTTTGGGTGGTTCTTAACCGAGACTCCATGCTCGTGACTCACAACAAACCCGTGATTCATGGTTGATCCGTTCAACTATCGTTAATATCAATGAAACTTGGGTGTTGATAAGGTGAAAACCATAATCCACCAAGATGGATGATTGATATTAAGGATGGTTGAACAATTCGTATATCGTTAATATCAATGGAACTTGGGTGTCGATAAGGTGAAAAACCCTAATCCACCAAGATGGATGATTGATATTAAGGATAATACGAGCTATCCCATGACCTTTGTCTGGTGTGCTTTGCTTGATCCTTGAGTGTGACTGCTGCATTCATGCATTCATGCATTCATCTGCATCCATATCATCAGAAAAAAGAAAATTTTCAAGGAACTTAAGGGGTTTATTTGCAAAATTTTCAGATATGGAAAGACAAAAAAGGCATACAAAGAAGTACAACTTTAGACAGCTCGATCTGAAAGAGTTAAGGAATCTGACATCTTATGTATTAGATCCCTTGGGTTTCAAATCTCGTTATGGGAAACTTCTGCCTCTTCTGACTACTCAGGTTGATGAAGAGTTGATGGGCACTCTGGTGCAGTTCTATGATCCTCTGTATCACTGCTTCTCCTTTCCAGACTTTCAGCTATTGCCTACCCTTGAGGAGTATGCTCATCTTGTGGGTATTTCGATTCTGGATCAGGTGTCGTTCAGTGGCTTGGAGAGTATCCCTACTTCTCGAGAGATAGCTGACATGTTGCACATAGATGAATCCTTGGTTAAAGCTCATATGACTACCAAAGGTGGAATTCAAGGTCTCCCTTCTGAGTTCCTCATTGCTCAAGCTACCGTGTATGGGAAGGCCATGAGTGAGGATGCCTTTGAAGCTATATTTGTGCTTCTCATCTATGGACTGGTATTGTTCCCCAACCTCGACAAATTTGTGGATGTGAACGCTATTATGATCTTCTCTGTTCTTAATCCCGTTCCGACTCTGTTGGGTTATACCTATGTCTCTTTGCACCTGAGGAATGCAAAGGGTGGTGGCGCTATTGTGTGCTGTTTGCCTCTGTTGTATAAGTGGTTTATTTCTCACTTACCTCAGACGGTTGCTTTCAAGGAGAACAAGGGATGTCTACGGTGGTCCACGAGACTCATGTCTCTCACTAATGACGATATCTCTTGGTATGATCGTGCATATGATGGTGTCCAGATCAGTGATTCTTGTGGTGAATTCTCCAATGTGCCTCTTCTTGGTACATGTGGTGGGATTAGCTACAACCCTATATTAGCACGTCGTCAACTTGGGTTCCCCCTAAAGGATAAACCTAATAACATTCTGTTAGAAGGTGTGTTCTTTCAGGAGGGTAAAGATCCCCAAGGCCTGAAAGCCAGGATGGTTCGCGCTTGGCGCAAGATTCACAAGAAGGGTAGAAGTGAGTTGGGTCCGAAGAATTGCATAGCTTTGGAGCCATATACTGCTTGGGTAAGGAAGAGAGCATCCGAGTATCTCATGCCTTATGATTATCCGAGACCTACACCTTTGGTTATGGTTGGGCCTTCAACCCTCCCTAACCAAGGCGTAGAGGAGTTGAGAGACGAAGATCTTTCACGTGCCTGGATCCGTGAAAGAGAAGAGTTGCTTCAACAGCTTAAGGAGAAGGACGCTCTGATTGAGTTCCTCGAGCATCAGGTCATTGATGATCCTGATGATGCTTGGACTTCTCTACTTCCTCAGTCTTCCAAATTCTGGAAAAGGAGGTATGACAGACTCGCCAAGGAGAAGACGGATATGGAAGCAGCATATGAGAGAGAGATTAAGAGGCTTCGTGCAGCTTATCTTCCGGCATCCCGAGCTTCTAGGGATCCATAGGATGTATATTTTCCTTTTCTCTTGTAATATAATGAACCAATGCTGTACTTCTTTGTCTCAAATATATTTGATGAGATATTTTCCATATGCGATTAAAATGGTTAATATTTTAAATTGCAAATAATACCCTAAAGTTCCTTCGAAAATAAAATAAATCATGTGCACGAGCATTGCATGCATCATTTGCATAAGCAGGTGTTTGTTCCGGTCTTCTTGTATGTGGCCTAACTCTGTGCTCTTCATTTATTTTGAAGACAAGCTGACTCATCGGTACTACACCAGAGCCAACTCTGCAAGATTAATGGATCATCTCGAACAAGAGAATCGTGAGCTGAAGGAGGAAGTCGCCAGACTGAGTGCTCTGATGGAGCAATTCCTAGCTGCTCAGAATCAGCCGTCTCCACCACCTGCAACTCCTCCCCAGAGGACTGTTATATCTGAGGTTGTGTCTGCGACAGTGCCAGCTGCCAGTGCCCATTTTGTGCCAACAGCCATGCCGCCCGGGTTTCCGTGGGGGATGCCTCCTGGTTATATGCCTGATATTCCAGCTCCGACATTCGCTTCCATGCCGGCATCTAGCCCGATCCTTGCAGTGCCTCCTCCTGTCGTGCATACCACTCCTAGGGTAGACGACACCATCTATCATTCTGAGCCGTCTGAGGGCCCAGACTTTCATGAGAAGATGGATGCAATGAACGACCAATTTCTTGAACTCCGCAAGGAATTGAAAACCCTTCGAGGAAAGGATTTGTTCGGCAAGTCTGCAGCCGAGCTCTGTTTAGTTCCCGGTGTAAAAATACCTGTCAAGTTCAAGGTCCCAGACTTTGAGAAGTATAAGGGGAACACCTGCCCTCTCAGCCACCTGGTTATGTATGCCAGGAAAATGTCTACTCAAACGGATAATGATCAGCTGCTGATTCATTATTTCCAGGACAGCTTATCCGGTGCTGCACTAAGATGGTATATGGGTCTGGACAGTGCAAACATCCGTTCCGTCAATGATCTTGGCGAAGCTTTCGTCAAGCAATACAAGTACAACGTGGATATGGCTCCCGATCATGATCAGCTCAGAGCCATGTCCCAGAAGGACAAAGAGACATTTAAAGAGTACGCCCAGAGGTGGCGAGAGTTGGCAGCTCAGACTACTCCTCCGCTGGAAGAGAAGGAAATGACCAAAATCTTTTTGAAGACTTTGAGTTCATTTTATTACGGGCGGATGATTGCTAGCGCTCCTTCTGATTTCACCGAAATGGTGAACATGGGGATGCGATTGGAGGAAGGAGTCCGTGAAGGACGGTTATCCAAAGATGAAGGCTCTTCTAGCAAGCGATATGGGGCGTTTGCAAAGAAGAAAGATGGGGAAGCACATGCTGTGCAGTCCCATGTCAAATCCAGAAGACCCTCTGCCAAGAGGAAGCCTGTGCGTCATGCCAGCAACCAGCATCAGGTGGCTCATATAGCACCTGTTTTTAGGGATAATCAGCAATATCAGCACAATAATCAGCAACCAACTCAGTAATATCAACAACAACATTGCTCTCAGCAACAGGCTTACCAGCCTCGCAACAGTAATCCAGTTGGTCCGAGTTATGAGAGGAAGAAGATCACTTTCGATCCGATTCCTGTATCATATGCAGAGATGTATCCCTCTTTGATAGAGCGGAAATTGATTATTCCAAGGGATCCTCTGGCCATACCTGCTAACCCGCAATGGTGGTATAAGCCTGATCAACATTGTGTTTACCACTCTGGTGCTCCGGGTCATAATGTGGAAAACTGCTTTCCTTTGAAGACTAAGGTTCAAGACCTTATGAGATGCGGCATTCTGAGCTTTGAGGACTCAGGTCCCAATGTTACGAAGAACCCATTGCCCGAGCATGGGAAGTCGGTTAACATGGTCCAGGGTTGCCCTGGAAAATACAAGGTCAAATATGTAAGCCATATTCGACAGTCATTGGTTGAGTTGCATCGTCTGCTGTGTGATTACAGTTATATGGAGCACGACCATGACAAATGTCGTATCTGCTCTGTCAACAGATTGGGATGTCGCCAAGTGCGTAGAGAGCTGCAAGAATTGCTGGATGATGGAACCATTGAGATTCTTCAGAACAGAAATGTTGATGAAGACGAACCAGAGTTGAATGTGATTTCTCCTGTGTTCAAGATACCTGAGCCTGTTGTCATCCGATATGATGGTAGCAAGCAGAAGGTTTCTCCTTCGCTGATTATCCAACCTGCAGGTCCTGTGCCTTATTCGTCTGATAAAGCAATTCCCTTCCGCTATAATCCTGTTGCTGTGGAAGGTGGGAAAGAAGTGCCTTTGCCTTCATCCTCTGTTGTGAACATAGCTGATGTGAGCGGGATGACCCGTAGCGGTCGTGTGTTTTCTGCACCTCCGAAGCCTCAGGCTAGAGCTGACTCTGTTGAGCGTCCAGTGGGGAATGCTGTGAACCCTCCGAACCCGGCACCTGTTGTTAAATCCTCCTCGGTACAAAAGACTCTTATTTCTTCTTCTGTGGCCCGAGTGGCACTGTGAATGAAGACTGTGATGAGATGCTGAGGCTCATCAAAAAGAGTGAGTACAACGTTGTAGACTAGCTTCTACAAACGCCTTCCAAGATATTCGTGCTATCATTACTTATGAATTCAGAACCCCATAGGAAGGCTCTGTAGAAAGTTTTGGATTTGGCTTATGTTGATCATGACGTCACCGTTGAACAGTTTGACAGCATTGTTGCAAATATTACTGCTTGCAACACTTTGAGTTTCTGTGACGCTGATCTCCCTGAGGAGGGAAGAGACCACAACATGGCTTTACATATATCCATGAATTGCAAGAGCGACGCCATGTCCAACGTGCTGGTGGACACTGGGTCATCTTTGAATCTATTACCGAAATCCACTCTTTCTAGATTGTCATTTCAGGGGCCTCCCATGAGGCAGAGTGGTGTTGTTGTGAAAGCTTTTGATGGGTCGCGTAAGACCGTGATTGGGGAAGTTGATCTCCCAATCAAGATTGGACCAAGTGATTTCCAGGTTACCTTTCAGGTTATGGATATCCACCCATCTTATAGCTGTCTCCTTGGTAGACCATGGATTCACGAGGCTGGCGCTGTGACATCCACCCTACACCAGAAGCTGAAATTCGTCAAGAACAAGAAACTGGTTGTGGTAGGGGGAGAGAAGGCTCTCCTGGTTAGCCATTTGTCTTCTTTCTCATACATTACTGCTGAGGATGAAGTTGGAACGCCTTTCCAAGCTTTGTCTATAGCCGAGCTTATTGAGAAGAAAACTCCTTCATTTGCTTCCTATCGTGATGCGAAACTGGCCATTGAATGTGGTGCAGTCGCTGGTCTAGAAAAATTGATCGAGCTTGAAGACAATAAATCCCGGGATGGCATTGGCTATTCTTCTGGGGTCTTCAACGACAAAGGGTTGTTCAAGAGTGGAGGTTTCACCCACGCCGATCAAGCTGAAGAAGCTGCTGCTATTCTGGAAGAGGATGCAGAGGATATAAACAAATTTGTCATCCCTGGCGGGATCTGCCACAATTGGGTCGCTGTAGACGTTCCTACAGTCATTCATAGATCAGCGTAATATGTTCACTTTGTTTAAAAACCCTTCTCCCATGCCGAAAGGAGAAGTGATGACATTGTTGGCATCATATATACAATGATATTTCATTCAATAAATTCATGTTAAATGTTTGTTCTTCCATTTGTTTTCACTTTTTGCTTTTTTGCATGAAATCGGTGATCACAAAAAACCCTAAAAACAAGAATAAAAGCAATCTTTTCATCTGCATAATGATTTGCTTGTTTAAATTCTAAAGTTTTTCATTATCCAAAATCATTATGCAGGTTGATTCTAAAACCCATTGAACATAATGATCCAACGCCATCTCCCAATTTTGAATTCCCTGTATTCGAGGAAGAGGAAGATGATGTTGAAGGGATTCCTGATGAGATTACCCGTCTTCTTGAGCACGAAGAGAAGATCATTCAGCCGCATCTTGAGAATCTGGAAACAGTCAACTTGGGGTCTGAAGATTGTGTTCGGATGGTGAAGATTGGGGCACTCCTTGAAGAGTCTGTCAAGAAGGAGTTGATCAGTTTGCTACGAGAATATTCCGATATCTTTGCTTGGTCGTACGAAGATATGCCGGGTCTAGATACAGATATTGTGCAACATTTCCTGCCGCTGAAGCCTGAGTGCGTGTCTGTGAAGCAGAAGCTCAGAAGAACTCATCCAGATATGGCAGTGAAGATCAAAGAGGAAGTTCAGAAGCAAATTGATGCGGGGTTTCTGGTGACTTCCACATATCCTCAATGGGTGGCCAATATTGTGCTTGTGCCTAAGAAGGACGGAAAAGTCCATATGTGTGTTGATTATAGAGATTTGAATAAAGCTAGTTCGAAAGATGATTTCTCTCTACCACACATTGATATGTTGGTAGACAATACAGCCAAATTCAAAGTCTTTTCGTTTATGGACGGATTTTTCGGATATAATCAAATTAAGATGGCACCCGAGGATATGGAGAAGACAACATTCATCACACCTTGGGGAACATTCTGTTATCGAGTGATGCCCTTCGGTTTGAAGAACGCCGGAGCCACGTATCAACGAGCTATGACTACCTTGTTTCATGATATGATGCACAAGGAGATAGAGGTTTATGTTGACGATATGATTGCTAAGTCGCGAACGAAAGTTGAACATGTTGAGCATTTGTTGAAGCTTTTTCAGCGTCTGAGGAAGTTCAGGCTTCGTCTGAATCCGAACAAATGTACATTTGGAGTCCGTTCTGGAAAGTTATTGGGTTTTATTGTCAGCGAAAGAGGTATTGAGGTTGATCATGCAAAGGTTAAAGCAATACAAGAGATGCCTGCGCCCAAAACTGAAAAGCAAGTCCGAGGTTTTCTTGGCCGCTTGAACTATATTTCCAGATTTATATCCCACATGACTGCCACATGTGCGCCGATATTCAAGCTCCTCCGGAAAGATCAATCTCTTGATTGGACCGAGGATTTCCAAAAAGCTTTCGACAGTTTCAAAGAGTATATGTCTGAACCTCCGATCTTGTCTCCGCCTGTAGAAGGAAGACCCTTGATCATGTATCTGACTGTTCTTGAAGACTCGATGGGTTATGTCCTCGGTCAGCAAGACGAATCAGGGAAGAAAGAATCTGCTATCTACTACCTGAGTAAGAAGTTCACTGATTGTGAGTCTCGATACTCTATGCTTGAGAAGACGTGCTGTGCTTTAGCTTGGGCTGCTAAGCGTTTACGCCAGTACATGATAAATCATACAACTTGGTTGATATCCAGAATGGATCCAATCAAGTATATCTTCGAGAAGCCTGCTTTAACCGGGAGGATTTCCCATTGGCAGATGTTGTTGTCTGAGTATGATATCGAGTATCGAGCTTAGAAAGCTATCAAAGGTAGTATCTTGGCTGACCACTTGGCATACCAGCCGATTGAAGATCATCAGTCTGTTCAGTACGACTTCCCAGACGAGTAGATTCTGTATTTGAAAATGAAAGATTGTGATGAGCCTACACTGGATGAGGGTCCGGAACCTGGTTCCCGATGGACAATGGTGTTTGATGGCGCTGTAAATCAGTACGGAAATGGAATTGGGGCAGTAATCATTACTCCTCAGGGCACACATATTCCTATTACAGCAAGGCTAACTTTCAAATGCACGAATAATATGGCTGAGTACGAAGCCTGCATTGTGGGATTAGAAGAGTGCATTGATCTAAGGATCAAGCATCTTGATGTGTATGGTGATTCGGCTCTGGTTGTCAATCAGATCAAGGGTGAATGGGAGACGAATCAACCTGGTCTTATTCCATACAGAGATTATGCAAGGAGGATTTCGACGTTCTTTAGAAAAGTTGACTTTCATCATATCCCTCGAGAGGATAATCGGATGGCAGATGCTCTGGCTACGCTTGCTTCAATGATTATAGTCAAGTATTGGAATGAAGTTCCCAATATCACCGTGATGCGCTTGGATAGACCAGCTCACGTGTTTGCAGTTGAAGAAGTGAATGATAACAAGCCTTGGTATTTTGATATCAAGAATTTCCTCCAGAACCAGGTCTACCCGCCTGGGGCATCTGTGAAAGATAGGAAAACTTTGAGAAGGTTGTCAGGCAGTTTCTACCTCAGCGGTGAAATGCTGTATAAGAGAAATTTTGACATGGTTTTGCTCAGATGCATGGATAGACACGAAGCAGACCTGTTGATGACTGAGGTCCATGAGGGTTCATTTGGTACTCATTCCAATGGACATGCCATGGCTAGAAAGATGCTGAGAGCAGGCTACTATTGGCTGACAATGGAGTCTGACTGCTGCAAATATGTGAAGAAATGCCACAAGTGTCAGATTTACGCGGATAAGATTCATATTCCTCCGACACTTCTGAATGTGATTTCATCACCATGGCCTTTCTCTATGTGGGGAATCGACATGATCGACATGATTGAACTGAAAGCGTCCAACGGACACAGGTTTATTCTCGTGGCTATTGACTACTTCACCAAATGGGTTGAAGCCGCATCATATGCTAATGTGACCAGGCAGGTGGTCGTGAAGTTTATCAAGAATCAGCTGATATGCCGTTATGGTGTGCCTGATAAGATCATTACTGATAATGGATCTAACTTGAACAACAAGATGATGGAAGAGTTGTGCGCTGAGTTCAAGATTGCACACCATAATTCCTCTCCCTACAGACCCAAGATGAATGGGGCTGTTGAAGCTGCTAATAAGAATATCAAGAAGATTATCCAGAAGATGACAGTCACGTATAAAGATTGGCATGAGATGCTGCCATTTGCTTTGCATGGATATCGTACATCTGTCCGCACTTCAACAGGGGAAGCCCCTTTTTCTCTTGTTTACGGCATGGAAGTTGTTCTCCCAGTAGAGGTGGAGATCCCATCAATGAGAGTCTTGATGGAAACCAAGTTGACTGATGCTGAATGGAGTCAGAGTCGTTATGACCAACTGAATTTAATTGAAGAGAAGCGATTGACTGCCATGTGCCATGGTCAGTTATATCAGCAGAGAATGAAGAGAGCATTCGATAAGAAGGTCAAGCCCCGTGTGTTCCGAGAAGGTGACCTCGTGCTCAAGAAATTCTTGTCTTTCGCGCCCGATTCCAGGGTCAAGTGGACTCCAAACTATGAAGGTCCATATGTTGTTAAGAGAGCCTTTTCAGGCGGTGCATTGATGCTTACAACAATGGATGGGGAGGATTTCACTCGTCCTGTGAATTCAGATGCAGTCAAGAAATACTTTGCCTCAAAATAAAAATAAAAAGCAGAATAGCTCGCTAAGTTGAAAACCCGAAAGGGCGGCTTAGGAAAAAATGAGCGTCTCGGTGGATACCCGAAAGGGCGATCCAGGCAAAAATTAGAGACATGAAAGAAAAAAGAATATATTTGCATCCCGCTAGATTGAGTACCTCACCCTGGGGCAATTTAGGCAAAAATTAGGGATTTGGCAAGTAACTGCATCCTGACAAGACTTTCTGTTTCACAACTGTCTTTTCATCAGAGATTCTCGCTCAGTCGTTGTCAACTGAAGCTTCAAATACATCGGATTCAAATTGGTAGAGAAATGGTCATTATGTTCAATGTAGCCCTCTTCCAATATATATCACCGATTTCAAATTTGTACAAATCTATGGAGTCTTGCCATTTGCAGGCTACCATTCCATCAAATAAATTTGAGCTTTTATCCAATTATTTGCACTCTTATTTGTTTCAATTCAACAAATGTTTTGCATGTTTTATTTGATAAAATGTCATTGTTTTAAACAAACAAATTTTTCAAAATTGTTTTTAAACAAAGTGAACATTCACAATGATGAAAGGATACTTAAGAATTTCTCAGTGCTCTCCCAAGGGTGGCGTATTTTCCAACAGGGTAAGACATTTGTTCATATTCCTGGCATGGCTGTATCCTCTTTCTCCAGATTGTTGTTGGGGTTTCCCCCTGAGCAGAGTTTCTGTTGAGATTTTTCCCCTGAGCAGGGTGTTTGTTGGGATTTTCTCCCGAACAATTTTTGTTGAACAGAGCCTTTATTATGACTCCTCCTCACTCAAAGTGCTTTTTGAAGACTTCAATTTTCCTCTCCAGCAATATTCTCTCCCCAGCATGGGTGCTTTCCTTTTGGAAGATTCGGTAGTTGGTGGGTTGACATCCCGGTACTTCGTCATTTTCCTCGGATAGATCCCCAGCGGAGTTGTTGGTATGATGTACTTCATCTATGCTATCTCTCCCCCATCAGGGTGTTTGTTGAGGTTTTCACCTCTCCTCCCTTCAGCAGAGCAGTGTTTCTTTCCCCCTCAGCAGTTGTGGTTCCTTTTGGAAGGTTCAGTCTTTGGTGGTTGATCCCCAGTTCTCCTTCTCTGCCTCAGATAAATCCCCAGTAGATTTGTGGTGGTGGATTGTATCTATGATGATGCCTCCCATGCAGAGATTTGGTGATTTCCTGATGCTTTTGATCCCCAGTAGAGTGGCTTGTGTGGCAGAATTTACTTGTGTGATCTTTTCTCCCTCAGTGGGTTTTCCCCCCAGTGGAGTTGTTTGGAGTTGCTTTCGTGGCAGTTCTTGCCTACGCAGTGAGCTCCTGTTTCCCAGCTGAGGCTGATGATCCATCCTTGCAGAGATCTTGTTGTTTCCTGATCCCGGCAGATTGTTTGTTCTCCGGTGATCCTGGCTTTCTCTCCTGTGGTGTAGTATCGGGCGTTTGATTCCTGGACCTGTTTGTGTTAGAAATGTCTGTTTTGTCAGCATTCATCAAACATAAATCACGCATGTTCATGCATATTTTCAACATTCAGATATTCATGTTGCATTTTTGCCATATATCTTTTGTTTGTTGTCTCCTGCTAATTGGTGATATAGATCTCCCCAGTAGATCTTCCCAAGCAGACGTTGGGTGTCTAATCTCTCAATATAGAGTCAGCCCCATAAGCAGAAAGTGTCTGTCATTCCTTCTGCAGTTCCCCACTGAGATATATCCTCGTGGATGACGGTTGTTTCCGTTTCCTCCCAACACATATATTGGGATGGGTTTCCCTTTTGAGTTCTTTCCTCATTAGGACAAGTCTTGATTCAGTTTGCCTTTTTGGTTTGATCCTAAATTGGCCTTTTTGCAACTGTCTCTTGTGCTTCCCTGTGGAATAAATGAATAAATTGCCCAGTAACCGACAATAGTTCATCTTATCCCCAACGGAGAGTTAGGGCCTTCTACCCAGTAACTGGTAGTTATAAGTCCTATCCTTTTTGGTCTTCTACCCAGTAACCGGTAGTTGTAAATCCTATATACCTTTTTCCCTCTTTGCGGAATCTGTGGTTGTTTACCCAGAGACTGGTATTTGTGAACTTTTTGTTCCTCATCAAGAGTTGGTGGTTTTCTACCCAGTATTCAGTAGTTGTAAATCCTATTTTTCTTGCTCTCCAGCAGAGTTTGTGGTTTTCTACCCAATAACTGGTAGTTATAAACCCTATTTTGTTTTCCCGCGCGGAGTTGTGATCCTTTCACTCCCCACGCATAGACTTTAGTTTTCTACCCCGTATTCGGTAGTTGTAAACCCTACTTTTTTTATCCTCATCGGAGTTGAAGCCCTCTACTCAGTAACCGGTAGTTGTAAGTCTTATCTCTATTCCCCTAGCAGAGGTAACCTTTGTGGTTCATTTTGGTTGATGGCGGATTTTGCGGTCTTCTACCCCGTATTCGGTAGTTATAAATCCTATGTATTTTGTTGTCTCCCCAACGGAGTCTGTGCTTCCTGTGGGATAGATGGATAATTGCTCAGTAATTGGCAATCATTCGCCTTATCCTCAGCTGAGTCTTTGGTTTGCTACCCAGTATTCGGTAGTTGTAAATCCTTTGTTCTCCCCTTTGCAGAGTTAACCTTGTTGTTCATCCTAACCGATGACGGTTACTCGTCCGTGGTTTTCTACCCAGTATTCGGTAGATGTAATCCCTTCTTTGTGGTTGTCTTCATCCAGTATTCGATGTTGATATTCCCTTTTCTGGGTAATTGTTCTGAGTAAGCAATTGTATTCCCAGCAGGTCTTTCCTTGTGGATAATTGCCGTATGCTAGTAATTTTATCCTCGGCGGGTCCTTTCACCGTTTCCTAGTGATTTGTTCCCCGGATCATTGATTTTTTTATCAATGCATCCCCAGTGAGTTCTCTTTCATCTACCCTTTTGTCGGTAATGATTGTTGCTCCCTTTGATTGTTCATCATTATATACCTAGTTTTGGTATTCCGATGCCTTTCTTTTCGGTCGATTTATCCTTTATTAACCCAGTAACCGGTTGTGGATAATCTTCCATGCGAGTATACTATCCACATTCTGACGGTAATGGATAATATATCTCATGCACTCTTCAGTCGGAGCCTGTTGTGTTTCCCCAGTTGAGTAAGGTTCGTGTTTCCTTTGCGGAATCGAATGTTCATTTCTACCCCTTTTTGAGTGTATCTCCCAGTAACCGGTGATATGTCTCATGGATAATTGTCGTATGCTTGCAATTTATCCCCAGTGAGTTATCTTTCGTCCACCCTGTTGTTGTTGGTAACGATTGTTTCTCTTTTCGGTCAGTCACCTATTATATACCCAGTAAGCGGTATCCTTGGTGTTCCTTCCATGCGAGTATACTATCCACGTTCTAATGGTAATGGATAATATATCTCATGCGCTCTTTGGTTGAAGTCTTTTGTCCTTACCCGTTTGAGTAAGATTCGTTTTCCCGTTGCGGAGTCGAATGTCCATCCTATAAGTCGATTTGCTTTTTCAAGCCCTCCTTTCGGATGATGAGTGTTTTGGCAGTAAAAACCAATTCACGCTTGGGTTGGTCACCTATTATATACCTAGTAACCGGTATCCCTGGTGTTCCTTCCTTTCTGCTCCCTATTATGACCTTGGTCCCCTGTGGAGTCAGATTTTCTTGAGATGATATACCTTTTTCAGGTCTTCCTCAGATGTTTGGTTGATTCATATCTCTCACCCTTATACCGGTCTTAGATATTCATTCTTCCCGAGCTTGTTATTCTTTCACCCAGTAACCGGTGTTCAGATCACATGTCTCTCTGAGCTTGTTACCCAGTAACCGGTAACACCTCACCCCTGTTGTTTCCCCCGGAGAGTCTTTGATAGACATTTCCCCAGCGGAGTTTCTGTTGTGATTTACCCTTTTGCTGTATTGGCGTTTTTCTCCAATATATGCGATTTCCCCGGCAGGGAGGTTCTGTGTGAATCTTTCCTCAGCCTGAGTCCGGATTTTCATCCGAAGTATCCTTTGTAGATAGTTTTGCTGTATTGGCGTTTTCCCCAATACACGCATCTTTGAGTCAGCTTGAGTCTTTCCAATGGATTTGTTCCCTTTGGAAATTTCTTTTCCCCAGTTTGAGTCATTTACTCCCCAGTGAGATCTCTAGTCCAGTCGTGCCCTGCTCACACAGTGTCAAGTTCTTTTTTTCCCTAATTCAAAGTCGTGTCCTGCTCACCATTGTTTTTTCCTATCCCCAGAAGAGTCATGTTAGAGTCTCTGTTCCTGGTGAGTGTGTTACTCTGATGGATCGTCTTTTCTTCTTTGTGGACCCATATCCCCCACAGAGCTTGTTTTGCATTCATACATTTGCATCATGAGGTCTCTTAAGGACCAAAATTTGTCTCATTATTGTTATTTAAGCCCATTCTACCGCGTCGAGATGAAGATATTAACCTTCACTTCTCCGGCTAGAATGACCTTAAATAGGGGCATCTGTAAGATCCCAATTTTGTCCCTAAGATCCCTCATGGCATCATATCATAACATTGCATTGCCTCAAGGATCATTGGACACCTTGCTTCTTTCCCTACGGGTGAGATCTTTCTTGAGAGTGGTTCTTGATCACCAAGCATTGCTTGCATTTGTATATCATTGCTTTTCTTTTAATCACTAACCAAAATGTACAAAAATATGTCATTAACCTTTGTTACTTGCAGCTTAAGCAGTCGATAGGTCAAGGCAATCAAGTGAATCCTTTGTGCAAGATATGAAGTTTCCATTGAGATATGGATTATGTGATCATTACATGGAGTTTATTTGAGCTATAGGTTCATTTTGGAGCAAATTCCCCAGGTGGTTGAGGCCCAAATTCATTAGAACATTTTCAGGTCATCTAAGGGCCAATGCAGTCAACTGAAAAGTCAACTGTGGATTTTGAGTGTGGGAATTGAGTTTCTTCATCCCATTCATGTCCAAATCATGCTTATTCATCATACCAAAGATCAAGGTTGAAGAATTTGAAGTCAGTGCAAAAGTTTCCCAAAATGGAAACTGACCTATAATTTCAAGTTTCCAAAAATGGAAAGTTTTTGGTCCAACTTCAACTCAACTTTCCAACATAAAAGAAGCTTCAAATGAATTTTGTCCAACATGAAAGTTGAAGATCTCTCTTTCCCATTTCTAAAAAGTCCAAGATCATGAGCATCTGATGAATGGTTGAGGAGATATGGTCCAATCATTGCCAAGTGTGCGTGGAACTTCAAAAGGCCATAACTTTTGATTCATAACTCCAAATTTGGTGCCTCTTTTTCTAAAATACTTCTCATGACATGAACTTTCCAAATCATTCATCACATTGCATGAATTTCCATCATATGATCATTTGCATATCCATGCCCATTTTGGAGGGAAAATGGCCAATTTAAAATTGGTGCATCATGGGCATAAATCACCATTGCCATTGTGTTCATTAGAAGTTTTTAAGTGAAAATGACCATGCATTTAGCACTGTTCACGTCCAATTCTCCATGCACCCTCCAATTTTCAAGTTTTGATCAAACACCTTATTTTGCTAATTCCACTTAACCATTGCTAATTAACATTTTCAGTGTGATTAGTACAGCATATATATACCATAATCATAACAGAATTTGGGGATTTTCACCATTTCTAGATCCAAATTCTCTCTCCCTCCAAAATTTTCTCCTAATCAAAAATTCAAAAATCTTCACATAACCTTGCAATTTTATTCCATATTCTGGTTCTCTGGTGTGGATTTAGTGCAGATCAAGATTTGGATTGTTGAATTCGAGCAAGAATCAAGCATGGCAAGTTCATGAAGGTGAAAATGGAAGTTGATTGTTGAGCTAGATCCAAGCATCCTCAAGCCTCAATTACTGCACTAAGCTTCAAGATAACATCTCAAGAGTTTATTTGGATTACTGGAAGCTTCGAATCGTGCATTTCCAGGAACTGTTCTTCAAGAGGTTAATTTTTCGAATCTCATAATCCTTTAATCTATGGACATGTTCGTGTAGATCTTGAAATGCTGATTTTGCTGATGCTTTTAGAATTGAAAATGATGAATTATTGAGAGAGATATGCTTGACTAAAGTTTGATGCATCAAGATGTTTTTGCTCGTATCTCTTAATCCATGGCTTGTTATGATTATTGAATGTTAGATTTGGTTTGTGCTTGGAATAACGGTTCGAATGATGTTAAGTTTGGCCAAATCTGGAAAAAAAATTGTTGGATGACTACTGTTCATCACCGTCTTATCTCAGAAACTGACTTCGGAGCTTCCCTCAATGAACTTCCTGTAATATCCTGCAAGTCCAAGAAAACTCCTTATCTCAGAAACTGACTTCGGAGCTTCCCACTTAGATACCGCTTCTATCTTAGAAGGATCAACAGCAACACCATCTCTTGAAATCACATGACCAAGAAAACTAACCTCTTCTAACCAAAATTCACACTTGGACAGTTTAGCAAATAACTTCTTTTCTCGTAGAACTCCTAAAACCACTCTCAAATGCTCAACATGCTCTTCTTCAGATTTCGAATACACCAGAATATCGTCAATAAACACCACAACAAACTGATCTAGGTACGGATGGAAAATCCTATTCATATACTCCATAAACACTCCAGGCGCATTAGTCACACCAAAAGGCATTACAGAATACTCATAATGTCCATACCTTGTTCTGAAAGCAGTCTTCTGAATATCCTCAGTTTTTACACGTATCTGATGATATCCCGACCTCAAATCTATCTTGTTGAACACACTCGCACCAACCAACTGATCCATCAAATCATCAATCCTCGGCAAAGGATACCGATTCTTGATCGTCACTTTATTCAGTTGCCTGTAGTCCACACACAACCTCATAGTACATTCTTTCTTTTTAACCAATAACACTGGTGCACCCCACAGTGACACACTCGGACGAATAAATTTCTTATCCAGCAGGTCTTCCAGCTGACTCTTCAATTCAGTTAACTCAACAGCAGACATACGGTACGGAGCCATCGACACCGGCCTAGTACCAGGTACCAAATCAATCGAGAACTCAACTTCACGCTCTGGCGGTAATTCATTCACTTCTTCCGGAAACACATCAGGAAAATCACACACCACAGCTAGATCGCAAATTACCAGTTTATCTTTAGCCTCCAAAGTCGCTAACAGCATAAACAACTCTGCCCCATCTGCTACTGCCTCATTCACCTGCCTCGCTGATAGAAACAAATCCTTCCCTTCCTCAATCTCAGGGAAGATCACAGTCTTATCAAAACAATTGATATATACTCGGTTACACACCAACTAGTTCATACCCAGAATAACATCAATCTGCACTAGTGGAAGACACACTAGGTCCATTCCAAAGTCTCTACCAAAAATACTCAAAGGACAATTTAAACAAACTGAAGTAGTAGTCACTGAACCCTTCGCAGGAGTATCAATCACCATACTTCCAAGCATCTCAGATATCTCTAACTTAAGTTTCACAGCACAATCCAAAGATATAAAGGAATGAGTCGCACCTGTGTCAATAATAGCTACAAGAGGAAAGCCATTAACATAACACGTACCTCGGATCAAACGATCATCTGCAAAAGTCTCAGAGCCCGATAAAGCAAAGACCTTGCCTCCCGACTGGTTCTCTTTCTTCGGCTTAGGACACTGTGGGCTAATATGACCCAACTCTCCACAGTTGAAACAAGTCATAGTCTTCAACCGGCACTCTGCAGCCAAGTGACCACCTTTGCCACACTTGAAACACTTCTTCTCAGCACTGGTACACTCATGGAAACGATGTCCAGCCTGACCACATCTGTAACACTTAGCAGGGGCACTGGAGTCTCCCCCACTAGGCCTCTTCATCCCACTCTGTCTCTGGAAACCTTTGCCAGCTGCATACGGTTTCCCACGATCATTCTGATTCTTGCCTTTCCTATCAACCCTCTGCTGATAGCTTTCCGCTCTGGCCTTGGTATCCTGTTCAAAAATCCTGCAACAGTCAACCAAATCAGAAAACACTCTAATCCTCTGATATCCAATAGCCTGCTTGATCTCGGGACGTAACCCGTTCTCAAACTTCACACATTTCGAGAATTCCCCAGTAGCCTCATCATAGGGAGTGTAATACTTCGACAACTCTGTGAACTTAGCAGCATACTCAGTAACAGACCGATTGCCCTGCTTCAATTCTAAGAACTCTATCTCTTTCTTTCCTCTAACATCCTCTGGAAAATACTTCCTCATGAATCTCTCTCTGAACACAGCCCAAGTGATCTCAGCATTCCCAGCAGATTCCAACTCAGTGCGGGTAGCAACCCACCAATCATCTGCTTCTTCTGACAGCATATGCGTACCGAACCTGACCTTCTGGTTATCGGCACACTCAGTCACTCGGAAGATCCTCTCGATCTCCTTCAACCACTTTTGAGCACCATCTGGATCGTATGCTCCCTTGAACATTGGAGGATTGTTCTTCTGGAACTCACTCAGTTGACGAGCAGCTCCCATTCCCACAACATTCGGATTCCCTCCAAGTACTCCAGCTAGCATACCCAGAGCCTCAGCAATCGCAACATCATCTCTACCTCTTCCAGCCATCTCTATTCTGAAAACCCAACAAGCAAAAACAATAAGTACTGATAGGGTCATACAACACCTATCCCGTACAGGGGAAACAGAATAATTACGACTCGACTCGACCGACTATGCTCTGATACCACTAATGTAACACCCTTCTAAATTACCCCAAATATTTAATTAAAATAACAACATATATCAATCAGAGTAAATATGCAATTAAGGGTGTCACACAATTACTTCACACCATTCACCATGATAACTGTCATGCTCTTTTATTAATTCAAAACATAAGGCATTTGCACAATACGCAGCGGATAGAGATTAAATCAATCATGCAAAACATGTAGCATATTACATGTAAACTGGTTCGCAACCAACAATAAAACATGTAAAACATCCCATCCCGATGTTACATCTACCAGAGCATGACCCACTAAGGAACTACACTAGACTTCAAGCACTAGCTCCTACTCAATCACTGCTCGTTACCTGAAAAATAGTTGTAAGGGTGAGTTCCTCAATCGATATAATAAGCATTATAAAATATCATGCAATGTTAAGTAATTTAACACATCTCATCACCCTAATCATATCACACATCCAGAAACGGCAACATCAACTCATACTCATAATCATGCTCAACATACACATCAAAACACACGTATAATATTGGAACACATCCATTCATATTATACACAATACATACATTATGCAATGAGACTCCATGCATGCGGTACCGACTATTCGTGAACATATAGTTCAACTTCACCGACCAAATCCAGGTACGGCGACCAAGCTCACTAGTCCCACTCATTTGAGACCTAGTGACTCACATCACTAATTCCTCACCATGGGAATTAGCTACCACCCCAAGGGCCATGCTATGCATGCTAATCACCTAGCATGCAAACATCAACAACAGTCCAAAATGACTAACATCACTAATTCCTCACCATGGGAATTAGCTACCACCATAAAGGCCACAATATGCATGCTAAATCACCTAGCAATGCAAAATCATCAACAATAATCCACAATGGACATATGCTCGCACTCTAAGCCATAAACAGTCCATTCACAATTGCATACATAACATATACATTCACAACATTATGCATATTTTCACATATCATCATATTTTTCACATAATCATATTATGTCATGCCAAATAATTCAGTCACAGTATTAGCACACTCTACTAATACCCATCCTACTCAAAACAACGGGAAATAATCCCTACTATATCACACACCGATATAGGCCAATCACCAATTATGTTCACAACATTAAAGTACCAATTTTCCCACTTTTCAACAGTGTTAACCGGTTAACGCCCTGGGTTAACCGGTTAACGCAGACCAAAACACGCTTCCTGGCAAAACTTAACAGTGTTAACCGGTTAACGCCCTGGGTTAACCGGTTAACGCAGACAGAACAACAATTTCTCAGAAATCACAACAGTGTTAACCGGTTAACGCCCTAGGTTAACTGGTTAACGCAAGCAAAACAGCAATATTTCATAATTCCTAACAGTGTTAACCGGTTAACACCCTGCGTTAACCGGTTAACGCAAGACAGAAAGCTGTTCCTGCGCTAACACAAAGCAGAATGCAGAATTCTCCGCATTTTCCACCATTGGAGGACTTCCGGACCTCCGATTCCGATTCCGTAAAAAGCTATACGTTCGGGAAATCACAACTCACACAAATACAGATTCAATTTCAGTTTTAACACAACTTATCCATCACAATTTTTCAGCATTCGACATCCCAATTAGGGTCAATTCAACGGTTTATCACTACCCATTACATGTTAACCCATAATACCCATTAAACGACGATAAACCCCCCTTACCTGAGTTAATCCGGCGATCCTTTAGCCTCAAGCTCTTCTCTTCTCCAACCTTCTTCCTCTTGCTCTGCCTCTTTGCCCTTTTCCCCTTTTTGAGTCGCTTCTCTGTTTTTCACGTGAAAACTCTTTTTACCAAAATGGAACTCTTTTTCTTATTTCCAACTTATATATTTTCCAATAATTATTATTCCAATAATAATAATAATAATAATAATCCAAAATTCCAATTATTTAATTAAATTAATAAATATAATATTAACTTAAATTAAATAATTATCTTATTTTTATCGGGGTGTTACAACTCTCCCCCACTAAAAGAGTTTTCGTCCTCGAAAACATACCTCAAGCGAATAACTCCGGATAAGACTCCTTCATCTGACTCTCAAGTTCCCAAGTCACATTGCCACCTGCTGGTCCTCCCCAAGCTACCTTCACCAAGGCAATCTCTTTACCCCGCAACTGCTTCAACTCTCGATCCTCTATCCTCATAGGTGATGTTTCAACAGTCAGGTTATCTCTCACCTGTACATCATCTATTTGGACTACATGCGACGGATCAGGAATGTACCTCCTCAACTGAGACACATGAAAAACCTCATGCAAATTTGCAAGTGACGGCGGTAAAGCGATACGATAGGCTACCTCCCCTATCCTCTCCAAAATCTGATAAGGACCAATAAATCGAGGTGTCAACTTCTTCGACTTCAAAGCTCGACCAACCCCAGTTATCGGAGTAACACGAAGAAACACATGATCCCCCTCTTGAAACTCAAGTGACTTCCTCCTCTTGTCGTGATAACTCTTCTGACGACTCTGAGCAATTCTCATCTTCTCCTGAATCATCTTAATCTTTTCCGTAGTCTGTTGAACAATCTCCGGTCCAACCACAACACTCTCACCGGACTCATACCAACATAAAGGCGTCCGACATCTCCTACCATACAAAGCTTCAAACGGTGCCATACCAATGCTCGAATGAAAACTATTGTTGTAGGTAAACTCAATCAAAGGTAAATAACAATCCCAAGCACCTCCCTTTTCCAAAACACATGCTCTCAAAAGATCTTCCAGTGACTGAATCGTCCTCTCAGTCTGACCATCAGTCTGCGGATAATATATAGAACTCAATCTCAGCTTAGTCCCCAAAGCCCTCTGTAAACCTTCCCAGAACTTCGATGTAAATCTAGGATCTCTGTCCGAAACAATACTCGACGGAATACCATGCAAACTTACAATCTTCTCAATATACAACTCGGCTAATCTCTCTAACGGATAATCCATTCTGACCGGAATGAAATGAGCCGATTTCGTCAATCTATCAACAATCACCCAAATAGCTTCAAAATTCTTAATTGTCCTCGGTAAACCAGAAACAAAATCCATACTGATACTATCCCACTTCCACTCTGGAATAGCCAACGGTTGCATTAGCCCAAACGGCTTCTGATGCTCAATCTTTGACTTCTGACAAGTCAAACAAGAATAAACAAAACTCGCAATTTCTCTTTTCATTCCCGTCCACCAAAATAGCTTTTTCAAATCATGATACATCTTCGTAGCCCCAGGATGAATACTCAGGCCACTACGATGTCCTTCCTCCAGAATACTCCTCTTAAGTTCGGTAACATCTGGAATACACACCCGATTACCAAATTTCAAAACACCATTCTCATCAACTCTGAATTCACCACCTTGACCTTGATTCACTAGAGTCAACTTATCAACCAAAAGTACATCGGATTTTTGACCCTCTCTTATCTCATCCAGAATACTACTCGTTAACTTCAACATTCCCAATTTAACACTATTGTGAGTACTCTCACACACCAAACTCAAGTCTCTAAACTGCTCAATTAAATCCAATTCCTTAACCATTAACATAGACATATGCAATGATTTCCGACTCAATGCATCAGCCACTACGTTTGCTTTACCCGGATGGTAATTCAAACCAAAGTCATAATCCTTCAGAAACTCTAACCATCTCCTCTGTCTCATATTCAACTCTTTTTGATCAAACAAATACTTTAAACTTTTATGGTCACTGAAAACCTCAAATCTTGACCCGTACAAGTAATGCCTCCATAACTTCAGAACAAATACCACGGCTGCCAACTCTAAATCGTGTGTCGGATAGTTCCTCTCATGAACCGTCAGTTGTCTCGAAGCATAAGCTATAACCTGCTTATTCTGCATCAACACACCACCCAAGCCCAACAATGAAGCATCACAGTAAACCTCAAATGATTCCGACGAACTCGGTAATATCAGAATAGGAGCAGTAGTTAACCTTCTCTTTAACTCTTGGAAACCTTCTTCACACTTTGAGTCCCAAATAAACGCTTGCCCCTTTCTAGTCAACATCGTCAACGGTAACGCCAACTTAGAAAATCCCTCAATGAACTTCCTGTAATATCCTGCAAGTCCAAGAAAACTCCTTATCTCAGAAACTGACTTCGGAGCTTCCCACTTAGATACCGCTTCTATCTTAGAAGGATCAACAGCAACACCATCTCTTGAAATCACATGACCAAGAAAACTAACCTCTTCTAACCAAAATTCACACTTGGACAGTTTAGCAAATAACTTCTTTTCTCGTAGAACTCCTAAAACCACTCTCAAATGCTCAACATGCTCTTCTTCAGATTTCGAATACACCAGAATATCGTCAATAAACACCACAACAAACTGATCTAGGTACGGATGGAAAATCCTATTCATATACTCCATAAACACTCCAGGCGCATTAGTCACACCAAAAGGCATTACAGAATACTCATAATGTCCATACCTTGTTCTGAAAGCAGTCTTCTGAATATCCTCAGTTTTTACACGTATCTGATGATATCCCGACCTCAAATCTATCTTGTTGAACACACTCGCACCAACCAACTGATCCATCAAATCATCAATCCTCGGCAAAGGATACCGATTCTTGATCGTCACTTTATTCAGTTGCCTGTAGTCCACACACAACCTCATAGTACCTTCTTTCTTTTTAACCAATAACACTGGTGCACCCCACAGTGACACACTCGGACGAATAAATTTCTTATCCAGCAGGTCTTCCAGCTGATTCTTCAATTCAGTTAACTCAACAGCAGACATACGGTACGGAGCCATCGACACCGGCCTAGTACCAGGTACCAAATCAATCGAGAACTCAACTTCACGCTCTGGCGGTAATTCATTCACTTCTTCCGGAAACACATCAGGAAAATCACACACCACAGCTAGATCGCAAATTACCAGTTTATCTTTAGCCTCCAAAGTCGCTAACAGCATAAACAACTCTGCCCCATCTGCTACTGCCTCATTCACCTGCCTCGCTGATAGAAACAAATCCTTCCCTTCCTCAATCTCAGGAAAGATCACAGTCTTATCAAAACAATTGATATATACTCGGTTACACACCAACTAGTTCATACCCAGAATAACATCAATCTGCACTAGTGGAAGACACACTAGGTCCATTCCAAAGTCTCTACCAAAAATACTCAAAGGACAATTTAAACAAACTGAAGTAGTAGTCACTGAACCCTTCGCAGGAGTATCAATCACCATACTTCCAAGCATCTCAGATATCTCTAACTTAAGTTTCACAGCACAATCCAAAGATATAAAGGAATGAGTCGCACCTGTGTCAATAATAGCTACAAGAGGAAAGCCATTAACATAACACGTACCTCGGATCAAACGATCATCTGCAAAGTCTCAGAGCCCGATAAAGCAAAGACCTTGCCTCCCGACTGGTTCTCTTTCTTCGGCTTAGGACACTGTGGGCTAATATGACCCAACTCTCCACAGTTGAAACAAGTCATAGTCTTCAACCGGCACTCTGCAGCCAAGTGACCACCTTTGCCACACTTGAAACACTTCTTCTCAGCACTGGTACACTCATGGAAACGATGTCCAGCCTGACCACATCTGTAACACTTAGCAGGGGCACTGGAGTCTCCCCCACTAGGCCTCTTCATCCCACTCTGTCTCTGGAAACCTTTGCCAGCTGCATACGGTTTCCCACGATCATTCTGATTCTTGCCTTTCCTATCAACCCTCTGCTGATAGCTTTCCGCTCTGGCCTTGGTATCCTGTTCAAAAATCCTGCAACAGTCAACCAAATCAGAAAACACTCTAATCCTCTGATATCCAATAGCCTGCTTGATCTCGGGACGTAACCCGTTCTCAAACTTCACACATTTCGAGAATTCCCCAGTAGCCTCATCATAGGGAGTGTAATACTTCGACAACTCTGTGAACTTAGCAGCATACTCAGTAACAGACCGATTGCCCTGCTTCAATTCTAAGAACTCTATCTCTTTCTTTCCTCTAACATCCTCTGGAAAATACTTCCTCATGAATCTCTCTCTGAACACAGCCCAAGTGATCTCAGCATTCCCAGCAGATTCCAACTCAGTGCGGGTAGCAACCCACCAATCATCTGCTTCTTCTGACAGCATATGCGTACCGAACCTGACCTTCTGGTTATCGGCACACTCAGTCACTCGGAAGATCCTCTCGATCTCCTTCAACCACTTCTGAGCACCATCTGGATCGTATGCTCCCTTGAACATTGGAGGATTGTTCTTCTGGAACTCACTCAGTTGACGAGCAGCTCCCATTCCCACAACATTCGGATTCCCTCCAAGTACTCCAGCTAGCATACCCAGAGCCTCAGCAATCGCAGCATCATCTCTACCTCTTCCAGCCATCTCTATTCTGAAAACCCAACAAGCAAAAACAATAAGTACTGATAGGGTCATACAACACCTATCCCGTACAGGGGAAACAGAATAATTACGACTCGACTCGACCGACTATGCTCTGATACCACTAATGTAACACCCTTCTAAATTACCCCAAATATTTAATTAAAATAACAACATATATCAATCAGAGTAAATATGCAATTAAGGGTGTCACACAATTACTTCACACCATTCACCATGATAACTGTCATGCTCTTTTATTAATTCAAAACATAAGGCATTTGCACAATACGCAGCGGATAGAGATTAAATCAATCATGCAAAACATGTAGCATATTACATGTAAACTGGTTCGCAACCAACAATAAAACATGTAAAACATCCCATCCCGATGTTACATCTACCAGAGCATGACCCACTAAGGAACTACACTAGACTTCAAGCACTAGCTCCTACTCAATCACTGCTCGTTACCTGAAAAATAGTTGTAAGGGTGAGTTCCTCAATCGATATAATAAGCATTATAAAATATCATGCAATGTTAAGTAATTTAACACATCTCATCACCCTAATCATATCACACATCCAGAAACGGCAACATCAACTCATACTCATAATCATGCTCAACATACACATCAAAACACACGTATAATATTGGAACACATCCATTCATATTATACACAATACATACATTATGCAATGAGACTCCATGCATGCGGTACCGACTATTCGTGAACATATAGTTCAACTTCACCGACCAAATCCAGGTACGGCGACCAAGCTCACTAGTCCCACTCATTTGAGACCTAGTGACTCACATCACTAATTCCTCACCATGGGAATTAGCTACCACCCCAAGGGCCATGCTATGCATGCTAATCACCTAGCATGCAAACATCAACAACAGTCCAAAATGACTAACATCACTAATTCCTCACCATGGGAATTAGCTACCACCATAAAGGCCACAATATGCATGCTAAATCACCTAGCAATGCAAAATCATCAACAATAATCCACAATGGACATATGCTCGCACTCTAAGCCATAAACAGTCCATTCACAATTGCATACATAACATATACATTCACAACATTATGCATATTTTCACATATCATCATATTTATCACATAATCATATTATGTCATGCCAAATAATTCAGTCACAGTATTAGCACACTCTACTAATACCCATCCTACTCAAAACAACGGGAAATAATCCCTACTATATCACACACCGATATAGGCCAATCACCAATTATGTTCACAACATTAAAGTACCAATTTTCCCACTTTTCAACAGTGTTAACCGGTTAACTCCCTGGGTTAACCGGTTAACGCAGACCAAAACACGCTTCCTGGCAAAACTTAACAGTGTTAACCGGTTAACGCCCTGGGTTAACCGGTTAACGCAGACAGAACAGCAATTTCTCAGAAATCACAACAGTGTTAACCGGTTAACGCCCTGGGTTAACCGGTTAACGCAAGCAAAACAGCAATATTTCATAATTCCTAACAGTGTTAACCGGTTAACACCCTGCGTTAACCGGTTAACGCAAGACAGAAAGCTGTTCCTGCGCTAACACAAAGCAGAATGCAGAATTCTCCGCATTTTCCACCATTGGAGGACTTCCGGACCTCCGATTCCGATTCCGTAAAAAGCTATACGTTCGGGAAATCACAACTCACACAAATACAGATTCAATTTCAGTTTTAACACAACTTATCCATCACAATTTTTCAGCATTCGACATCCCAATTAGGGTCAATTCAACGGTTTATCACTACCCATTACATGTTAACCCATAATACCCATTAAACGACGATAAACCCCCCTTACCTGAGTTAATCCGGCGATCCTTTAGCCTCAAGCTCTTCTCTTCTCCAACCTTCTTCCTCTTGCTCTGCCTCTTTGCCCTTTTCCCCTTTTTGAGCCGCTTCTCTGTTTTTCACGTGAAAACTCTTTTTACCAAAATGGAACTCTTTTTCTTATTTCCAACTTATATATTTTCCAATAATTATTATTCCAATAATAATAATAATAATAATAATCCAAAATTCCAATTATTTAATTAAATTAATAAATATAATATTAACTTAAATTAAATAATTATCTTATTTTTATCGGGGTGTTACAAGGAAGACGGTGTTTTCCACCGTGCGTGCCTGCAAGCGCCACCGCCTGCGAATCGTGTTACTGTACTAGGGTTTCTTGCCACGCGAGCGTCCCTGTGTGCATCCTGGTAGCGAAATGATTGGTCCTCATCTCTTTGACTAGCGCCACATAAGCTGTTGACCTCCACCTAGACTTAATGAAACGCAGCACATTAGGCGCGCTCTTGATTTGCACCGAGTTCGATTATGGCCGAGGCAACATTTTCAAATTAATTCTTCATTTTGCCATTTCCCTCCATATTTCATATGCTTATTCCATTTTATTTCATATTTTTTTAGCCAACTTCAAAAATGCATAATAAATTGAAAAATGATTCAATTAATTCCAAATTTTTTGTAGCATGATCCTATGTTTGTCTAGAATTTTTTGGTGGTAATTTCATGATTTTATACTTTCTGGATTTTGAATTGTGGCTGAGTATGTGAACATGTATGCTTTTGTGACCTTGCCTCATTCATGCTAGTGTGAAATGCTTGATATCGATCCAAATGTCATGAAATTTTGCATGATGATTCTTAACATGTTGATGGATGTTTGAGGCTTGATTGTGTATTTTTCTCATTTGCCATTTCTGTTTTATACACATGTTTGTATGGTGTAACAATGTGTGTCACATAATTTGGTGATCAACTTGTGCAATTTTGTTTCCATATCAAATGACCTCTGTTGATTCTGATTTTTTTTGTATGATGATTGTATTGGATGTGTTGAATGCTCATAAAAATTTCCAGAATTGTTTGAGTCATTTCTGTTTTAAAATGGAATTTTGATTCATGATGATCATTTGTGAGCTTTGAATTTGCCTTTGCCTTTTCTTGCACATGAAATGGATTTGCTTGATGCTTTTGATTTGGTCCTTTTTAGGACATGTTCATGATTGATTAAAGATGATTCATGTTGAGTTTTAGATTCTGTTTTTGTAGAAGCAACCTTCAATCCAAGAAGTATTTTGATGAAGACAACATGCATCAATGCAAAAAGAGAAGAGCTTCAAAGATAATTCAAGCATCAAAGTGATCAAGCCACATATGCATGAGGAACTTTTTGATCAAGCTTCTTTTTCAAGTCAACCGTTTGCAAGATTGTTGATTCACTTCTTAGGTATATCTAACTCACTCTTAGATTAGTATACAAGTGTTCAACAATCATGATCTGCATTTGCATTTTTTAAACATAACCTTTTGTTAACACATTGAAATGCAAGACACAATTTTCTTAAAGTATTTTTCTGCATTTCAACAGTGTTAACCGTTTAACCATATGGGTTAACCGGTTAACAACCCAGTTTTTTTTAAATCCTGTGTTAACGTTGTATGCGTTAACCGGTTAACCCATTTGGTTAACCGGTTAACACTGTTCGTTACAGTGAAAATGTTTTTGAAAAATTATATCTTTTCATCAATGTTTATGGAGAAAATGATACCTCTTTGAAAAGGTGTTTTGGCAATATAAATTCTTAATTTTTCAAAAAATGAATTTTCACCTCCAAGAATTTTCATACAAACTTAAGATAATCACTCTTTCATATTTCCTTCAATAATTTTTAAAAGTGTTCATAATCAAAGTTTCATCTCATTCTATTTCTTGAACACTTGTATATTATTCATTGAGTGAATTATTTATCTAAGGAGAAGATCAATCAAGAGAAGATTGATAATACTACACTTTGTTAATATCATCAAAAGAGTTATTTCTGTTTGACTTGTGATCCAGGATTGTTGGACACAAGGGGGTTGGTGTTGAAGAGGATTGTTCTTCATACACTTGTTTACCTATAGGTTAGATAGTAGGCATCACCGTTTGTGTGAATAGGCTGTACCATAATTCTAACTATAGTGAAATCTCTTTCGTGTGGAAAGGGGAGTGGATGTACCTTCGGATTGTGAAGGGAACCACTATAATTTCCGGTGTCTTTTTACTTTCCGCAATTTATTTTTTCCGCACTTAAACGAAAAATAACTAAAAACCGGAAACAAGATCGAAGAATTTTTAACCACCTAATTCACCCCCCCCCCCTCTTAGGCGCATTTACAACTTACATTTGGCATCAGAGCAAGTTATAGGTAACTTGTTCCTAGAGATCCAGCATGGCTTCCGCAAGCATAAATCCGGATTTCAAAGACGGTGGAAGTAGCAACAAGCCCCCACTCTTCTCCGGAGAATATTTCGATTTCTGGAAAATCAGAATGAAGGCACATCTTGAGGCCCAAGGGGAAGGTATATGGGAAGCAGTTGAAGAAGGTCCACACAAACCAGTGAATGTGGTGAATGGAGTTGGTACCCCAAAGTTGAAAAACACTTATGACGAAGATGATAAGAAAAGGATTCTGAATGAGAAGAAGGCAATCAACATACTCCAAAGCGCTCTCAGTATGGACGAGTTCTTCCGTATATCTCAATGTAAATCGGCAAAGGAGATTTGGGACACCTTGGTTGAAACACATGAAGGAACCACCGAAGTGAAGAGATCGAGGCTAAACACCCTAAGTCAAGAATATGAGATGTTCCACATGCAGCCCGGTGAATCTATAGTTGCCTTACAAAAGAGATTCGTCCATCTAACAAATCACTTGATCGCTCTGGGTAAAACTTTCACTAATGATGATCTCAACCTGAAAGTCCTAAGATCTTTGACAAGAGAATGGCAACCGAAAGTGACCGCTATTTCGGAAAAGAAGAGTCTCTCAACGATGACATCCGCGTCTCTATTTGGAAAACTTCAAGAACACGAATTGGAACTTGGAAGGCTCGAGAAGCACGAAAGTCAAGAAAAGAAGTCCAAGGGAATTGCCTTGAAGGTTGATTCAAAAAGGGACAAAGATGATGAGACGTCCGAAGATGAGAACTTTATGCTTCTTGTAAAGAAGCTTGGTAAGTTTTTTAATAAAAATAAAAATTCCTCTTATCCTAAAAAGAATAACCATTTCAGGAAAAAGGAAGCATCCACATCAATGCAAGACGTTACGTGTTATGAATGTGGACAGCAAGGTCACATAAAGCCGGACTGCCCAAAACTTGCAAAGAAAGGAGGATTCAAAGGCAAGAAGGAATTCAAAAACAAAAAAGCTTACGTCGCTTGGGACGATAATGAGATCAGTTCATCTTCGGAATCGGAAAGCGATGAATGTGCGAACATGGCTCTTATGGCTTCACATCACTCCGATGAAGAAATCGATGAGGTTAGTAGCAATTTTTCAGTTTATGACAATGACGCACAAGATGTTATAAATGAACTCTTAAAAGAATGCAAGACATTGTATAAAAGTATTTCATCCCAAAAGAAACAAATTTCATCCTTAGAAGAAAAAAATACTGCCTTGGAAAAATATATTGAAAGTGGAAAACAAAAGTTGATGGATGAAAAACAAAGCCTTGCATGTAAGAATTGTGAATCTTTATCTTTTCAAATTGTTCAACTTAAAAGAGTTTTAGAAAGATATGAAAAAGGTCAAATTGGGTTGGAAGAAATTCTTAAGCACCAAAGGTATTCTAATGACAAAAGTGGATTAGGATATTCTAAGTTTTCTAAACCAAGCACAAATAAGACCATTTTTGTTAAAGCAAGTGAACAAGTTGCAAAAGAGAAAGTAAACAATTCTAAAAATATGCATCAAAGTCATAAAAAGAAAATGATTGATAAGAAGAAGAATTATGTTCCTAGATATATAAGTGATTTTCAACCTACTTGCTTTTATTGTGGAATCAAAGGGCACACACCTAATGCTTGTTATGTGCGAAACTTTAGCGTTCCAAAAGGGCATTATGTGTGGGTTAAAAAGGGTACTAACTACCAAGGACCCAAAGCAATTTGGGTACCTAACAAAACTTGATTTTGTTTTGTAGGTATGCTTGAAGACAACCTCGAATCAATGGTATCTTGATAGCGGTTGTTCAAAGCATATGACGGGCGACATCGACAAATTTTCACATCTATCTTTAAAGGCCAAAGGATATGTTACATACGGTGATGACACCAAAGGGAAGATCCTTGGAGTAGGAACCATTGGAGCACCTCCTTTTACCATCATCGAAGATGTCCTTTATGTGGAAGGCCTAAAGCACAACCTTCTTAGCATAAGTCAATTGTGTGACAAAGGGTTCCGGATCAACTTCTCAAAAGATGAATGTGTGATAGAGCATGAAGTCACCCATGACATTTTGCTAAAAGGTAAAAGGGTTAATAATATTTTTATGACTTCTTTTGATGACTCTTCCTTGAAGGTAAAGTGCTTAATGACAAACAACAACGAGGCTTGGCTATGGCATAAAAGATTCGCTCATATACACATGGAGCACATGAACAAATCAATAAAGCATGATCTTGTCGTTGGTCTTCCAAAGATTAAGTTCATCAAGGATAAGCTGTGTGACGCATGCCAAAAGGGAAAGCAAACCAAGACAACTTTCAAATCCAAGAATGTTGTATCTTCGTCGAGGCCACTTCAACTCTTGCACATGGATCTCTTCGGTCCATCAAGAACGAAAAGTTTCGGAGGTAATGTTTACGGTTTGGTAATTGTTGATGACTTCTCTAGATATACGTGGACTTTGTTTCTTGTGCAGAAAAGCGATGCTTTCAAGGCTTTCAAAAAATATGCAAAACAAATTCAGAATGAGAAGTCTCTTTCAATAACCTCCATAAGAAGTGACCACGGGGGAGAATTTCAAAACACATTCTTTGAAGAATTTTGCGAAAAGCACGGAATTTCCCACAACTTCTCCGCACCACGAACACCACAACAAAACGGTGTCGTAGAGAGAAAGAATAGATCCTTGGTGGAACTCGCAAGAACAATGCTCAGTGACTCCAACCTTCCTAAATATTTTTGGGCGGACGCAGTTAGCACAGCATGCTTTGTTAGCAACCGTGTCAACATTCGGTCGATTCTCAAAAAGACTCCGTATGAGCTTTTCAAAGGAAGGAAGCCTAATATATCTTTCTTTCACATCTTTGGGTGCAAATGTTTTGTCCTCAACAATGGAAAGGACAACCTTGGTAAGTTTGATGAGAAATCTGACGAAGGTATCTTCCTTGGCTACTCCCTATCTAGTAAGGCATTTAGAATTTTCAATAAAAGAACTCTTACTATTGAAGAATCAACGCATGTATGTTTTGATGAAACTAACCCCTCGAAAGAGGATAACTTTGTTGTTGATGACGATGATGATATAATAGATGTGTCACAAAAGGAACTTTCGAATGTTCAATCAATTCCACAAGGAGATGGCTCACCAATCATTGAAGAACATCATGATCTACCGAAAGAATGGAAAACTCATAGAGATCACCCTATCGATAAAGTTATTGGTGATATTAGCCAAGGCGTTGCAACATGACTAAATCTCAAAGATGCTTGTCTCAACATGGCTTTTGTGTCTCAAATAGAACCAACCAAAGTCGATGAAGCCTTAGGCGACGATCAATGGATAGTAGCAATGCAAGAAGAACTCAACCAATTCGAAAGAAATCAAGTTTGGAGTTTTGTACCAAGACCAGACAACAAGCACATCATTGGAACAAGATGGGTCTTCAAGAACAAACTTGATGAGAATGGGATCATAGTTCGTAACAAAGCAAGATTGGTCGCACAAGGATACAACCAACAGGAAGGAATTGATTTTGATGAGACGTTCGCTCCGGTAGCAAGGTTAGAAGCAATTCGATTATTACTTGCTTTTGCTTGTTCTATGAATTTTCAATTGTTTCAGATGGATGTCAAAAGCGCTTTCCTAAATGGCTATATCAATGAAGAAGTCTACGTCAAACAACCTCCGGGTTTTGAAGACTTCAAGAACCCTTCACATGTTTACAAGTTGAAGAAAGCACTATATGGTTTAAAGCAAGCACCGAGAGCGTGGTATGACCGCCTCAACAACTTTCTATGTGAAAAGGGATTTGTAAAAGGAAAGGTTGACAAGACTTTGTTCATAAAGAAGATCAAGGGTAACACCTTATTGGCTCAAGTCTATGTCGACGACATCATCTTTGGTTCAACAAACAAAGATCTTTACGAAGAGTTTTCAATCATGATTCAAGGAGAATTCGAGATGTCCATGATGGGAAAATTGAACTATTTCCTTGGACTACAAATCAAGCAAACAAAGGATGGCATCTTCATCAACCAATCCAAGTATTGCAAGGAATTATTGAAAAGGTTCGATATGGATAGTTGCAAAGGGATGTCCACTCCTATGGGATCCGGAACGTACGTTGATCAAGATGAATCCGGAATGTCAATAGATATTACAAAATATCGAGGTATGATTGGTTCATTACTATATTTGACGGCAAGCCGTCCTAACATTATGTTTAGTGTATGTTTGTGTGCACGCTTTCAAGCAAACCCGAAGGAATCGCATCTCACCGCCGTGAAGAGGATTATGAAATATCTCAAAGGAACAACGAACGTCGGACTATGGTATCCAAAAGGTAGTATATGCTCCTTGATTGGTTATTCTGATGCTGACTATGCAGGATGTAAGACCGATAGAAAAAGCACAAGTGGTACTTGTCACATTCTCGGGAATGCACTAGTGTCGTGGGCATGCAAGAAGCAAGCATGTGTCGCACTTAGCACGGCCGAAGCAGAGTACATTGCAGCAGGCAGTTGTTGTGCACAAATTTTATGGCTTAAGCAACAACTTCTGGATTTTGGTGTAGACCTCGGCTGCATTCCTCTTCGATGCGATAACACAAGTGCCATCAACATCACAAAGAACCCGGTCATGCATTCAAGGACGAAGCACATAGATATCCGACATCATTTCCTTCGAGATCACGTGCTTAACGGAGACGTAGATGTTACGTTCGTGGATACACATAACCAACTCGCTGACATATTCACAAAACCATTGGCTAAAGAACAATTCTTCAAGATTCGGCGAGAACTTGGTATTCTCAATGAAGGTGACATCTAACCTTGTCTTCAAATTACTTGTTATGTGGTATAGTTGCTAAAAATGTGTTTACTTTCAGTTTTTATGTTATGCAATGCTAGCACTTCTTTTTCGCCGTTTTCCGTTTTTCTTACTTTCGCATGTCCAAATATTATCCGTTTTAAAATATTTTTAAATCGAAAGTTGCGTATTGATAAGTGCTAATACTTTGTGGAAAATTTTTGTAAAAATCTTTTCCCGATTCTTCAAAACGAAGCTGCTGTTTTTCTTTTATTTTTGGAAAATTTCAGTCCGTTAACCGGTTAACGGTATAGGTTAACCGGTTAACACCTCCAAAACAGCACTTCTGCCTTTACGTTTTGAATACAGATTTTTAATTTTAATTTTTTTTTTAAAAACTTTAAATTTTATTGTGGTATGTGTGTTTATGTTAAATGCATGTGCTTTACTCTCCATCTACACCTCATAACTCTCTCTTCCCACACTTACTCACCATAAACCCTTCATCTCATTTCATTCAAATTTCAACCTTCTTGAGTGTTGTTTCTTTAAAGCTCCATTAAACCCCACTCAACCATACCCACTTACTAACTCTCAAATCCTATTCCGAAAAATCCATCTCAAAACCCTAGAATCTCCATCTTCTTCATGGCTCCTCCAAGAATGGGAAAGGCTCCTGTATCATCATCTAGCAGTGAAGAGGAAGAGTTGAAAATGGAAACAGCCAAGAAAAGGAGAATGGATTTCAAAGTCAGGGTTAGACATCTGCTTAAGGGTAAGTATGTAAATCTCAAATCCTTCACTACCTTCTCTTTTCTTGAGCTGTTGAGATATCAAGGGTTGCATGCGTTCATAACTGATAATGGCAAAATTTATACTGATTTGGTAAAATCTTTTCTGAACCATTTTACTTTAAATCTGAATGATGATGATCAACATATGCTGTCTGCCACTGTGAGAGACTGTGAAATTGTAACAGACCTAAGGTCGTTGGCTGCGTCTCTTAAGATTCCCTATTCAGGATTTTTTCTTCGGAAAGGTGTTAATCATGATGAAGGAAAATGGGCTCAATATGATAAAATGGAATACTACTACTCAATCTGTAGATTTCCAAGGGATGTTGTTGTGTCGGGACAACGCACTTCTTGCATACTCTGTTATGCTAAGAACCTGTCAGTTGATGATCGTATGCTGCATTATGTTATTTGCCATGTCTTGCTGCCAAAGGATTCAAACCTTTCTCAAATCAATGATTTGGAGATGCAAGTTCTATTTGCTGTGAAGAACAAAATCAGAATTAATTGGCTACCTACTATGATGTATCATCTGAAACAGCAACTTTCTCTCAAAACAAGGGTGTCATACGGTCGTCTTATCTCAAGGATTTTGGAACTAACAAACATGGAAATCGGGAGAGAACCGTTTCTGGCTATGACCACTACCGCCAATGAAATCAACGGCGTTACCATTATGAAGAATACCGGGATTATTCAAAGCAATGACGGTTCCTACAAGTATGATGACGGGTCTTCTTCTTCAAACTTCCCTATTCCGGAAGGTGGCATTACAAATGAGTTTCTCTATACCACCATGATGAGCCAACACCGTGAAACCACCCGCGCTATCAAAAGTCTTCGGAACCTAGTGTTAAGTTCCCGCAACCTTCCCGTGGAAGATGATGAAGGTGAAGCCGGTAGTGAAGCGGAAGGCGAGGAGGATGAGGACGGTTCGGAAGAAGAATAAAGCACTATGTTTTTCTATGTTCCTGTTATGTGTTGTTCTATTGTTTTTGTTGTTAAACTATGTTTATGCTACTTATGCTTACCATACACTTAACTTTTAATCCATTTTTATTCTGTCATAATATGTGCTTGAATGCTTATCTAATGATCACAAAATGTGTGTATGCTTGTATACTTTTCCCTTTTTCATAAGTCTCTTCCTTTTTGCTAATGCCAAAGGGGGAGAAGACTTGTTTCTCTAATGGTTTCTCTATGCAGAATTTTGTATGCCTCTCATTTAGGGGGAGTTCTTAAACTTAGGGGGAGAATCAAATTAGAGAAACTTCACTTTCAAGCATCTATCTCAAGTTGGTTGTCATCATCAAAAAGGGGGAGATTGTAGAAGCAAGCTTCAATCCAAGAAGTATTTTGATGAAGACAACATGCATCAATGCAAAAAGAGAAGAGCTTCAAAGAAAATTCAAGCATCAAAGTGATCAAGCCACATATGCATGAGGAACTTTTTGATCAAGCTTCTTTTTCAAGTCAACCGTTTGCAAGATTGTTGATTCACTTCTTAGGTATATCTAACTCACTCTTAGATTAGTATACAAGTGTTCAACAATCATGATCTGCATTTGCATTTTTTAAACATAACCTTTTGTTAACACATTGAAATGCAAGACACAATTTTCTTAAAGTATTTTTCTGCATTTCAACAGTGTTAACCGGTTAACCATATGGGTTAACCGGTTAACAGCCCAGTTTTTTTTTAAATCCTGTGTTAACGTTGTATGCGTTAACCGGTTAACCCATTTGGTTAAACGGTTAACACTGTTTGTTACAGTGAAAATGTTTTTGAAAAATTATATCTTTTCATCAATGTTTATGGAGAAAATGATACCTCTTTGAAAAGGTGTTTTGGCAATATAAATTCTTAATTTTTCAAAAAATGAATTTTCACCTCCAAGAATTTTCATACAAACTTAAGATAATCACTCTTTCATATTTCCTTCAATAATTTTTAAAAGTGTTCATAATCAAAGTTTCATCTCATTCTATTTCTTGAACACTTGTATATTATTCATTGAGTGAATTATTTATCTAAGGAGAAGATCAATCAAGAGAAGATTGATAATACTACACTTTGTTAATATCATCAAAAGAGTTATTTCTGTTTGACTTGTGATCCAGGATTGTTGGACACAAGGGGTTGGTGTTGAAGAGGATTGTTCTTCATACACTTGTTTACCTATAGGTTAGATAGTAGGCATCACCGTTTGTGTGAATAGGCTGTACCATAATTCTAACTATAGTGAAATCTCTTTCGTGTGGAAAGGGGAGTGGATGTACCTTCGGATTGTGAAGAGAACCACTATAATTTCCGGTGTCTTTTTACTTTCCGCAATTTATTTTTTCCGCACTTAAACGAAAAATAACCAAAAACCGGAAACAAGATCGAAGAATTTTTAACCACCTAATTCACCCCCCCCCCCTCTTAGGCGCATTTACAACTTACAGTTTTGAATTTTTTCTTCACTTTTGACCCTAGGCTTTGACCTAGGGTTTGGAACTCACATTTGAGCTTTGAATTTCAGGTTCAAGCATCCAATTTCCATGATTGAGGTTGCCTCATCATTTGAGTGTTGATATTTGCTATTGATTTCTAACATTTGGTTGTTTTGTAGGCTTTGATGATAGCTCACTTGAGTTGTTTGGCTTACATGTTGTATATTGGGATTGTCTGTTTGTTGTTAATTGTTGTCTGTTTGTCTGAACACTATACTGATTGTTTGGTTGTTTACACAGGTACTTTAGTAGCTTTAACTCATTACTTGAGTTGCTTTGCTTTGCTTGTGGTTGGCATACCACTTAGGTATTTTCCTTGATCTCCATGTAGTCTGGAAGACCTGTCATGTTATCTTGGCAGGCACCTGTCTGAAGCCCTCCTTAAGAGGCCATGTCTTTGTTTGTTTAATTTTGTGCCAAGCAGGTTAAGTCCTCTTAAGAGGCAATTGGCAGATAAAAGGGATGTGCAATCCATCCCCTGCTATTCAGTTGTGTCTTTCATTTTGCTCACACCATGTGTTGATGCACTTTGAATAAAAAACCCAAAATCTTGTATATAGAGTCAGTCATTATGGAGTAGAGTTCTTCATTCTGGACTCCCACATTTTCATTGATTCAAGCTCACCCAGGCCGGGTTAAGAGCTATGAGGCATAACCCTCATCTTCCTTTTCATCTGCTCACCCTAACTCTCAATGTTAGAGGTTAAGAGCCTGACTACCCATTCCAGTATTTGGCTTGTTTGTCGAGGTTGATGTGACCCCTTGACTAAAGCCCAACCTTGCTTGAGCCCCTTGGTTGTGTATAGTGTGTGATAATTGACTGTTTGTTTGCTTGTTTGTCCATCTGTGCATAATTGTTTGTGTGTGCCTTTGCGCATTGTTTTCATCCTTGAGCATTAATTGTATATCATTTCATAATCATTGTTCATACTTTGTGACATTTTGTTTCGTCCATTGAGGAGTCAATTCTAAGTCCAGCTATTGGCATTTGTTTCCTGTGATCTGGTAGGAGTTGGAACTAAGACCATTGATTGGCATTCCATTTCCTTGGAGTCGAGTGTAAGACCATCTATTGGCAACTTGTTTCCTCTTGCTTATTGCATTTGTTTTCTTTGCTTTGTGAGGCTAGTGTAAGTCCATTGATTGGCATCTGGTTTCCATCTTTGTTTTGTGGAGGTGGACATAAGACCATTGATTGGCACTCCATTTCCTATTTTATTTTGGTCTTGTGAGGAGTCAGATGTAAGACCATTGATTGGCTATCTGTTTCCTGTGATCATTTTGTGGAGTCAGGTATAAGACCATTGATTAGCAACTTGTTTCCTATTTTGTTTCTTGTTATGGAGTTGGATATAAGGCCATTTATTGGCCATCTGTTTCCATCTTTATTTTTGAACCTTGCTTATTTGCTTTGCTTGTTGCCTATTCCAAAGGAATCACCTGGATCATCTACATATGATCTCAAGAGGTGAACTCCTAAGAAGTTTTACCCCTCATCCCCACCTTTGTTTCCTTACAACCTCCATTTGCATGTAACCTAAACCAGAAAACTTTGTGCAAACATTTTCATCTTGTTTTCAAAACTAGAAACCTAGGCCTTAAGCCTCTGATTTTTAAAACTTCATTTTCACCATACTTCTTCTGAATTGAATCTAATCATACTTTGACTTCATTTTTGTGAATACTCTAATTGACTAATTCCACTCATTCAATTGTTTTGTGGCTTTGTCCATTCTTTAATCAAGTTTTCATACATTAGCCATAGATCTCAATTATCTTAGTGGTTGATGTAAATCTCACCTTTTATCCTTAGTGATTGAATTGTAAGACTTCCTTGCTTATTATAGGGCATGGTCCCTCACTAGCAAGTTGAAGCTTTTCTCACATGGTGGACTTGTGGTTGTATAGGTTGAGTTTTCTCCCGTGGATAATGAAAGACCTTAGGACTTTTGTTTAAAATCAATCCACTTACTTTTTGGAAATCTTTTAGCCGAACTACGAGGTTTTGATCCTGTAAAGGTACGTAGGCAATGGATCTTTCCATCCAAACACAAAAATAATAAAAATTGTATATTCTTCTCTCATCCCTTCAATCAATGTTTGCACAAAAATATTTCATAAACAGTACTTTTTACAACAAGTTGTGAAAAGGGTTCCCTAGGAGTACCTAGGATGCATTGGGGGCCTAACACCTTCCCTTTGTATAATTACCCCCTTACCCAGATCTCTATACCCCTTTTATTAGTTTTCTTTGTAAAACTTCTAAGGCTTTTGTTCGCTTTCTAGCCATTCCTTTGGATAAATAGAAGCGCGGTGGCGACTCTATCTTTGTATGCTTTGCTTTTGATTTAGTCAATAAATCATAAAGTGATGAATACACCACTACATGTATATCATTGCTTTTCTTGTTTTATTTACTAACCAAAAGCACAAAAATATGTCACTAACATCTTTTGTTTGTAGCTTAAGCAATCAGCAGGTCAAGAGCTTCAAGAAGATCTTTTATGCAAGAGATGAGGTATTTTCTTGGGATGAGGATCACATGATTATTATAAGGAGCTTACATGAGTTAGGGTTTCATTTTGAAGCAATTTCACCAAGTGGTAGAGACTCAAGTTAATCAAGACATTTCAAGGTCATCTGAGGACCAAAAGTCAACTGTGGAGTCAACTGAGGGCTATGAGGTGGGGAAATGAGTTGAGACACCTCAATCATGTCCAAATGGGGTCTATTCATCATTCTAAACATTACTAAAAATGGAAAATGACCTATAATTCAAAGTTTCCAAATTTGGCAAGTTTTGGTCCACTTTCAACTTGACTTGTCAATGTCAAAGAAGTTTCAAATGGATTTTTGGTGAACATGAAAGTTGTAGATTTTTGTCTCCCCTTTCCAAAACGTCCTAATTCATGTCCATATGATGAATGGTTGAGAAGTTATGGTCATTTGATCACAAAGTGTGCATGGAAATTCAAAATGGCATAACTTTTGATGTAATGCTTCAAATTGGTTCATTATTTTTGCAAAGTGCTTCTCATGTTCAAGGCATCTCAAAGTAACATCATTTGGCTCAATTGTGCAAAGGAATCATGGTCAAATGTTCATTATTTCACACATGTGCAAATTGAAGAAAATATTCAACATTCATTTTTGGCTTAAGATGCAAGCAAACAAATCTTCAAATCATGACCCTTGGATGTTCTTAAGTGGAGTGAGATCATAACATGGAGCTAAACACGTGTATTATGGGCATGGGATCTCATTTTTCATTTTTGAAAATGGCTTCATATCTCAATAATCATGATTAGTACATGGAAAATATGATTAGCATTGTGATTAGCATGAAGTATAAAAACAGAAACCCTAATCATAACTGCCATAACCACCATTTCAGATCCAAATTCAAGAAACTCTCTCAAAATTCTCTCTCTTCGATTTGCATTTTTCTTCACACAAACCTCAAAGATTCTTGCATATTCTTGATCCTCATCCTTCACTGATCAAGAATCATCATTTGTTTGGTGCAATTCATCAAGATTTCGAGCAGTTTGTGTGCATTCTCATGAAGATGGAAGTTGGAAATTGAGGTGTATTCAAGAGGTTTTGACCAGTTCTTTTTGCATAAAGCTTCAAAGGAAGCTCATAGGAGACGATCTGGAGCAGTAGAGCTTGAGAGAACACGTGTACAGAAAGCTTCAAGTTCAGGTGACTCAATTTTCGATCACTCCTTTTGCTGTTTTTTGGACATAGAACTGTAAAGCTTGATGTGTAGATCATGAATATATAAGTAGAATTGAGTTTGAGTGAGAATTAAGGATGTAGTGTTGAATGGAAGTTTAGATCTAGAAACTTTCTCTCTTCAATTTGAAAAACCTAGGAGGAATTAGGAGAAACTAAGTGGAGATTTGGAACCAGCGTGGAAAACCGAGTGGAATGATGTAAGCCTAGGGAAATTCTGGAAAATTTTGTGGAGGCGCCACCGTAGGGCTCGCTGAAGAAGACGACCGGAGCGGAGCTCCGATGTCTGTGTGTGCTAGGGTTTTGCATGCGTGTATGCCATGTGTGCCATTGCGTGGAAGTGTGATTGGACGAGATCGCTTTGACTGAAGCCATGCATGTTTGACTGGTGACTGGGCGTGTGACTGGGATTAATGAAACGCAGTGTTTCATCTGTTTGAATATGATCCATTGATCTAAGGAGCACGCCATATCAGATGGTTCATGATTTTTCTAGATTTATTTGAATTATGCTGTTTCCCTCCATTTTCCATGCATTATCCAATTATTTTGGTCATTTAGTAAAATTCATAAAAAATGCAAAAATGATCCAAATGAGTCCCAATTTTTTTTCATAGTTTTGTATTGGTGTCTATTTTTTTATGGTTCTAAATTAATGAATTGTTGATGTCTGGAATTTTAGATGGGAATTGATGTTGTGCCAAATTGACCTAGTGCATTCAATGTATTGTGAAATCCTCATTTTTGAGCCATTCGATCCACTCTTTTGCATACATGACATTCATACATGACATTCATACATGACATGAATTATTGGTCACTGGTTTGGATTTTTTTCTCACATGTTATCATCATTTTTGACACATAGAGAAAAGTGTGACAATTTGTGTCATATTTTTGACATTGAATTGGTGCATTTTTGTTCATATAGCATTTGCATCATTCTGGACTTGATTTTTTGCATGTTGAACATTCATGGCATGAGAAACTTATACAAAAAATCTCAAAGTCATTGCATGCATTTCTGATTTGGTATGAATTTTCTAAGTTGGAAGCTCATTTTGTGCATATTTTTTAGGCTTTTTGATGCATTTGAATGATATTTGGAGTATGGTGGATCTTTGTGTAGCACCTCAAATTTTCACCCCCTACTCATGCATTCATTTCATTTTTTAGGTCATTAACATTACATAGTGCATTGCATCATATCAACTAGAACTAGCATCAAGAGGATTCATCTGTGCAAGAGACCAAGTATTTCCTTGAGATGAAATCCCTATGGTTGTTCTAGAGAGCTTATATGATCCAAAGGTTCATTTTGAAGCAACTTGACCAAGTGCTAGAGGCTCAAAAGTCATCAGTGCAGTTCCAGGTCATCTGGGGCCCATAAAAGTCAACTGAGGGCTAGGAGGTGGAGAAATGGTTTGAGACACTTCACTCATGTTCAAGAGAGGTTTATTCATCATTGTAAACATCTACCTTGAAGATGTTGAAGCCAGATCAAAAGTTTCCCAAAATGGAAAGTGACCTGTAATTTCAAGTTTCCAAAAATGGCAAGTTTTTGGACCACTTTCAACTTGACTTTCCAACATCAAAGAAGCTTCAAATGGAATTTTGTCCAACATGAAAGTTGAAGATCTTCCTCTCCCATTTCCAAAAAGTCCAAGATCATGAGCATCTGATGAATGGTTGAGGAGATATGATCAAAACATTGCCAAGTGTGCATGGAACTTCAAAATGCCATAACTTTTGATCTAAAACTCCAAATTGAGTGCCTCTTTTTGCATAATACATGTCATGACCTATATTTTCCAAAACCAACATTGCATTGCATGAAATTTGTTCACATAATCATTTGGCCATGCATGTGATTTTTGGAGGGAAAATCATGAATTTAAAATTGGTGCATCACATGAGCTTTTTGATCATTCCATGGTGTTCATAAGTGGATTTTAAGTGTAATTGAATGGTAAGGTGGTACTGTTCACGTTCATGTTGCATGCATGGGGTGAATTTTTCTAAATTTGCACTACACCTCATTTTGCATTAAAATTTCATTAGCCATGCCTAAGTGTAATTAGCAATGTGATTAAGGAAGCATATAAAAGGCTAATCATAACAGAAATTTTCAGTTTTGATTCATTCTAGATCTAGATCCAAGTTTTCCCTCCAAAATTTCTCTCCATCAAAATTCAAAAATTCTCTACATAGCATATGAATTTTATTGTATATTCTTGCTCCTGGATCATTATTGAGTATAGATCAAGCTCTTGATTGAAGAATTTGAGCCAAAACCAAGCAAATCCATACATGAACATGAACATGGAGTTTTGAAGATTAAGTTAGATCCAAGCCTATCCAAGAGTTGATTCGTGCTTCAAGCTTCATATCCAGGTTGATAGAGGAGATTTGGACATTGTTAGGCACCTGAATCCACTGCTGCCATTGATCGTTCTTCAAGAGGTCAGAATTTCGCATCTCTTAATTCGTTGTTTCATTGGCATAATCTTGTAGTGCGTGTTCTCCTGATCATTCTGATATAAAGATCTTGAAAAATGGTGCAATATTCATGGAGATATGTTAGTTTAAAGTTTGTGTGTGAAATATGGCTTTGATCGATTTGCATGATTTATGAGGAATTAGACCAAAATAATGCTGGATTTAGATTGTACATATGATGAGCTTCTGTTTGGTATAAAATTTGCCTAGATCTGGAAAAAATATTGATGTTGTTTACTGTAGCACCACCGTCTTCATGAAGAAGACGGTGGAAACCACCGTGCCTGGCCGTGCGCACCGCCGCTTAGGGTTTCACTGTTGGCGCGCCTTTAATGTTTGTGTACCGAGTTCGATCCCTTCTGTCGCACCCCAAAATTTGACTTTGGCTTTGTTGACCACATCTTGATTAATCTCGTTGTCTCGTATTCATCTCAATTTCTTAAACTTCGCGTGACAACTGGTTTGATTAGGTTTTGTGTGTTTTCGTTGCTTACCGTGTTGTATTTCGTTGTTTTAGCAAAACCTGGCCGATATCGTTGCCTCGTATTTATCTCGCTTATCTCTTTTGTGCGTGGCATCGCTTCGATTAGGTTTTGTGCGTTTTTATCTATTTAATTGTTTGTTTGTCGGTATTTTGACTGTATTTCGAATATATTAGAGTTTTCGTATTGTCCGATTATTTGTGATTGTGTTTGTCAGCATTTTCGTGATGTCGTGTTGATTTTATTATTGCCTAGGGTTGTTTATTTAACTACGTGTTGTGCCGTGTGATTTAATCGAGTCTGTTTGAGTCGTGTTGTTGATTTTACTGGTTTACCGGTTTACTGGTTTATTAGTTTTATCAATTTGTCTGTTTTGCTGTGCAAATTGTCATCGTTTTTATCGCGTTCGTGTCGCTCGATTTTATCGTATTTTAATCGTGTGCCGTTTAATATTATTTGTGCTTAATATTAATGGTGTTTAGTTGTTAATTAGTTTATTTAATTAGGATTAATATTATATTTGTTTATTATTATTATTATATAATATATAAATTATATTATTAATTTATGTTAGATATTTTTTTAGGTTTCCTATTGTTTAAGTAATCTAAATATATATTATTAATTTATGTTAGATATTTTTTAGGTTTCCTATTGTTTAAGTAATCTAAATATATATTATTAATTTATGTTAGATATTTTTTAGGTTTCCTATTGTTTAAGTAATCTAAATATATATATATAGATGTTGTTAGTAAGAAAGAAAAAGGAGGGATCAATAAGGAAAAAAACGTGTGGTGAGAGAAACAGAGAATTGAAAAGAAATATTTTTCCAAAAGCATTACCGTATTTCACTTGTTCTTCATTTTCGGTAACCCAAAATCGTCCCGATTATTCACCGAAACACAAAACCGATTTCATATCTTTGAAGTTCGTTGAGTCCAGGTCACAAATATCCAAGGTTCATTTCATTCCGGCGTCGTTTCACCGATCAAAAGCGACGTTGAAGTCAGGTACTCACGAAGGCAGCCAGCACTGCGTCGGTGACGGTTTCCAGCTTTCGGTCGATCATTTGGACGATCAGAAGTTCATCCTCTTCACACAAGGTAATATTCTTCACTTATCTCTGAAATCGGCAAAGTTCCGGCTTGCCGACATGTGTTTTAATATATTATATATAATATATATATATATTATATATATATATATATATATATTATATATATATAGATATATATAATATATAGATATATATATATATATATAGATATATATATATAATATAATTATATATATATATATATATTATATATTTTTTGTCTAAATGTACATATATTATTTTTGTCTACTATATATTTATTGTCTAATATAAATATATATTTTTTTATCTATTATATATCTAAATAATATATATATATTATCTTTGTCTATTATATATTATTTGTCTATAATATATATAAATATATATATTATATATATATATATAATATATATATTATTTTTGTCTACTATATATTTATTGTCTAAATATATTATTATATTATATATATATTAATATATATAATATATATATATATATATATATATATCTATATATATATTATTATATATATAATATTATATATATATATATATATATATATATATATATATATATATATATTACTTTTGTTTACTAAATATTGTTTATCTTTTATTATTATTTTACATATATGTTTTATTTAAATGTTAGTTAAATTATTATTTGTTTAAATGTTTATTTTAATTAAATGTTTATTTATATCAAATGTTTATTTGTCTAAAGTAAATGTTTATATTGTTTTTTTATATTTGTTTATGTTGTTACTAACCGTTTCGTTTCAGTTTCAGCTCGATTAACTCCACTAACTATTCGTAATACTAACTATTCATAGCTAACTGTGTTGTAATAATTTACTTTCTCGCATTTTTTATGTTCTGTATTGTGTGTTTAATCGTATTGTTCACGCTTTATGTTAAAAAATCGAAAAATCCAAAAAAGAGAAATCCGATGCGATTCCAACGGTCGCCGTTTAAGAAACCCTTTTCACACACTCACAAGCTTACTCTTGGGCTTCCTTATAATGAGCCCATTTATTTATTGTTTCAGGGTTTAGGCTCATTCAAATCTTTTGCCAGCTTTGGCTTTTCAGTTTAAAAACATTTTCAAAACGACGTGTCAGTCTCGAAGCCTCCCGCTTAGGTCGAGCAAGAGATGGCAAGACACGCCAATCTAAAATCAACAAAACAGACTTTCCCCTTTTCTTTTGGGGGAACTACGTGGATTCTGATTTCTCCATTGCGCCTTGGAGATACGTAGGCATGAAGTCTACGACTTTATCGAGTCCAAAAGCAATAAAATCAAGTTCTTTTCTCATCTCCCCAATCAAACGATCAAAGCGGAAAAAGCAAAGCATTCACATAAACATAAGCAAAAAGGTTCCTGTGGAGTACCACAGATGTAGAGGGTGCTAATACCTTCCCTTTGCATAACCAACCCCCGAACCCGTAACTCTAAAGGGATTTATCGTTATTTTTTCCTTCCTCTTTTTGGATAAAATAAAAGACGGTGGCGACTCTTGCATTTAAAATATTTTTCAAAACGGGTTAAGTTCAATCAATACTTAATCTCGTGAAAAATCCCACCGCGACAGAATGGCGACTCTGCTGGGGATAACAATGCTTAAACTTATTTGAGGGTTTAGCCTATCTTTGCTTGTTTATATGTTTGCTTTGTGAATATTTACTAAATTGTATTGTTTGTAATGTTTGTTATTTTGGGTTTTGGGGGATACTTGTGATAAATCGTATACCCGGATTTGGGGCACATTTGAGATAGGATGGATGATAATTCAGGTTGACTTGATAGGAGACAACCCTTACCGAGTTGACTTGAGCCTTTGTCCGCTTGGTGGAGGCCTCTTTGAGGGTGATAGTGCTAAAACAAGTCATTTGTGAGGCATTGTTGCTTTCGACGGGTCCGTGAAGCCAAGGACCTTAGTTTACCTTTACCCCATCTTGGCCTTACTTAGGATGTGATGCGGTGACCACTTCGGACCAAAAGTCTGGTTTGGTTGATACGCGATATCACACTCAAGCGAGATTCTTTTGAGAATAATATTGGAAAGCGAGCAGTTGCTTAACCCGGTATTATCCGAAGAAGGATCCATAACCTTGGGAACTTTTAGAACCCGTTTGGCAGGTGAACCTTAGAACTTATCTTGGGGCTTTGTCCTAAACTCCATGCTGGTGATGAACTTTGAGCCTTGTATTGTTTGACCATGTTGTGTTTGTTGCATTCATGCATGACATGCATTCATTCCCATCATTTCAACCTTTTTCCAAGGAACTTAAAGTGAGGATTGCAAATATTGCAGGAAACATGGATTTTGGACGGAGAAGTGTGAAAAAGTACAATCTCATCAATCCAAAGATAGATGAACTAAAGAAACTGGTTTCTTTCGATCGCAGATCCTATTGGTTTCAGAGACAGATATGGGGCACTTATATCTTTATTGACACTTAGGATGGAAGAAGGGTTATTGCAGACATTAGTACAGTTCTATGATCCAGTCTATCACTGTTTCACATTCCCAGACTATCAACTCATGCCTACATTGGAAGAGTATGCCTAGTTGCTTCACATCCCAGTTGCTGATACAGTACCTTTCTCTGGTTCAGAAAAGTTACCCGAGCACAGTTCTCTTGCAAAAGTGTTGTACATGAAGAAGTCAGAATTCAAGAATAACTTCACCACCAAAGGAGGACTTCCAGGTTTCACTGCCAAGTTCTTAATGGGGAAGGTTTCTTATTTTTCCAGTCAAGGTTGTGATATTATTGTGGAGCATCTGTTCGCCTTGTTGATCTACGGTTTGTTACTATTTCCTAATATTGAAGGTTTTGTGGATTCATATACTATACGCATCTTCCTAAATGGTAATCATGTTCCAACTTTGCTCGGAGACACCTATCATTCCATCCATTACCGTACTTTGAAAGGAGGAGGAACCATAGTCTGCTGTATACCGTTACTCTACAAATGGTTTGTCTCTCATCTTCCTAAGTCAGCTACTTTTTGGGATCGCAAGTCAGGACTTCAGTGGTCACAGAGGATTATGTCTCTTACCCAGTCAGATATTGCATGGTATAGTAGAGTTTTAGACGATGTGAAGATCATTGATAGTTGCGGGGAGTTCCCCAATGTGCCCCTCATGGGCACAAAGGGAATCATTTCTTATAATCCAGTACTTGCTAGGAGACAACTCGGTTACCCTATGAAGGACAAGCCTCCTAACATTCTTTTAGAAGGTATTTTCTTGAGGGATAACGAGGAGGACCCTACCATGAAAGAGAGAGTAGTAAGAGCTTGGCATCGTGTTTGTCGCAAAGGGAGACTTGAATTGGGTAAGAAAGATTGTACCTCCTATGAGCCGTACCTCCAGTGGATCAGAGCCAGAGCTATACAGTTGAAAATGCCATACCCACATCATGATCCTATCAAACCCGCTCCGTTGAAGACCCCCTACCTTCCGCTAGATGACAAAGAAGAACTCCAAGCCACCTTGGAGAGGGTCAAGAAAGAGAGAGACGCTTGGAAGGATAAGGCTCAGGTGCTCGAAATGGAAAATGAAGAACTTCAGAGACAGTTAAAGGAGCAGAGTGGAGAAGATCGTGCAGGTAAACGTCCAAGGGTGCAAGAGGATTTATTTTCCTCAGGCACAACAAATTACTCCCAGACTCCACAGTCCTCAGGTGCATGGAAAGGTCTTGTAGACAGTTTGGTGAAGGAGAAAGCTTTTATGTAGAAGGCCTATGAAGAAAGAATTGAGAGACTTGAAGGACAACTCCTACTTGTTTATGCTCGTCCTGATGACACATGTCCTTAAATGGTTTTCTTGGTTGTATTTTGGGTTAATAACTTTGTATATTTTGATAAAAATGCTTAAAATGAAAAAATTTGTTTTGTTATCAAAAATGTTTGCAATTCTATCTTTTCCTTCACTTAGAGTTCCTTGAAAAATCATTCATTTTGCATATCCATGCATCACGTGCATACAGGTTGTCTGTCTTGGTCCAGTCTTCTAATAGTTACTTCCCGCCAGCAGATCCATTTCAAGCTGACGCATAATTACAACACAAGAGCCAACTACAAAAGAAGAATGGAGATAACAGATAACGAGAACCGAGAATTGAAAGCTCAGGTTGACCGCCTTTCTGCTATGGTCGAGACATTGATAGCAAACCAAGCAACCCAAGCTGCTCAACTTCAAACAGCACAAGCTCAGGTTGCCGAAGCACAAGATGCACAGATCCAGGCGCAAGCACAGGCAGCAGAGATGCGCAACCAAATGTTAACCGCCCGTCTACAAGCAGAGGAAGCCCAGGCTAGGGCTCAAGTTCATAATTCAGGACAGACTTCGGCACAGAATCAACCTCAAATTCAGAATCAGACAACAGCAGCACCCGTCACTACAGTCATCGCTTCAGAAATCAACGTTGTCCCAGTCACTTCTGTTACCATCACAGCATCCCGTCCTTGGGAAATACCCAGGGATCTTAATCAAGATAGATATCAACAAGAGTTCGTTCCACCAAATGCTCCTGTCTTCACTAATGTGCCTTCCGTTGTTCACTATACTCCTCACCTAGGAGAACCTGTCTATCACGGCCCTACCCCAAGTGAGGATCCTGGTCTCAATGATAGAATGGATGAATTCCAGGATCAGTTTGCGGAATTACAAAAAGAGATAAAAGCTCTTCGTGGGAAAGAGCTGTTTGGCAGAGATGTAAATGATATGTGTTTGGTTCCAAACGTAAGGATGCCAGCAAAATTTAAACTACCAGAATTTGAAAAGTACAAAGGAAGTTCTTGTCCATAGACCCATTTGGTTATGTACGTGCGAAAGATGTCAATGTACACCAACGACCAAAGGATGCTCATTCATTGTTTTCAAGACAGCCTTACCGGTGCAGCTTTACGCTGGTATATGGGATTAGACAGTTCTCAGATCAAGACTTTCAATGATTTAGGCGAGGCCTTTATCAAACATTACAAATACAACCTTGATAATATGCCAAACCGAGATCAGTTGAGGTCCATGCAACAAAGAGAAAAGGAGATATTCCGTGAATACGCGCAAAGGTGGCGCGAAATTGCAGCATAGGTTGTTCTACCTATGGAAGAAAATGAGATGACGAAAGTGTTCTTAAAGACTCTTGATACTTTTTATTACGAGAGGATGATTGCAAGCGCTCCTAGAGACTTTACTGACATGGTAAACATGGGAGTCCGTTTAGAGGAAGCAGTTCGAGAAGGGCGTCTAGTCAGAGAAGGAAGTTCATCTTCAAGCGGGGCAAAGAGGTACGGCGGTTTTATGAAAAAGAAGGAACAAGAAACTAATGTTGTGTCCTATAATCATCCAAGAAGGATCAATTATCCTTACCATTCCCAACACCAACATATAGCAGCCGTGACTCCAGTAATCACTTCCGCTCCAGTTCAAGTCCAATACCCTCAGCAGCGTACCAACCGCTTCCAACAGAATACTCAGTATCAGCAACAACATCAATCTCAACAACATCAACATCAGTTACAACAACGTCCACCACAGCAGCAAAGAAGAACCAATTTTGATCCAATTCCAATGTCATATGCAGAATTGTATCCAGCTTTGATCACTAAAAACCTTGTGCAACCACGACCACGACCTCTTGTACCAGAAGTGCTACCTTGGTGGTACAAGCCAGAGGTATCTTGTCCCTTTCATCAGAATGCTCCAGGTCATGACTTAGACAACTGTTTTGCTTTAAAGTTGGAAGTACAAAAGTTGACAAGAGCAGGTATCCTGACCTTCAAGAACATGGGTCCCAATGTGAAGGACAATCCAATGCCAAGTCATGGTCCTTCATCAGTGAACAATATAGAAGTTTGTCTCAATGAACAACGTGTTACGAAGATAGAGGAGATTCGGCGGTCTTTGGTTGAAATTCATTCTGTTTTATGTGCTCATGGTCTCTTCCAACATGACCACCAGATCTGTGGTACATGTTCAGTCAATTCAAGAGGTTGTAGAAAGATTCAAGATGATTTGCAAGGCGTCCTTGATCAGGGTTTGATTCAGATTTCTAGACAAGTGAGTTCTCCAAAATCACAAGAACAAGAGGTGAATGTCATCATTCCTTGCTTCAACATTCCAGAGAAAGTAGAGATAGCTTATCATCCGAGGGAGCCAGTGGTGATTTGCCCTCCGGGCCCAATGCCTTACACTTCAGATAAAGCGGTCCCCTACCGCTATGCAGTAACTATTATTGAGAACGGTAAAGAGGTCGAGATTAAAACCTTAGCCTCAGTTACCAATATCCCAGCAAATAGCCGAATGACGCGCAGTGGCCGCGTGTTCGCTCCGCCGGTTATCCCAAATAGAAATGTTGAGAAAGATCCAGTAGTCGTGGTACCAGTGACAAGAGAAGCAGAAGGGCAAACAAGCAATTCAACCCTTGATAAAGAAACAGATGAACTACTTAGAATTATCAAGCTCAGTGACTACAAAGTGGTAGATCAGTTGCTACAGACACCGTCAAAAATCTCGATCTTGTCCTTATTATTGAATTCAGCTGTCCACAGAGAAGCACTACTGAAGGTGCTTGATCAAGCCTTTGTAGAACAGGATATAACAGCAGAGCAGTTCAACAATGTTGTAGGCAGCATCACTTCGTGCAATGGCTTAGGCTTTTGTGATGAAGAACTGCCAGAAGAAGGAAAGAATCACAACTTCGCTCTCCATATCTCAGCCAATTGTCAAGGGGATTCTTTGTCTAATATCCTAATTGACACCGGTTCATCTCTGAATGTCATGCCCAAGTCTACCTTGGTGAAGCTAAAGTACAAAGGGGGGCAAATGCGGCACAGTGGAATTATTGTGAAAGCGTTCGATGGATCAAGAAAATCAGTCATTGGAGAAGTTGATTTGCCTATTGGTATTGGACCACATGTATTCCAGATCACTTTCCAGGTTATGGATATAGTGCCAGCTTATAGCTGTCTACTCGGACGCCCATGGATTCATGAGGCGGGTGCCATTACATCCACGTTACATCAGAAGTTAAAAATTTTCAAGAATGGGCAAATAGTAACGGTTAATGGGGAGCAAGCTATGCTGATTAGCCACCTTTCATCGTTTAGTGTGATAGAAGCAGACGAAATGGCTGTTCAAACTCCATTTCAGGCCCTGACCATCGATGATTACAAGAAAAGTGAAGGTTCAATCGCGTCATTCAAAGACGCCCAGCAGATTGTCAAGACAGGTCCTACAGAAATGTGGGGCAAGGTGATAGAGTTGCCAGAAAACGTTAACCATGCAGGATTAGGCTTTGTTGATGGAAAACAAGTGCAGACTTCAGTGGTGCGACCTTTCAAAGATATCTTTCACAGCGGTGGGTTTATCAACATGGTAGCAGTTGAGGAGGATACTTTTGAGGGAAAGACAGAAGACGAAGGCCCCAGATTTGTGACACCAGGAGTAGTTATGAAGAACTAGACCGCAGTTGACGTCCCACATTGTGTCCACATATCAAAGTAATTAAGCTTTTCAGTTTTCAAAAATCTTCCGCTTTAGCCCAAAGCGCGAAGCATTAATTTTGTAAAATGGGCACTTTTGTCAAAAACGTACTATCCATGAAAAAGATCTTTTGTGTTCCTATACACTTGTGTCCTTTTATCTTTTCAGCTTTTTCGGAAAATGGTAACACAAAAAAAAAAAAAACCTTAAAAAGAACACATTTTTGCATGTCATGGTCAGTCCTCTAAAAACAATTGTTTGTACAGGTTACTTAAACCCGTTGAACACAATGACATCATGCCCTCTCCCAACTTTGAACATTCTGTATTCGAAGCTGAAGAGGAAGAGTGGGATGAGATTCCAGAAGAGGTCGCCCGCCAGTTTGAAAATGAAGAAGACACTATTCAGCCATACAAGGAGCCTTTGGAAACAGTCAACTTGGGTTCGGAAGAAAATGTGAAAGAAGTCAAAATTGGAGCATTGTTATCCCCACAGGTCAAGGAGCAATTGATCAGCCTGTTGAAAGAGTATGTAGATGTGTTTGCTTGGTCTTATCAAGATATGTTTGGTCTCGACACTGACATCGTAGAGCACAAGCTACCTTTGAAGCCAGAATGTCCATCGGTCAAACAGAAATTAAGAAGAACACATCCAGATATGGCCGTCAAAATTAAAGAAGAAGTTCTGAAGCAAATAGATGCTGGTTTTCTTGCCACTTCAGTGTATCCAGAGTGGATAGCAAATATTGTGCCAGTTCCTAAGAAGGACGGGAAGGTACGAATGTGTGTCGACTATCGTGACTTAAATAGAGCAAGCCCAAAGGATGATTTCCCCCTGCCTCACATTGACATGTTGGTAGACAATACAGCAAAGTTTGACATATTCTCCTTCATGGACGGATTCTCCGGGTATAACCAGATCAAAATGGCTCCCGAAGACATGGAAAAAACTACATTCATAACACCATGGGGAACATTCTGTTATCAAGTGATGCCGTTTGGGTTGAAGAACGCAGGTGCTACTTACCAGCGAGCCATGACAACGCTCTTTCACGACATGATGCACAAAGAGATTGAGGTTTATGTGGATGACATGATCGCGAAGTCTCGTTCAGAAGAAGGTCACTTAGTAGATCTATTGAAGCTGTTTCAACGATTGAGGAAGTTCCGTCTTCGCCTCAATCCGAACAAATGCACATTTGGCGTCAGGTCAGGTAAACTCTTGGGCTTCATTGTCAGCCAAAAAGGCATTGAAGTTGATCCAGATAAAGTAAAAGCTATCCAAGAGATGCCCGCACCAAAAACAGAAAGGCAAGTGAGAGGTTTTCTAGGACGATTGAATTACATATCCCGGTTTATTTCTCACATGACTGCCACTTGTGAACCTATCTTCAAATTGCTGAGAAAGAGTCAGAATTGTGTTTGGACAGAGGATTGTCAGAAAGCATTTGACAGTATCAAAGAGTACCTCATGGAGCCTCCTATCTTGTTACCACCTGTTGCTGGAAGAAGGTTGGTTATGTATTTGACAGTGCTTGAGAATTCTATGGGCTGTATTCTGGGTCAACAAGACGAAACTGGAAAGAAAGAGCATGCCATTTACTACTTAAGCAAGAAATTTACTGACTGTGAATCACGATACTCCTTACTCGAGAAGACATGTTGTGCATTGGCTTGGGCTGCTAAGAGATTGAGGCAGTATATGTTAAGTCACATCACTTGGTTGATATCCAAAATGGATCCAATCAAGTACATTTTTGAGAAGCCTGCACTCACTGGTAAGATTGCCAGATGGCAGATGCTGTTATCAGAATACGACATTGAGTATCATACCCAGAAAGCTATCAAGAGCAGTGTGTTGGCTGAGTACCTTGCTCACCAACCCGTTGAAGATCACGATGATAATGAGGATGAGTTTCCTGATGAAGATGTCATGTTCCTAAAATCCAGAGATTGTAAAGAGCCACTTCCTGAAGAAGGACCTGAACCAGATTCTCAATGGGGTTTAGTATTTGATGGAGCTTCCAACGTTTATGGACATGGAGTAGGTGCAGTCATTATCACTCCAGAAGGTTCTCATATTCCTTTCACGGCAAGAATTTGCTTTGAATGTACAAACAACATTGCTGAATATGAAGCCTGTATCATGGGTCTTGAAGAAGCCATTGACCTCCGCATCAAAAATCTTACTGTTTATGGTGACTCAGCGTTAGTTATCAATCAGATCAAAGGAGAATGGGAAACACGCCACCCTGGCTTGATCCCATACAAAGACTATGCAAGAAGATTGTTGACTTTCTTCACCAAGGTTGAGTTGCATCACATTCCTCGGGATGAGAATCAGATGGCGGATGCTCTAGCTACGTTGTCTTCAATGTATCAAGTGGTTTTCCAAACGAAGTACCCAGAATTGTGATCAAGCGACTTGATAGACCAGCACATGTGTTTACAGCTGAGGCCAGTTTTGATGATAAACCATGGTACCACGATATCAAGCATTTCCTTCAGACTCAGGAGTATCCTCTTGGAGCAACAGAAAAAGATAAAAAGACTTTGAGAAGATTGTCAGGCAGTTTCTTCCTTAATCAGAATGTGCTCTATAAGAGGAATTATGACATGGTCTTACTCAGATGTGTTGACAAAAAGGAAGCAGAAATGTTGATGAAAGAAGTTCACGAAGGGTCCTTTGGTACTCATGCAAATGGCCACTCTATGTCAAGAAAGATGTTGAGAGCTGGTTACTACTGGTTGACCATGGAATCAGATTGCTACAAATTTGTAAAGAAGTGTCACAAATGTCAGATCTACGCTGATAAGGTTCATGTACCACCAACCTTTTTGAATGTGATTTCTGCTCCTTGGCCATTCTCAATGTGGGGCATTGACATGATCGGTATGATTAAACCCAAAGCTTCCAACGGACACCGTTTCATTCTCGTGGCAATTGATTACTTCACCAAATGGGTGGAAGCAGCTTCGTATGCAAAGGTGACAAAGCAAGTGGTGGTCAGATTCATCAAAAATAATCTCATTTGCCGATATGGCATTCCAAACAAGATCATCACTGACAATGGCTCCAATCTGAACAACAAAATGATGGATGAATTATGTGAAAGTTTCAAGATCGAGCATCACAACTCTTCTCCTTACCGTCCCAAGATGAATGGGGCAGTTGAAGCTGCAAATAAGAATATCAAGAAGATCATTCAAAAGATGGTTGTTACCTACAAAGATTGGCATGAAATGCTGCCTTTTGCACTACACGGATATAGAACATCAGTCCGTACTTCAACTGGGGCAACCCCATTTTCACTTGTATACGGTATGGAAGTTGTGTTACCGATAGAGGTTGAAATTCCATCAATGAGGATACTAATGGAAACTCAGTTGTCAGAGGCTGAATGGTGTCAAAGCAGATACGATCAGTTGAATTTGATTGAAGAAAAAAGAATGACTGCCTTGTGCCATGGACAGTTATATCAAAAGATAATGAAGCAGGCATTTGATAGGAAGGTTAAGCCGAGAGAATTAAAAGAGGGTGACCTTGTGCTCAAGAAGATGATACTATTTCACAATGATTCTAGGGGCAAGTGGACTCCTAACTATGAAGGACCCTATGTTGTCAAGAAAGCCTTCTCAGGCGGTGCTTTAATTCTTACAAACATGGATGGTGAAGAGCTTCGACGGCCCGTGAATACAGATGCAGTCAAGAAATACTTCGCCTAAAAAATGAAAAGAACAGCTCGCTAAGTTGAAAACCCGAAAGGGCGGCTTAGGCAAAAATGAGCGTCTCGGTGGACTGAAAACCTGAAAGGGCGGTCCAAGAAGAAATTAGAGACATAAAAAAACAAAGAGAATATTATCCCTGTAGATTGAAAACCCGAAAGGGCAATCTAGGCAAAAGTTAGGGATTTCAGGCAAGTAACTGCATAACAGAGATAAGATCATTGAAGTATCAGAATATTTTCAACAGTTCTCCAACTTTCTCAAGGCTGCAATACAGGTCAAAAGTGGAAGAGAGAATGATGTCATTGTAGTTCAACGTACCCTTTTTTCCACGAAATTACCATTTTCCAATTTGTAAAGATCTATGGAATCACGTTGTTGGCTGATTACCATCCTATCAAATCAATTTGAGCCTTTCTATATTTCTTGGCACTCTTAATTTTCATTTCAATTTACGAAAGTTCTTTTACTTTGACAGATATGTTTTGAAACAAAAGTTTTGAATTAAAAACAGTTTTTGAAAAATATAAGGATTATTTATTTTGATTTATGGACATCAATAAAAGGATTGAGACATGCGGTCCCAGTAATTCTAAAATCATGTGATTCCAACTAGACATGTTCATGTTACTATCCTCATATGTATATGATGAAAAGATCTCCACAGGTGTCTTGGCAGTAATATTTCTCCAGCAGAGGTTATGATTCTGGATATCCCCAGTTTTGCTTCCTAGTTTTCCTCAAGAGATCATGCAAGAAATATTTCAAGAAGATTGTTCCCTTCACTTGGGGCATGAAGACTCCCCGGTTAATTGATCATGAAGACTTTGATCCAGGTTTTAAGTTACAGATTTGGCCTATGGGATTACTACAGGTATTTCCCCAGTAATTTATTAAGGAGGGATCAGCAATGTCCCCAGCAGAGGATGAGAAGGAAGATTTGATTTCCCTGAGCAGGAGTAATACAGAGGTCTCCATCCCTCAGCGAGTGAAGAAAGTTGATATTCAGAAACTACAGGGAATCTCCTGTTGTTCTCTGTCCATTCAATAGAAGGATATGTCTCCTCCTCAGTAATGTTTTGTAGTAAAAGAATGGTGTTATGCATTTTAAGCAAATTCAAGAATTGCAGGATTTCTCCTGAATTCTCATTTATATTCAAAGGTCAGACATCATTGTTCCCCGGCAGAGTCTCCTAGAGGAAAGATCTCGTAACCAGATATCAGACACCATAATCCCCTGCAGAGTCTTCAGATACAGAAAGTCTCCATGATAATTAATGCAAAAAAATCAAGGATAGATTTCCCCTATATTCTTATTCCCTGGAAAGATACCACCTATCCCCAGCGGACTTTATCCCCAGCAGAGTCTTCCAGAAGAATAATCCTTCTGCATTATCAGCAAATTCAAGAATGACAGGACTTCTCTTAGAATATCATCTTATTTCCAGAGGATAACACCTTGTATCCCCAGCGGAGTCCTCAGAAAGGTCCAATCCTCATATACCTCTAAATTCAAGAACCACGGGAATCTCCTGCATTTTTGAAGTAGAAGGCATCTCCATTCTTCTACGGAATCCTCAGCAGAGACAGACTTTTAAAGAAACCTGGATATGGTGCTCTTGTACCAATTCCCCAGCAAGTCTTTGTACTACTCCCAGCGAGTCTCAGTGCAAATCTCCAGCAAGTCCTTATGCAGCTGTTAACATTTTTAGTTATTCCTAGTTTTGTCTGTCCATCATGCATTCATTACTAAATATTCATGCATATCTATGACATATCATGCTTGCATTCATATGCACCTTGTTTCCTTGTTTATATTGTGGTTTGAGTCAATCTCTCCATATAGAGTATCCTCATAAGCAGCAAAATACCTTTTATTGGTCATGTTCCCCACAGAGATCTATGCCTCGTGGAAGATGGTTGTTTCAGTTGTAAATCCTGATGAGTTCATTCCTCTTCAATTGAAGTCTTGTTTGACCGTTTCATTCTAGTTCTATCCTAGTTTGAACCTCGTGTCTCCAGATAAAGCTCAGAAATTGCCAGTAAAAGAAGGCAACAATATAGTCTTTGTGACTCTCATTCAGTAAAACAGACATGACAGATATTGTGTCCAAGTCCTTTATACCTTCATCTTTGAGTTGGTACCCATTACAAACTTGAGTTACCTACATCCATGAGTGGTAACCTTTGTTATCCCTCGGATAAATTAATTACTATCTCCATCTATGAGTTGATAACATCCTCACAGAAAGTTCCATGGTTCTACCTGCAACTTTGAGCTGGTAGCGTGCTTTCGTCTTTAAGTTTAGCACAGATTCCTTTTGATTCCACCTTCGTCTTTGAGTTGGTGAAGTACCTGCAACTTTGAGCTGGTAATATGCATTCATCTTTGAGTTAGCAAGATTTCTTTTGATTCCACCTTCGTCTTTGAGTTGGTGAAGTACCGTCATCTATGAGCTGGTAGTGTGCATTCATCTTTGAGCTTGCACAGGTTTCTTTTGATTCCATCTTCGTCTTTGAGTTGATGGAATGCCTTCATCTATGAGTTAGGTACACTTTATTCTGTTACCTTCATCTTTGAGCTGGTAATGTGCTTTCGTCTTTGAGTCAGCACAATTTTCTTATGTTTCCATCTCCGTCTTTGAGTTGATGGAGTACCTTCATCTATGATTTAGGTACATAGTGAGCCCTCAGCTATGAGCTGGTAGTATGCATTCATCTTTGAGTTCGCACATTTTCCTGTGATTCCATCTTCGTCCTTGAGTTGATGGGGTACCTTCATCTATGAGTAGGGTATGTTTGATCCTTGTTGAACTGATAGTGTGCTTTCATCTTTGAGTCTGCACAGATAACTTCTGATTCCATCTTCGTCTTTGAGTTGATGGAGTACCTTCATCTATGAGTTAGGTACATTTTGTCCTTCCACCGTCATCTTTGAGTCGGTAATGATAAACATCTCCAGGAGAATATGTTCTAAATTCTTTTAAACACCTTTGTCAATGAATCGTTGGTTGCCTTCAACTTTGAGTCGGCATTTCTCTGTCTACCTCATCAATGAGTTGGTAGTGTGCATTCAACTGTAAGTCTGCACAATGATCCTTAGATCTGATTCTTCATCTACACCATCATCAATGAGTTGGAATTTGATTTCCCTAGCAGTGTTATTATCAATCTTTTGAAGCTTGCCTTCAACTTTGAGTTGGCATGTCCTGTTTATCTCATCAATGCGTGGGTAGTGAGCTGTCAACCATGAGTTAACGCAGTTCGATTCTTATTATGCCCTTGTTATACCTTCATCCTTGCGTTGGTATTCATCTTTTCTGTTACCTCCATCTTTGAGTTGGTAATGTACTGTCACATCAGTACTCTTGTTATATTGATCTTTTCCCACTTTCATCTATGAGATAGTGATGTATCGTCAACATTGAGTCGATATCTCTTTTCCTCCTATTTTCCATCTATGAATAGGTAGTGAATCTTCCCCAGCTGAGTATTCTCAGTGTTTACCTTCATTCATTGAGTCGGTGTATGTCTGTCCCCAGTAGAGTTTGCACTCTTGTGTCTCTGTGTCTGTCTGTCTGTCTTTTGCATCATGCATAGTGAGCCAAATTTTGGGGGCGTTTGTCATATTTAATTACCTTACGCCATTCGATAGCCTCCGGCTATCTGGCCTAAGTTAATTAAATAGGGGCATCTGTCGCACCCCAAAATTTGACTTTGGCTTTGTTGACCACATCTTGATTAATCTCGTTGTCTCGTATTCATCTCAATTTCTTAAACTTCGCGTGACAACTAGTTTGATTAGGTTTTGTGTGTTTTCGTTGCTTACCGTGTTGTATTTCGTTGTTTTAGCAAAACCTGGCCGATATCGTTGCCTCGTATTTATCTCGCTTATCTCTTTTGTGCGTGGCATCGTTTCGATTAGGTTTTGTGCGTTTTTATCTATTTAATTGTTTGTTTGTCGGTATTTTGACTGTATTTCGAATATATTAGAGTTTTCGTATTGTCGATTATTTGTGATTGTGTTTGTCAGCGTTTTCGTGATGTCGTGTTGATTTTATTATTGCCTAGGGTTGTTTATTTAATTACGTGTTGTGCCGTGTGATTTAATCGAGTCTGTTTGAGTCGTGTTGTTGATTTTACTGGTTTACCGGTTTACTGGTTTATTAGTTTTATCAATTTGTCTGTTTTGCTGTGCAAATTGTCATCGTTTTTATCGCGTTCGTGTCGCTCGATTTTATCGTATTTTAATCGTGTGCCGTTTAATATTATTTGTGCTTAATATTAATGGTGTTTAGTTGTTAATTAGTTTATTTAATTAGGATTAATATTATATTAGTTTATTATTATTATATAATATATAAATATATATTAATTTATGTTAGATATTTTTTTAGATTTCCTATTGTTTAAGTAATCTAATATATATTATTAATTTATGTTAGATATTTTTTAGGTTTCCTATTGTTTAAGTAATCTAAATATATATTATTAATTTATGTTAGATATTTTTTAGGTTTCCTATTGTTTAAGTAATCTAAATATATATATATATAGATGTTGTTAGTAAGAAAGAAAAAGGAGGGATCAGTAAGGAAAAAAACGTGTGGTGAGAGAAACAGAGAATTGAAAAGAAATATTTTTCCAAAAGCATTACCGTATTTCACTTGTTCTTCATTTTCGGTAACCCAAAATCGTCCCGATTATTCACCGAAACACAAAACCGATTTCATATCTTTGAAGTTCGTTGAGTCCAGGTCACAAATATCCAAGGTTCATTTCATTCCGGCGTCGTTTCACCGATCAAAAGCGACGTTGAAGTCAGGTACTCACGAAGGCAGCCAGCCCTGCGTCGGTGACGGTTTCCAGCTTTCGGTCGATCATTTGGACGATCAGAAGTTCATCCTCTTCACACAAGGTAATATTCTTCACTTATCTCTGAAATCGGCAAAGTTCCGGCTTGCCGACATGTTTTAATATATTATTATCTATATATATATATATATATATATATATATATATATATTATTTTTGTCTATTATATATTATTTGTCTAAATGTACATATATTTATTTTTTGTCTACTATATATTTATTGTCTAAAATATAATATATATTATTTTTATCTATTATATATCTAAATAAATATATATATATATATATATATATATATATATTATATATATATATTATATATATATATTATCTTTGTCTATTAATATTATTTGTCTTATATATATTATATATTATATATATATATATATATATATATATATATCTATATATATATATTATATATATATATATATATATATATATATTATTTTGTCTATTATATTATTTTGTCTAAATGTACATATATATTATTTTTGTCTACTATATTTTATTGTCTAAAATATATAATATATATATATATATATATATTATATATATAATATTAATATATATATATATATATTATATATATATATATATATATATATATATATATTACTTTTGTTTACTAAATATTGTTTATCTTTTATTATTATTTTGCATATATGTTTTATTTAAATGTTAGTTAAATTAATTATTTGTTTAAATGTTTATTTTAATTAAATATTTATTTATATCAAATGTTTATTTTGTCTAAAGTAAATGTTTATATTGTTTTTTTTATATTTGTTTATGTTGTTACTAACCGTTTCGTTTCAGTTTCAGCTCGATTAACTCCACTAACTATTCGTAATACTAACTATTCATAGCTAATTGTGTTGTAATAATTTACTTTCTCGCATTTTTTATGTTCTGTATTGTGTGTTTAATCGTATTGTTCACGTTTTATGTTAAAAAATCGAAAAATCCAAAAAAGAGAAACCCGATGCGATTCCAACGGTCGCCGTTTAAGAAACCCTTTTCACACACTCACAAGCTTACTCTTGGGCTTCCTTATAATGAGCCCATTTATTTATTGTTTCAGGGTTTAGGCTCATTCAAATCTTTTGCCAGCTTTGGCTTTTCAGTTTAAAAACATTTTCAAAAGGACGTGTCAGTCTCGAAGCCTCCCGCCTAGGTCGAGCAAGAGATGGCAAGACACGCCAATCTAAAATCAACAAAACAGACTTTCCCCTTTTCTTTTGGGGGAACTACGTGGATTCTGATTTCTCCATTGCGTCTTGGAGATACGTAGGCATGAAGTCTACGACTTTATCAAGTCCAAAAGCAATAAAATCAAGTTCTTTTCTCATCTCCCCAATCAAACGATCAAAGCGGAAAAAGCAAAGCATTCACATAAACATAAGCAAAAAGGTTCCTGTGGAGTACCACAGATGTAGAGGGTGCTAATACCTTCCCTTTGCATAACCAACCCCCGAACCCGTAACTCTAAAGGGATTTATCGTTATTTTTCCCTTCCTCTTTTTGGATAAAATAAAAGACGGTGGCGACTCTTGCATTTAAAATATTTTTCAAAATGGGTTAAGTTCAATCAATACTTAATCTCGTGAAAAATCCCGCCGCGACACCTTCCTGCGTGCATTTCATTTTTCATTTTAATTACTCACAGCCAAAACGCTGTCGTTTTGGAGCGTGCCTGGTTCGATCCTGCATGAATGCATTTCCAAATTTCTCATTTCATTTTCATTTTATTTCATGATTTGCATTTTATTTCATTTTATTCTCCAACTTTGAAAAATCATAATAAATTGAAAATGATTCCAAATAATTCCAGATTTTTTTCTACATGATCATATGGATGTCTATTATTTTATGATGTGATTTTCCTGATTTTATCATTTCTAGATTTTGGATGGTGAATTGTTATTTGAACATGTATGCAAATGTGACATGCTTCATTCATTCTATTGTGAAATGCTCATACATTGGCCAATTGATTTGAAATTTGGTATGCTGGCTCCCAACATGTTGCATGATTTTTTGAGGCTTGGTTTGGTATTTTTAGCATTTGTCATTTCTGTTTTAGACACATGAATGTATGGTGTGACAATGTGTGTCACACAATTTGATGTCATACTTGTGCATTTTCATTTCTAGGTCAAATGAGCTTCTCTGATTCTAATTTTTGGCATGATAATTGTGTTTGACATGTTGTGTGCACATAAAATTTTTCATGATTGTTTGATTCATTTCTGTTTTCATATGGAATTTTGATTCTAGAGGTCCAAATATGTGCATTGTGATTGCCTTTGCCTTATCATGATTGGTTGATGGATTTGCCTTGGGATTTAGACTTGGTCCTTTTTAGGACATGTTCATGATGGATTAAATGAGCTTCATGTTGAATATTGGTTGCTGTTTTGACTTTTTACTTTGCCTTTGACCCTAGCCTTGGTGCTAGTGGTTTGTACTCATCTTTTGAGTTTTGCGTTTCAGGTTCAGGCTTATAGTCCTAATGGTTGATGTTGATCTCATACCTTGAGATGCAAATTCTTTGTCCACTAACCTTTCTTGTGTTGTAGGTTCCTTGGTGGCTAACTCACTTGAGTGTTTGCCTCTTATGGCTTGCATGTTGTGTATATTGGTTGTCTCACTGTTGACTGTCTGTTTGGTTTGTCTGAATGTGAATATTGACTTGTTTGATTTTCTTATAGGTACTTTAGTAGCTTTAACTCATTGCTTGAGTTGCTTTGCTTTGCTTGTGGTTGGCATACCACCTAGGTAATCATCCTTTAACTCCATGTAGTCTGGAAGCCCTGTCGATTCTTTTGGCAGGCATTTGGCTGAAGTCCTCCTTAAGAGGCAATGACTGTGTTTGTTTACTTTTGTTCCATGTACTTCAAGTCCTCCTAAGTGAAGAGGCAATTGGCAGATAGAAGGGATTAGCAATCAATCCCCTGCTATTCAGTTGAGTCTTTCATTATGCTCGCACTACGTGCTGAGGCTTTTGAATAAACACCCAAGATTCTTGTGTATAAGTGTCGCATCCGCGAAAAACAAGCGGCGGGCTAAAACAAAAACAAACAGAGCCGCCACCGTGCGTTATTTATCCCAAAAGAGGGAAAGGAAACGCTCAGAGTAAACCTGGAAAAAGCATGGTCTAGCGACCAAAGAGAATGGGATCGGAAGTCGGTTACGCAAGGGGAAGGTATTAGCACCCCTCACGTCCGTCGTACTCGACGGGATCCACGCTCAAAAGATAGAAAAAAGGTTGCTAAAACAAGCATCACACACACACACTGAAGACAACACAGGTGGGAAAAGGGGGAAGAGGGCTCGCTAGGACATCGCGTCTTATGCCTACGTATCTCGTCTGGAACGAGAATCAGAGCGACCGTAGTTCGGCTCACGCACGCCGAAACAAACACATGCACAAAAAGGCAAACATGGAACCCGAACGCCAATAGCTGGACTTACATCAGCTTCCGAACCAGACAAACCCACACTGGAAACCAGATGCCACTTGATGGACTTATACCGGACTCCAAGCACACAACAAGAGGATACGGAATGCCAATTGCTGGGCTTACATCCATCTCCTACACACACAAGAAGAAACAAGCAACAAGTTACTAAGGAGTCGGGAACTCGAGCCTAGCAACTGTCAAGCAAACACACGCAAAAAAACAAAAAGGGTTTGAAAAACAAAAAGGGTGCCCGGAGAGACCTCGCACGGTCTCCTGCCTACGTACCTCATCTGGTATGAGGATCAGGGCAACGTAGTTCCCCTTAACAGGGAAAGAAATTCTAACCAGATACAAAGGGAGACACACTACTAGGGAGCTGTACTCGAGCCTAGATGTTATCATGCATCATTGCCCTATGTTATGGTTACTATCCTAACTTGCACAGGCAGTAAGCTAATCCTAAACAGGCAAAGCAAAGCATGCAAGCATAATCAAAACAAAGCAAGCATTCGCAATTAGCACACACTATATCCAGACAAGGTGGGCTCAATCAAGGGTTAAGTTGCAAAAGCAACACAACTGTGTCAGGTGATGTTAGCTCTTAACCCTGACATTGAGAGTCAGGGTGAAGCCAGATGAAATGGGAGTGAGGGGTGTGCCTCACAGCTCTTATCCCTGGCCAGGGAGAGCTTCAGACAAAGAAGTGTGGGTCCAGAAAGTGGGAACCCTTCTACACTTATGACACTGACTCAACTGTACAACTGTACATGGATCTTGGGTTAGGATCCACAAGGCATCAACATGTGATGTGAGCCAAGGGACGACTCAACAGAATAGCAGGAGGTGGACTACACACCTCTTGTGTCTGCTAATTGCCTTAACAAAGGTCTTTTCCTGCTTGGGGACAAAAATAAACAAGCATAAACATTGCCTCTTAAGGAGGACTTCAGACAAGTGCCTGGCCAAGTAACAGGCCAGGTCTTCCAGACTACATGGAGAAAAGAAATTCTACCTCAATTGGTTTATACAACCAAGCAGCAGCACAAAGCAAGTTCTCAAGGAACTATTAGCAACTAATGTACCTGAAATCAATCAAATATAATCAGTATACCAATCACAAAGTCAAAACAGACAATGTATAATCAGACAATGCACTATGCAAAGCACAATCAACTCAAGTGAGCCAAGCATCCTACAAAATAAACCAAGTTAGTTCATAACAAGCATATAAACCAAACTCAATCAACTTGAATTAATCTCCTTAAAGCATTTGCTTCTTCAACCTGAAAATCACATTCAAACATGAGAAACAAGACCACTAGGACAAGCCTAGGGTCCAAAGGAGATGAAAAATTTAAAACAGCAAGTGAAACTCAACAAGAATCAAGATAAATCACTCCAGAATAAAGTCCAATTGGTCTCACATCAAAACTATGCACCAAATTCATTTCATACACAAAACATGTCAAACTATGCACTTGTGAATCACAATGGAGCAAACAGAATGATCACAATCATATCAATACCAAAATAGCTCAATAAATTCCAAGAAAATTCAAGCTTAAACATAACACATTCAATGAGCAACATATCAAATTTCAGGCTATTTGGACAAGAGGAAGTATGGAAATTAAATTCATGACGTCATGGTATGCAAATACAAGCTCAAACAATGCCACAAATTATGTATCAACTTCAAATGAATGCAAAACAGAATTAGCACCAGATAAATGAACCACTCCAAAGCCAAAATGAAGTTAAACATGTTAAGAATCAATCCACAAAATTTCAGCTTCATATAATAAGGCATGAGAATTTCACAAGTCATGTAAGTTGAACACTCCACAAAAGTTCAAAAATGACTAAACAGCAAAGAAAATCCCAATCAAATAGGAAATGAATCTAAAAAAATCTAAAACAATCATACTCACACTAGATATACAGAAGTAATCACATGCAAAAATTCAGAGCAATTCGCATAGCACAAGTATGGAAACAAAATTCAAGAAGTTGGACAAAACATAGTGTGACATACAATGTCACACTCATGAAGATCACATCATATCTCCTAATCCAGAAATGCAAAATTAGCAAACCATATACCAAAATCACCAGGAATAAGTCTAGATCATGCATATAAGATTTCAAGCATTTTGGATCAGGCATCAAGATTTCATGAATGAAATGGAAAAACATAGGCAAAAAGCATACATGATCAAAGACATTAGACCAAAATAAAAACCATCCGTGCACAACTTGTGTTATTATACCTATAAAAAACTAGATGAAAAATGGAGATGAATGCAAAAATTCCCAACCAATTTGGATGCTCCATGAATTATTTATGATTTTTTGAAGTTTCATGAGAAAATGAAATAAACATTTAAGAAAATAACATAAAATAAATGGCGCAATGGCATTGTTGTAATTACAGCGCTCACTTAATGAAACACTGTGTTTCATTAAGTGATGTGTCAAGTAACCATTGGACACATGGCGCGGGAAACACCGGTTCAAACGCAAGGCAAGGCAATGTGAATCAAACGCGAAATCTGGAACGAAAATTTGAAGAAACTCATCGTGTTCTTCAGTATTCATCATCGTCAAGAACACATTCACACAAAAATCAACAAAAATTATATGGATCGAATCCTCTCGACATGTACAACACTAATCCAGCATTCATTTGTCCTAACATTATTCATGGCAAAAGAATCGAGCACAAGAAGTTTTCACAATCAAACATATAAATCCAGATATCTTGATCAATACTTAATGGAATGGCACGATTCAAGTTGCAGTGTGTTCTATGTTGCAAGATCTACCTAAACCACATGCTAATTTCAAGAATTGGAAGATTTGAATTCCTACCTCTTGGAGATGCAGCTCTTGTTTTCGCGCGAATCAAGCCTCCAATTGCAAAAACAGATGGCCTATGATGTTGTAGAGGATGAATGCAAGTGGAATTTTAGCTCAGCGGTGCTTGATGATGAAGAAACTTCAAGATGCCATGGATGAGCAAGGTTCCAACAGCTGCGATTTTCAAGTCTTCTCCGCGATCTTGCCTCAAACAGTTCTTCAATTACACCTAGAGATGAAGATTAACACAAAAGGAAGCACGAAGAATAGTGAAATTTGATGAAAAAATGAAAAAAGTTTAAAGAGAATTTGAGAGAATTGAGAAATTTTCAGTTTGGATCTGAGATTGTGATTGTGATTATTCGAATTCAGTTATGATTAATGCTTTATATGATGTGTTAATCACTTTGTTAAACAAGATTAGCAAAATTCAAGTGGATTAGCAAAATGCAATTTCATGGAATTTGGCCAAAATGACCTTTTTCAATTAGAGCCAATGGAACAGTGCAAATGCAATTGAGACAAGTCCAATTTTCCATTTAGAATGTGTTGGAAATGGTTTGGTATGAAAATCACATGTATTTTTCAAAAACACCTTTTTTCCCACCAAAATGCAAATTAGTTCACTTGAAAAATGCCATTTTGATGTGTTGATTTTTGATGAAATGTAATGATGCAATGTGATAGTACATGTCAAATGTGAATTGCTCAAAAAAGAATCACCCAATTTGGCCAAATGGTTCAAGAGTTATGGCACTTTGAAATTCAACTTTTTCTGAAAATGATTTGATCATAACTTGCCAACCACACATGAGAAATTCATGTTCTTGGACTTTTTGGAAAGGTGAGAGCAAGATCTTCAACTTTAATGTTGGACAAAATTTCATTTGAAACATTTTTGGACACGTAATTTTGAGGAGAAAAACTTTCCATTTTTGGCAATTTTCAATTACAAGCCACTTTCTATTTTTGGAAAGTTTCCATCTGACTTTATTTTCTTCATTCTTGATGTTTGAAATGTCAAATGAAAATTGTTTAGACATGAATGAAGTGTCTCTAACTCTCTCCCACCTCCAAATCCATCAGTTCAGGCACAGTTGACCACAGTTGACTTTTCTGACTGATAGATGAATTTCAGCTTGACTGATCAAATTGAGCTTCAAACTCCTGATGAAATGGCTCAATGATGAAACCCTAGCTTCCATAAGCTCAATATAATCATATGATGATCCCCATATCCATTGAAAACCTCATCTCCTTGCTAAACCCTGATTGGCCCAATGCAGATGATTAGGGTTGACCAGAGGTCAAAACCCTAATCTCAAGGAATATGATCAATCTCTTGGTGATGACAAAACCATGATGATGATGATGTACCATTTCAACCAAGATAAAGCTCAACCCTCCTTGAGAACCAAGAAACCCTGATTTGAATCACACATCCTCAGATGGTTAATGATCAATCCAATGAAACCCTAGCTTGCATCTTAACCTCTTTATCTTCTGACCAAGACCTATGAGGATGACTTGCTTGTTGCCACATGATATGCAAAGATGCAATGCCTAATGACCTAAAAATGCAATGCAATATGTTAAGCTAGCCCCAAGAGAGGAGGGCAAATTTTGAGGTGTTACAGCTGCCCCTATTCAATCCACTGTGAACCTGTCGATATGAACAACCTCGGCTTTCAGATGATCAGGATGAAGAGTGATTGAATACCAAGAACAGATGAAAAATTTGCACTCTGATGGGAAAATAATTAACAATGCCTGTCAGAATCGGCAAAGAACACAATCTTGAAGAAAAACGTCCGTCTGGTGCGGAGAAAGCCGGCCGGAATACCGAAACAACAACGTCGACCTGGATACCAAAATAAATGGTAACGCAGGGATAACCATGGCCTGAACACCACATCCGCTGGGGATTATCTATTTTTACTTTTTCTTGAACCCCGAAATTTTTCTCTTTTTCGTTTTCTTGAACCCCAAAATTTTCTTTCGCGCAAATGATCCAGAATCATTGCATTTGAACCCCGACATCTTGTTTGCGAAAATAATGAACCCCATTCTCCATTTGAACCCCAGTCGCCTGACGATATCTCGCGATCGCCATTGTGAACCCCGTTCTCCAGAAAATGCCTCAACATTTCCCTTTCTCCGTTTGAACCCCGTTCTCCAGAAAATGCCTCAACATTTCCCTTTCCCCGTTTGAACCCCGCTCTCCACTTTCTTGTGATAATTCCGCTGGCAACATCGGAAATAACACCAAACACCACTCTGAAGGCGACATATCAGAGGGTACACCTTCACAAAAGGAATGTAACATGTGCATCTCTTCCTCGGAAGACACCCATAACGACCTCCATTGGCCTCAGCCAAAGTCTAAGGTGACACATGAACAGAAGATAATCCTGAGGACCTCATCCCGGATACAATCTTCAACTTCAATCTCCATTTGGACCCCACTCTCCAGAAAATCTCTCAACACTTCCTTTTCTCCAACTGAACCCCGATCTCCAGAAAATGCCTCAACATTTCCCTTTCTCCATTTGAACCCCACTCTCCAAAAAATGCCTTAGCATTTCCTTTTCTCCATTTGAACCCCATTTGTCGCGCTGATCGCGTAACGTCCTTCGATTTCCTTTCCATCTCCGTCCGACGGAAAAGTTTCCTCCAGTATCGCACTACTGGGGAACATTGCTGATCTGACGTCATGATGCTAAACTCCTCAGAGTAACACCTTCAACCAGACACTGACTAATGACTGGGAAGAAACTCGACGTTTACTGGACATCGAACAATGATGTTTACTAACACCAAAGAAAACTCGACCAGACATTAACCAATGACTAGGAGGAAACTCGACGTTTACTGGACATCGGACAATGATGTTACTGGACACCAAAGAAAACTCGACCAGACACTTACTGATGACTGGGAAGGAACGCGACGTTTACTAGACATCAAACAATGATGTTTACTTGACACCAAAGAAAACTCGACCAGACACTTACTGATGACTGGGAGGAAACTCGACGTTTACTGGACATCGAACAATGATGTTTACTTGACATCGAACAATGATGTTTACTGGACATCGAACAATGATGTTTACAGGACATCGAACAATGATGTTTACTTGACACCAAACATTGATGTTTACTGGACACCAAACAATGATGTTTACTTGACATCGAACAATGATGTTTACTGGACATCGAACAATGATGTTTACTTGACACCAAAGAATGATGTTTACTGGACACCAAACAATGATGTTTACTTGACACCAAAGAAAACTCGACCAGACATTACTGATGACTGGGAGGGAACGCGATGTTTACTTGACATCGAACAATGATGTTTACTTGACACCAAAGAATACTCGACCAGACATTAACTGATGACTGGGAGGAAACTCGACGTTTACTGGACATCGAACAATGATGTTTACTGACACCAAAGAAAACTCGACCAGACGGGGATCGACACGGCACTTACTGGTATCGCAGGGATGACATCTCCATATGTCCAAAACCAGGCAGACGGTTGCCGGGGACTAACTGGGAAATACTGTTGCTCCAAAATCACGATGCTGAACTCCTCGGAGTGACATCTTCACCGTCCAACAAAAACCCAATCTCAAGCGGTAACCACGGCTCGAGTCGCGCTGATCGCGATCTTCATTTCCATCTCTGTCCGACGAAAAAATTTCCTCCAGTATCGCACTACTGGGGTACATTGCTGACCTGACGTCATGATGCTAAACTCCTCAGAGTAACATCTTCAAATTCGGGCGAAACCAAATCTCAAGCGATAACCACGGCTTGAATCGCGCTGATCGTGTAACATTTCCATCTCTGTCCGACGGAAAAGTCTCCTCCAGTATCGCACTACTGGGGAACATTGCTGACCTGATGTCACGATGCTAAACTCCTCAGAGTAACATCTTCACTAACCGGCAAAACCAAATCTCAAGCGATAACCACGGCTTGAATCGCACTGATCGCGTAACATTTCCATCTCTGTCCGACGGAAAAGTCTCCTCCAGTATCGCACTACTGGGGAACATTGCTGACCTGATGTCACGATGCTAAACTCCTCAGAGTAACATCTTCACTAACCGGCAAAACCAAATCTCAAGCGATAACCACGGCTTGGGACTAGCTGATGCTTGCAATAATGATGCATGACTGATTTTTTTTAGCATAATGCTCCACAACTATGGAAATGCTACGCGATTAACTTTTTTTTATGCAATATGCTATGCTTATTCTACATGATGAATGTATAAAAAAGTATCCCCCTCAAGGGACTCTTCTGAGGAGCTCGAGACACTCGGCTGAGGAACTCGCCAATACTCCGATCTCCACCCTGCTGGGGAATAGCACTGCTGCTGGGAAAAGGCAACCCTTGCTGGGTAATCCCCTCTGCACCCGATCCGTTTGGGGACTTCACTGGGGAAAGAACCACCACGCACTCTGTGGGGATACAACGGTCTTTGACTTGTTGGGGATATAAATCCCGACTCTGCTTCGGGAAACCCTCACAGATACCTCCGCTGGGAAATAACAACCTTCAAGCCTGGCGACTGAGGAAGTATCGATCTGCCACCTGCTGGGGATAACCATCCTGACCCTGGTAGGGAAAGCCCTAGTCCTTGGATCTGCTGGGGAATTAGTCATTCCGACTCTGCTTGGGAAACCCCCAACCACAGATACCTCCGCTGGGAAATAACAACCTTCAGGCCTGGCGACTGGGAAAGCATCAATCTAAAACCTGCTGGGGATAACCATCCTGACCCTGCTAGGGAAGTCACAGACCTTGATTCTGCTGGGGAATTAGTCCTTCCGACTCTGCTTGGGAAGATGAGGAAATTCCGATACCGAACACCCGTTGACTCTCCGAACCATTGGTATTCATCATCCAAATCCACCGTCAGTTTTCCAATTTTGAGAACTCCCAGACTCGTCTGGACTTTCCTGATCCATCATCTTGTATTCCCAACCGCTCCGCACTCGACGGAGAGCGAACGCCGGGGATTTACACAGACTTTTTAATCTTCAGACTTTGAAGAGTCTTCTTGATTAATTTCAAGGATCGCCGTACGTCCATCGCCGTCATTTCACCGCTCTCCTATCCATTCGTCCCTGATCGGACTCCATGGGGATTTATTTTGTCAACAGCTTCCACATCACAACCTGCAAGTGAGTGAAAATATCTAACAGTACCTGCAAAACAGATCGTTAGATAAAACCGTGCCCCAGGCGTGTCAAGATTTCAACACTTGGGTCACTCAACCTTCTGAATAAGATTTCAAGCTTTCAATCTTATAAACATGCATTGGAAGGGATCTCCATGTCTTAAAATGCAAGATTCTTTATCAAAATAATTGGATGTTTTTGCAATCAAAACGGTAATGAAAACAAAAAACAAAATTATTTGACTGAATATGCATTTTATTGATTGAAAAGTGTGTGGCTCAAATTGAGCAATACAAAGGAAGCAATTCCTGAAAAGAGGTAATTGTGCACAAAAGGAAAAATCTATCCTAATGGCAATGTGAAACTCGTGATCTCATCGAGTTCCAACTCGGTTACACCCCATATGTCCTCAGACTCTCCTTGCTTTCTGCCTTCTGAACAAGACGCTTCCGACTGATCCCTACCGAGTATTATCCATGATGCCTTAACCAAAGCAAACGATCATGCCAGACGCAGTTGTTCGTTTCAATCCCTCTTTTGCCTGGACCGCCCTTTCGGGTTTTCAATCCACCGGGATACCCTTTTTTGCCCAAGTCGCCTTTTCAGATTTTCGACTTGCCGGGTGTATAATTTTTTCTTTTTATATCCCTAATTTTTGCCCGAACCTTTTCTTTCCGTTTTTTTTTGGTTCGCCGGGATGCCCATTTTTGCCTGGACTATTTTATTCTTTTTGTCCAGCGGGTCTCTTATACGAAGTATTTTTTAACTGCGTCCGCATTCACAGGGGATGGAAAATCCTCGCCATCCATGGTCATTAACAACAAGGCTCCGCCAGAGAAAACCTTCTTGACCACGAATGGACCTTCATAATTGGGTGTCCATTTGCCCCTTCGATCGTTTTGAGGAGGAAGGATCCTTTTCAGCACCATATCTCCCACATGATACACACGAGGTCGTACCTTTCTGTCAAAAGCACGTTTCATCCGCTGCTGGTATAACTGCCCATGACAGATGGCTGCCAGCCTCTTTTCTTCAATCAGGCTTAACTCCTCGTACCGGGTCCTTACCCATTCCGCCTCTTGCAATTTCACGTCCATCAGGACTCTCAAAGAGGGAATTTGGACCTCAACCGGTAGCACCGCTTCCATTCCATATACCAAGGAGAAAGGCGTTGCCCCAGTAGATGTACGCACCGATGTTCGATACCCATGCAATGCAAACGGCAACATCTCATGCCAGTCTTTATAGGTCACCACCATCTTTTGCACAATCTTCTTAATATTCTTGTTGGCTGCCTCAACCGCCCCATTCATCTTCGGACGATAGGGAGAAGAATTGTGATGTTCGATCTTGAATTCCCGACACAGTTCTGCCATCATCTTATTGTTCAAATTAGAACCATTATCAGTAATGATTCTCTCGGGAACCCCATATCGGCAAATGATGTCTCTCTTGAGAAACCTGGCAACGACCTGCTTCGTCACGTTCGTATAAGAGGCTGCTTCTACCCACTTGGTGAAGTAGTCAATAGCCACTAATATGAACCGATGCCCATTCGAAGCCGTAGGCTCAATCTTTCCGATCATATCAATGCCCCACATAGCAAACGGCCACGGAGACGACATTAAGCTCAACGGATTTGGAGGTACGTGCACCTTGTCAGCATAAATCTGGCATTTATGACACTTCCGCACGAAATTGAAACATTGGGCCTCCATTGTCATCCAATAATAACCTGCCCTCAGCAGCTTCTTCACCATTGCATTCCCACTGGCATGGGTACCGAACGATCCTTCATGAACCTCTTTCATCAATTGGCTTGCTTCTTTATCATCAACGCATCTGAGCAAGACCCAATCAAAATTCCGCTTATACAAAACCCCATCCTTATTCAGATAGAACACCATGGCCAACCTCCGCAGAGTCTTTCGATCCTTCTTTGATGCTCCCTCAGGATACTCTTGAGTCTCTAGATAGCGCTTGATATCGTAATACCACGGCTTCTCATCATCAGACGTTGTATCAATAGCAAACACATAAGTCGGTCTATCCATACGACCTACTTCAACACTGGGGAACTGATTCCACCACTGCACTTTAATCAAGGCGGCCAGAGTAGCCAAAGCATCTGCCAAAGGATTCTCTTCTCTGGGCACATGATGCATCTTCACCTTGGTGAAAAACGTCAACAATCTCCTCGTATAATCCCGGTATGGAACTAAATGAGATTGATGCGTATACCATTTTCCGTTAACTTGATTTACAACCAGAGCTGAATCTCCATATATGACAAGGTTCTTGATCCTCAAATCAATCGCCTCTTCAATCCCCAATATGCAAGCTTCATATTCAGCCACGTTGTTGGTGCACTCGAATGTTAGTCAGGCAGCAAAAGGAATATGGGATCCTTTCGGCGTAACCAAAACAACACCAACACCGCTTCCATTCACGTTAACGGCCCCATCAAACATCAGAATCCATTCGGATTCAGGGTCAGGCCCCTCCTCCGGGATTGGTTCCTCACAATCTTTCGATTTGAGAAACATGATGTCCTCATCAGGGAATTCAAACTTCATCGGTTGATAATCATCAATGGGTTGCTGAGCGAGGTAATCAGACAATACACTCCCCTTTATTGCCTTCTGAGAGGTATACTGAATATCATATTCAGTCAAAATCATTTGCCACCTCGCAACCCGTCCGGTCAATGCTGGCTTCTCAAAAATGTACTTGATTGGATCCATCTTGGAAATCAATAAAGTGGTATGAACCAGCATGTACTGCCTCAGTCGGCGAGCAACCCAGACCAAAGCCCAGCAAGTTTTCTCAAGCAGTGAATATCTTGTTTCACAGTCGGTAAACTTTTTGCTAAGGTAGTATATGGCGTGCTCTTTTCGACCAGACTCGTCATGCTGCCCCAATACACACCCCATAGACCCCTCGAGGACTGTCAGGTACAAAATTAACGGTCTTCCCTCCACAGGAGGCATCAGAATCGGAGGCTGCTGCAACTTATTCTTTTATTTCTCAATGCCCCTTGGCAATCATTATTTCACCTGACTGTTTGATCCGTTTTCATACGGGTTCATACGTGGCTGTTAGAGGAGATGTGAACCATGACATGTAGTTCAATCTACCTAATAGACCACGAACCTCTTTTTCTGTTCTCGGTTCAGGCGTTTTTTTTTTAAACAGGATCAACCTCGATTCCTCTCTTACAATGAATCCCAGCAGCTTACCGGACCGCACTCTGAAAGTGCACTTATTTGAATTCAACCTCAGTTTGAATTATCTCAACTGGTCCACTCAGCTTGGCCAGATCTACCAACTTCCCCTCTTCTTGCTTGGGACTTTGCTATCATGTCATCAACATAGCATTTGATTCCATGATGAATCATATCATGAAACAAAGTCACCATGGCTCTCCGATAAGTAGCACCGGCGTTCTGCTTCTCTAGAGGACAGTCTTCTCTTCATGGTAGCTTGTGCACAACGACACCGGTATCCGACCCTGGCATATCCTGACACGCCCAGGCGAAGGTATCCACATGCTCTTACGACAAGGCTACCATTCTGCTCTCGACTCGCCTCTGAAGCAGCCTCAATTTTCATTTCCTTTCTGACCTCGGCAGTGTACCGGTTAACAATCTCAACTCGCTCTTCCTGCGGCTGAATCACCTTCTCCTCTTGTTTTGACAACCTGGCTAATTCCAGCAGATCACAATCTTCTTCACCTTCTTCTTCGGCATGATAGATCGGATTGTCGAAGTCATATGAGGTGTAACCAAATTGTTGTCAATGAGATCCGGAGAATTACTTTTCGGGGTCGGAACAAGACAAATCAAAAAGGGAAAAAATGAAAACAAACATTGCCATTTTTATTTATTTTTAAAACTGCAAAAATAAATGAAAAACAGGGAACACCGCTTTTAATTGCAAAACATCCATTTATTTATGATGCAAAATGTTGCAGAATCAAACATGAGGTGGCCCTTACAATGGACCATTACGTGTCGGGCAAAACGTATGGCTTTCATGCAGATAAAACTGAAAACAAAAAATATTACTCTTCCGGATGAGTGACAGTGATAATCTTTTCAGGCCTTCCAGCTTCCTGGTACGCACGATTTTATCTACGACTCTAGCTCGCGGTCACTGTCGATCTTTTCACCCACTGTATAGGCGTGAACTGGATCTAGCATTCCAGCACTAATAAATGCGAACGGTGGACGACGACCTCTGTTTTGCTCAGACGAGTCTTGACCTTCCTGATAGCCAATCCCAAACATATCCGCCTTTACCACGATGTCTATGATTTTTCCCCAGCCTGGGATCCCTCCATTTCTCACCACTTCCACAGCCTGTTTATAAGAAGAAATGGACGGCTTTTTCTCTTTCTCAACCCCAATGGCATTTTCCACCTTGACGGTTTCAGCTGCCAGACTGGGTGCTTTACACCTCACATCGTCCATTTCTACTTTCATCATTCTCTGGATTGCTTCCCCAATCACTACACACCCCTTTGTGGCGACAGCCGCACAATAGTTATCGACACTAGGGAAAGCCCCACTCTTCATCGGACGCTTCTGAACCACAGACATTGGAATCTTCAACTGATCCCCGTTCATCCGCCCAATCGTCCTCCTATCCTCAGCAATTGCATTCATCCCCATCTGACCAAGCGCGGGTATGTGATTAGCATTAACATTTAGAGATTGTGCAAAATTAATGGCCTTGGAATCCACCAGGTCCTGGACAACATGCTTAAAAGCTTTGCAATCCTCCACATTGTGTCCAGGGGCACCAGAGTGAAATTCACATTTGGCATTCTCATCATACCCGGCAGGCCTCTGATCAGGTTTCAACAGAGTCAACATCCTTGGCCGCACCAATCCAAGATCCTTCAACCTCTTCAACAGAAGAGCATACGTCATGGGTGGCCTATCAAATTGACGATCAACCCCCTTTCTTCTCACTTACTTCCCAGCTCTCTGTGCTCTCTGTTGAGGTGGCTGATGTCGCTGCGGTGCAGGTGAATTACCAACAGGAATGGTTACAGTGGCAGCATAAGGGTGGTAACGATCCTTACCATGTTCTCTTTTTGCCTGCACACCACCTGATTCAACCTCCTTCTTGAGCTGACCATTGTCAGGGGGCTTCCTTACCACGGCGCCAGAGGGGTTGTTTACTTAGGATGACGGAACCTTTCCCTGAACTTTCTCCTTGATCATCCAGCCTTCAATCCTTTCCAATCTCTCTGCCATGGCTTTCTGTTCCAAGGCAAGCCCTTGCACAACACTGAACAACTCCCTCATTATCTCTTTTAGTTCGAGAATGTCGGCGTTGGGTGGATCCATCAGTTCGGATTTGCTGAGTCTGGGAGGGTATCTGGGCGGAAAAGCTGTGCGCACCGGTTAGATACTGATACCTACAAAACAGCAAACAGGTTAACATGCATGAATGCAACGTCTATCCATATGAGGAAGATTCCGTCCTTTGATTCTGGTTTCATCGAGACGGATAATATTTTGACATCCATATTCTGACATTTAAGATGTCTCTCAACCAGATTCTCAATCCGTAATACTCCCCATATGGCTAGGCATAGGTTTGATGCAGGTGAATGTAAATGTGGATGATGCTGATGCGTGAATGCAATGCACTGTGCCATCCTCCAAGTCATCTGAACATTTATCGCGCTGAGTTACGGCCTCTGAACTGATCACACCCATCTGAAGGAAAATGTAACCACAAATCCAACTTGGGGTTCCGAAATAAACGGAACAGAATGATACATCACCATCATCATCAGACAATCTCTGAGCAGATAATCACAATCCTCTGAATCGTCCCGGGGAATCCTGAAATAAACGGATCCCCACTGATAAATACCACGGACAGCTCTTCGGCGTCTCAGAAATAAATGGCCATAAATCTGACTTATAAATAGGACTCTGATCAACGGAACCCATAGTCACCATCAAAGTCACCATCTGAACATGCATCTGTAAGAATCACCCTCCCCTCATAGGTAAATTCTAATCAGGTCATCCTAAGGCGGATAATAGTCTAGACGATCGGGCAGAGATACTCAATGGGTTTGCCCTTTCGGGTGTGCCATTGTAGCTCTCCTGAGATCGTCTAAACCAAAGATCCGGGAAAGATCGGTCACCGAAGTCAACAGCTCAGATGAGGTGACTCAACCAGAGTAGAGTACCCCACAGAGGAAGAGCACTCTCAAATGAACCTCGTCCGGCTTGTGGTACATCACGTTGCCAAACACATGTTGACCTAACATGAAGGAGGCAACATGAGACCACACTAATCCTAGGTGTATACTCGGGCCTGGGTTTTAGCCCCACTCAGAACACCCACCCGAAAACAGTGGAACCACCTGTACAGAGGACAACAACATGATAGTATGATGCATGCAAATATTTATGCAAATATATACACAACAGAATAATAAATACAATAAATATAGCGGCACAAGCAACCTAAACCCTATCCTAGAACGCTATGAGAGACTCGCTTAGGGAAGATGGACCAGCAAGAGGTCAACTTCTATTCCCCAGCAGAGTCGCCAGCTGTCGCATCCGCGAAAAACAAGCGGCGGGCTAAAACAAAAACAAACAGAGCCGCCACCGTGCGTTATTTATCCCAAAAGAGGGAAAGGAAACGCTCAGAGTAAACCTGGAAAAAGCATGGTCTAGCGACCAAAGAGAATGGGATCGGGAGTCGGTTACGCAAGGGGAAGGTATTAGCACCCCTCACGTCCGTCGTACTCGACGGGATCCACGCTCAAAAGATAGAAAAAAGGTTGCTAAAACAAGCATCACACACACACACTAAAGACAACACAGGTGGGAAAAGGGGGAAGAGGGCTCGCTAGGACATCGCGTCTTATGCCTACGTATCTCGTCTGGAACGAGAATCAGAGCGACCGTAGTTCGGCTCACGCACGCCGAAACAAACACATGCACAAAAAGGCAAACATGGAACCCGAACGCCAATAGCTGGACTTACATCAGCTTCCGAACCAGACAAACCCACACTGGAAACTAGATGCCACTTGATGGACTTATACCGGACTCCAAGCACACAACAAGAGGATACGGAATGCCAATTGCTGGGCTTACATCCATCTCCTACACACACAAGAAGAAACAAGCAACAAGTTACTAAGGAGTCGGGAACTCGAGCCTAGCAACTGTCAAGCAAACACACGCAAAAAAACAAAAAGGGTTTGAAAAACAAAAAGGGTGCCCGGAGAGACCTCGCACGGTCTCCTACCTACGTACCTCATCTGGTATGAGGATCAGGGCAACGTAGTTCCCCTTAACAGGGAAAGAAATTCTAACCAGATACAAAGGGAGACACACTACTAGGGAGATGTACTCGAGCCTAGATGTTATCATGCATCATTGCCCTATTTTATGGTTACTATCCTAACTTGCACAGGCAGCAAGCTAATCCTAAACAGGCAAAGCAAAGCATGCAAGCATAATCAAAACAAAGCAAGCATTCGCAATTAGCACACACTATATCCAGACAAGGTGGGCTCAATCAAGGGTTAAGTTGCAAAAGCAACACAACTATGTCAGGTGATGTTAGCTCTTAACCCTGACATTGAGAGTCAGGGTGAAGCCAGATGAAATGGGAGTGAGGGGTGTGCCTCACAGCTCTTATCCCTGGCCAGGGAGAGCTTCAGACAAAGAAGTGTGGGTCCAGAAAGTGGGAACCCTTCTACACTTATGACACTGACTCAGCTGTACAACTGTACATGGATCTTGGGTTAGGATCCACAAGGCATCAACATGTGATGTGAGCCAAGGGACGACTCAACAGAATAGCAGGAGGTGGACTACACACCTCTTGTGTCTGCCAAATTCCTTAACAAAGGTCTTTTCCTGCTTGGGGACAAAAATAAACAAGCACAAACATTGCCTCTTAAGGAGGACTTCAGACATGTGTCTGGCCAAGTAACAGGCCAGGTCTTCCAGACTACATGGAGAAAAGAAATTCTACCTCAATTGGTTTATACAACCAAGCAGCAGCACAAAGAAAGTTCTCAAGGAACTATTAGCAACTAATGTACCTGAAATCAATCAAATATAATCAGTATACCAATCACAAAGTCAAAACAGACAAGATAAGAATCAACAGACAATGTATAATCAGACAATGCATTATGCAAAGCACAATCAACTCAAGTGAGCCAAGCATCCTACAAAATAAACCAAGTTAGTTCATAACAAGCATATAAACCAAACTCAATCAACTTGAATTAATCTCCTTAAAGCATTTGCTTCTTCAACCTGAAAATCACATTCAAACATGAGAAACAAGACCACTAGGACAAGCCTAGGGTCCAAAGGAGATGAAAAATTTAAAACAGCAAGTGAAACTCAACAAGAATCAAGATAAATCACTCCAGAATAAAGTCCAATTGGTCTCACATCAAAACTATGCACCAAATTCATTTCATACACAAAACATGTCAAACTATGCACTTGTGAATCACAATGGAGCAAACAGAATGATCACAATCATATCAATACCAAAATAGCTCAATAAATTCCAAGAAAATTCAAGCTTAAACATAACACATTCAATGAGCAACATATCAAATTTCAGGCTATTTGGACAAGAGGAAGTATGGAAATTAAATTCATGAAGTCATGGTATGCAAATACAAGCTCAAACAATGCCATAAATTATGTATCAACTTCAAATGAATGCAAAACAGAATTAGCACCAGATAAATGAACCACTCCAAAGCCAAAATGAAGTTAAACATGTTAAGAATCAATCCACAAAATTTCAGCTTCATATGATAAGGCATGAGAATTTCACAAGTCATGTAAGTTGAACACTCCACAAAAGTTCAAAAATGACTAAACAGCAAAGAAAATCCCAATCAAATAGGAAATGAATCTAAAAAAATCTAAAAAAATCATACTCACACTAGATATACAGAAGTAATCACATGCAAAAATTCAGAGCAATTGGCATAGCACAAGTATGGAAACAAAATTCAAGAAGTTGGACAAAACATAGTGTGACATACAATGTCACACTCATGAAGATCACATCATATCTCCTAATCCAGAAATGCAAAATTAGCAAACCATATACCAAAATCACCAGGAATGAGTCTAGATCTTGCATATAAGATTTCAAGCATTTTGGAGCAGGCATCAAGATTTCATGAATGAAATGGCAAAACATAGGCAAAAAGCATACATGATCAAAGACATTAGACCAAAATAAAAACCATCCATGCACAACTTGTGTTATTATACCTATAAAAAACTAGATGAAAAATGGAGATGAATGCAAAAATTCCCAACCAATTTGGATGCTCCATGAATTATTTATGATTTTTTGAAGTTTCATGAGAAAATGAAATAAACATTTAAGAAAATAACATAAAATAAATGGCGCAATGGCATTGTTGTAATTACAGCGCTCACTTAATGAAACACTGCGTTTCATTAAGTGATGTGTCAAGTAACCATTGGACACATGGCGCGGGAAACACCAGTTCAAACGCAAGGCAAGGCAATGTGAATCAAACGCGAAATCTGGAACGAAAATTTGAAGAAACTCATCGTGTTCTTCAGTATTCATCATCGTCAAGAACACATTCACACAAAAATCAACAAAAATTATATGGATCGAATCCTCTCGACATGTACAACACTAATCCAGCATTCATTTGTCCTAACATTATTCATGGCAAAAGAATCGAGCACAAGAAGTTTTCACAATCAAACATATAAATCCAGATATCTTGATCAATACTTAATGGAATGGCACGATTCAAGTTGCAGTGTGTTCTATGTTGCAAGATCTACCTAAACCACATGCTAATTTCAAGAATTGGAAGATTTGAATTCCTACCTCTTGGAGATGCAGCTCTTGTTTTCGCGCGAATCAAGCCTCCAATTGCAAAAACAGATGGCCTATGATGTTGTAGAGGATGAATGCAAGTGGAATTTTAGCTCAGCGGTGCTTGATGATGAAGAAACTTCAAGATGCCCTGGATGAGCAAGGTTCCAACAGCTGCGATTTTCAAGTCTTCTCCGCGATCTTGCCTCAAACAGTTCTTCAATTACACCTAGAGATGAAGATTAGCACAAAAGGAAGCACGAAGAATAGTGAAATTTGATGAAAAAATGAAAAAAAGTTTGAAGAGAATTTGAGAGAATTGAGAAATTTTCAGTTTGGATCTGAGATTGTGATTGTGATTATTCGAATTCAGTTATGATTAATGCTTTATATGATGTGTTAATCACTTTGTTAAACAAGATTAGCAAAATTCAAGTGGATTAGCAAAATGCAATTTCATGTAATTTGGCCAAAATGACCTTTTTCAATTAGAGCCAATGGAACAGTGCAAATGCAATTGAGACAAGTCCAATTTTCCATTTAGAATGTGTTGGAAATGGTTTGGTATGAAAATCACATGTATTTTTCAAAAACACCTTTTTTCCCACCAAAATGCAAATTAGTTCACTTGAAAAATGCCATTTTGATGTATTGATTTTTGATGAAATGTAATGATGCAATGTGATAGTACATGTCAAATGTGACTTGCTCAAAAAAGAATCACCCAATTTGGCCAAATGGTTCAAGAGTTATGGCACTTTGAAATTCAACTTTTTCTGAAAATGATTTGATCATAACTTGCCAACCACACATGAGAAATTCATGTTCTTGGACTTTTTGGAAAGGTGAGAGCAAGATCTTCAACTTTAATGTTGGACAAAATTTCATTTGAAACATTTTTGGACACGTAATTTTGAGGAGAAAAACTTTCCATTTTTGGCAATTTTCAATTACAAACCACTTTCTATTTTTGGAAAGTTTCCATCTGACTTTATTTTCTTCATTCTTGATGTTTGAAATGTCAAATTAAACTTGTTTAGACATGAATGAAGTGTCTCTAATATTCTCCCACCTCCAAATTCATCAGTTCAGGCACAGTTGACCACAGTTGACTTTTCTGACTGATAGATGAATTTCAGCTTGACTGATCAAATTGAGCTTCAAACTCCTGATGAAATGGCTCAATGATGAAACCCTAGCTTCCATAAGCTCAATATAATCATATGATGATCCCCATATCCATTGAAAACCTCATCTCCTTGCTAAACCCTGATTGGCCCAATGCAGATGATTAGGGTTGACCAGAGGTCAAAACCCTAATCTCAAGGAATATGATCAATCTCTCGGTGATGACAAAACCATGATGATGATGATGATGTACCATTTCAACCAAGATAAAGCTCAACCCTCCTTGAGAACCAAGAAACCCTGATTTGAATCACACATCCTCAGATGGTTAATGATCAATCCAATGAAACCCTAGCTTGCATCTTAACCTCTTTATCTTCTGACCAAGACCTAGGAGGATGACTTGCTTGTTGCCATATGATATGCAAAGATGCAATGCCTAATGACCTAAAAAATGCAATGCAATATGTTAAGCTAGCCCCAAGAGAGGAGGGCAAATTTTGAGGTGTTACAATAAGGTCAGTCAAGTGGAGTAGGGTCCCTCATTCTGGATCCCCACGTTTTCATTGATTCAAGCTCACCCAGGCCCGGTTAAGAGCTATGAGGTCCTACCCTCATTACCTTTCATCTGCTCACCCTGACGGTCAATGTCAGTGGTTAAGAGCCCTTTATACCCTTCCAATATTGGCTTGTTTGTCGAGGTTGATATGACCCCTTGACTAAAGCTCAGCCTTGTATGAGCCACTTGTTTGCATATAGCGTGTGATACTTGCTCTCCTGTGATTGCTTATTTGCTGTTTAGGCTAGCTTGCTTCCTGTGCGAGTTAGGTTCTGATTAGAGACTTCAACTTAGGGATCGTATGCATGACAACTTCTAGGCTCGAGTCGTAGTCTCCCTGGTAGTTTGTTATCTCCCTAGTGTCTGGTTAGGATAGTTTTTTACCTGTTAAGGGGAACTACGTCGCCCTGATCCTCATACCAGATGAGGTACGTAGGCAGGAGATCGTGCGAGATCTCTCCGGGCAACCCTTTCTTTTTTTTGTGTGTGTTTTCTTGACAGCTATTAGGCTCGAGTTCCAGACTCCCTGTTAGCTTGTCTGTTTGATACCTTTTTGTGTGTGTTAGGAGTTGGATGTAAGACCAGCGATTGGCATTCCGTTTCCTATTTGTTGTGTGCTTGGAGTCTGATGTAAGTCCAGCCATTGGCCTTCGGTTTCCTGTTTGTGTTTGTTGTTTGGAGTCGGACGTAAGACCAGCCATTGGCAGTCCATTTCCTGTTGTGTGTTTCTTTTGACGTCTCAGTGTCTTTGTGTTGTGTTTTGTTTCGGCATGCGTTAGCCGAACTACGGTAGCTCTGATTCTCATTCCAGATGAGATACGTAGGCATAGGATGCGATATCCTATTGAGCCCTTTCCCATTTCCCCGAACTACGTCGACTCTAATGTTTGTCCCTTCTCCCATCGGTGTTTCATTCCAGTGTGTGTGCAGTTTTGAGCAGTTATTTAGCAACCTTATTCTATTCTTTTTTAGCGTGGATCCCGTCGAGTACGATGGATGCGTAGGGGTGCTAATACCTTCCCTTCGCATAACCGACTCTCGATCCTAGCAATCTCTGGTCACGAGACCATTCCTTTCCCTTTTTCAGGTTTACTTCGAGCGTTTCCTTTCCCTCCTTTGGGATAAATAACGCACGGTGGCGGCTCTGTGTCTTTTCCCGCCGGTTGTTTTTCGCTGATGCGACACTTTGGCCATGGTGATTGGTGTTTAGGGGGTTCATATGGTTCTGTTTGAGGCTTGTGATCATTGATTCATCTCATGCCATTGGTTTTTTTATGCTTTATTGTGTTGATTGTATGTATATAAACTAACTTTGTCTATTGTTTCAGGATTGGATACTCATCATTGATGGTTGGGTTTATTCTCTCCTTGTGAGATGCAAATGCATTGAGTACTGACCTATTTTTGTTTTGTAGGGTTTTAATTGATGTGGTGAACTCATGAGCTCATTTGAGTGCTAGGGCACTTATGCACTGAATTGTGTAACTGTTAGAGGGTTTCACTGTTTGTCTGCTGGTTTTATGACTGAAGTACTAACTGTTTAGTCTTTGTATAGGTACCGTAGTTGCTTGCTTGCTTTAGCTCTTGCTGAAGCTTTGGATTGTGGTTGACACACCACTCAGGTAGTTAGCTTCTTACTTCATGTAGTCTGAAGTCCTGTCACCTTTTTGGCAGGCATTTTGCTGGCAAGTCCTCCTTCAGAGGCTCTGTTTGTGTTTGTTTAAAATTATGCTCAAAGACCTCCAAGAAGAGGCATGTGTTATATTTGATAAGACCTCCAAGAGAAGAGGCAATTGACGGATAAAAGGGATTAGTAAACCAATCCCCCGTTATTCAGTGTGTCGTTCTTTATGCTCGCACTACGTGCTGATGCTTCTGAACATGTGCCCCAGATCTTTGTCCAGAGTCTGTCAAGTGGAAAAGGATCCCACTTTCTGGATCCCCACGCTTTCTTTGTCATGAGCTCACCCTGGCCAGGGTTAAGAGCATGAGGTCTCATCCTCATTACCGATTTGATCAGCTTCGCCCTAACATTCAATGTTAGTGGTTAAGAGCTACAGATTACCCTTTACAGTTTGGCTTGTTTGTCGAGGTTGACATGACCCCTCTTGACTAAACCCGCCCATTGTTTGAGCCTCTTGTATGGATATAGTGTGTTATGTTTGTTTACTTGTGAGTTAAATTCTTGTTAGAGACCTCAACTTAGGGATGTTGATTGCATGACAACTATTAGGCTCGAGTCTTAATCTCCCTATTAGTTTGTTGTTTCCCTGGTCTCTGGTTAGGAGAGTGTTTTACCCCATGGAACTTTTGATGTGTGTGCTCTTGAACTAGGAGTTTCCATTTGAGCTTAATTGGAGGATCATTACCATGTTCATCCAAGTGGAAGATACAAGATACATTGAGGATCTCTTATGAGACTTGTTTGATTGCTTATACTTTGTGCTTGCTTATTCCAAAGGATGGGAGCTACTTGGATCATCAATATGATCTCAAGAGAGGAACTCCTAGTGTGGTTTCATTTCTTATCCCTCATCTTTTTGTTTTCCTTAGGACTTAGCCCTTCTTCTTCATCTCTCCACTCTAACCCAAGCCAAAACCCTTTTTGTGCAAACATTCAACCTTTGTTTTCAACATTAGAAACCTAAGCCTTATGCTTTTGATTTTCAAACTTTCTTTTCATAACACTCATTTTAAATTGAAACTTTAAGTCAACTTTGACTACTTTTGTATATACTTCTAATTGGTAAATATAACCCATTCAAATTTCCCTTTTGTGGTTCCAATGGCCACTTTCTTAATCAAAATTTTCCATAACCTTTAGCTATTAGGTTTGAGTTATCCTTGTGGTAGATGTAATACTCACCTATATCCTTAGTGATGGACAATGAGTCTTCCATGCTTATTATAGGGTTAACCCCTCACTAGCATGTTGAAGCTATCCTCACATGGTGGATTTGTGGTTTGGTTGAGTTTTCTCCCTTTGATAACAAAAGACCCTAAGGCTTTTGGACCAATCAATTCACCAATTTGTTTTGAGATTTTTACCCCGAACTACGAGGTTTTGATCCTAATCTTTTTATAAGATGGTACGTAGGCAATGAGTTTATCCATCCAAACACAAAATGTAAATAACTTGTACATTCTCTTCTCATCTCTTCAATCATGTTTGCACAAATAAAATTTTCACAAGACAAACTACCTTACAACAAGTACGAAAAGGGCTCCCTAGGAGTACCTAGGATGTTTTGGGTGCCTAACACCTTCCCATTGCATAACCAACCCCCTTACCCATATCTCTGTTTCTTTTACTAATTTTGTTAAAACTATTAGGTTTTTGTTCGCTTTCTAACCATTCCTTTGGATAAATAGAAGTGCGGTGGCGACTCGACTTGTATGGTTTACCTTGGATTTAGTCAATATGTCTAAGGGTAACGATTACCCCGCTACAGAAAAGTGGTGACTCTGCTGGGGATTTAAAGCCTAGTGGGTTTTGCCAACTTTTCATGCTTGTTGTATTATATTATTTTGTGATATATTTTTGTGCAATTTGGGATTACTGTATTGTATGTAATGATTGATTTGATTGATATTAATTCCTTGTATGCTTGGTGATCTTTGTGAGATGAGTTCTATACCCGGACTCGAGTGCACTTAGGGTAGGAGAATAGCGTAGTCTTGTTGACTTGTGTGGAGTTATTCCTTAGCAAGTTGACTTGCAAGTCCATTCACTTGGTGGAGGTCATGTTGGGATCAATAATGTCATACAAGTAAGTTGTGGTTAGACATTACTCTTTCCAATATAGACCTTAGAAGCCAAGGACCTTAATTTACCAAGCCCATCTTGGCCTATTTTTTGGATGTAGTGCAAAAGTCGTTCAAATGTAAGATTTGATACGATTGTTACGCGATACTACACTTATAAGAGTCTCTCTTGAGGATATTTTTGGAATACGAGTAGTCGTTTCTCCGATAATATCCGAAAGATGGGATGATGACTATGGGAACCTCTTGTAGAACATGTCTGGCAGGTTTAAACCCTAGTACATTCCCTTTGGGTGGTTCTTAACCTAAACCCCATGCTCGTGACTTGCAACAAACCCTTGATTCATGGTTGATCCGTTCATGTATCCTTAATATCAATGGAACTTGGGTGTTGATAAGGTGTAAACCATAATCCACCAAAATGGATGATTGATATTAAGGATGATATGGTCCATCCCATGACCTTTGTTTGGTGTGCTTTGCTTGATCCTTGAGTGTGATTGTTGCATTCATGCATCCATGCATCCATATCATCAGTAATAAAAGAAATTTTCAAGGAACTTAAGGGGTTTATTTGCAAAATTTTCAGACATGGAAAGACAAAGAAGGAATACAAAGAAGTACAGCTTCAGACAGCCAAATTTGAAAGAGTTAAGGAATCTGACATCCTATGTATTAGATCCCTTGGGTTTCAAGGCTCGCTTTGGGAAGCTTCTTCCTCTTCTGACTACTCAGGTGGATGAAGGGTTGATGAGCGTATTGGTGCAGTTTTATGATCCCTTGTACCATTGCTTCACGTTTCTGGACTTCCAGCTTTTGCCTACCCTTGAGGAGTATGCTTACAACAAGTACGAAAAGGGCTCCCTAGGAGTACCTAGGATGTTTTGGGTGCCTAACACCTTCCCATTGCATAACCAACCCCCTTACCCAGATCTCTGTTTCTTTTACTAGTTTTGTTAAAACTATTAGGTTTTTGTTCACTTTCTAACCATTCCTTTGGATAAATAGAAGTGCGGTGGCGACTCGACTTGTATGGTTTACCTTGGATTTAGTCAATATTTCTAAGGGTAACGAATACCCCGCTACACACCTTGGCATCCTCCTTACCCCTCCTTCATTGGGTTTGTATTGGGAGAGATCATTAAGCACCATTGGATGGTATCATACTTTGTATTTTATCATTTTACTAACCAAAATACCAAAACTATGTCTTTGTATTTGTCTAACTCTTTTTGTAGGTATGGCACATGCTCACCTTTGATCTATCAAGCTCATGTCTAGGGTTTAAGACCCTCATTGCGAAGACCTCAATCAAGAATGATCTACAATGGCTCTAGGTATCATATATGGATCCCCATGAGCTCCACATGTTGTTTTGATCAAAAAATCATCAAGAGTTTGGAGTTGGTTTGCCTTGGAAACCCTAGTTTATCTGGGTATCTTCTGTAACTTCTTCAACAAGCTTCTTCAACAATTGATCCAATATTTCAAGGGATACTTCAAATTCCATCATATTATGCATATATTACCTCCCATGAGTCCCAAAAATCAAGAGAATTGCAAGCTAGCAAGTTGGTTGTTGGTAGTTGACCAGAGGAATTCATCTGATCAAATTTGGGGTCCCCTAGACCCTATCTCCTACAATTATTGTCATATGAAAATTATTCCAAGATAAAAGTTACTCTAGATGACATTCCAAACAACTTTAATGTTTATTTCTAGACCTAGTTTTTCTTAGAAAGTCATTTTTTATGGTGAAAGAGTATAGGTCATTTTGTGTAAACCCTAATTTGGAAGTCAACTTCCCAAGGACATAACTTGCTCAATTTTTATGAGATGAAAGATTTCCAAGTTGTAAAATCAAATTCAATATGTCTACTTTAACTTGGATGTTTGGAGGAAGAGCTAATTCAACTTTTATGAGCATGTGATATGAGGATACATTATAGGTCATTTTGAACCAATACCATTGAACAAGTGATTTTCCTCAACTTCAAAAATGCATAACTCCTTCATATTAAATCCAAATGAGGCTCACATAAAAATTTAGCTAAGGTGGAATAAGTGAACATATGGCTTGACACTTAGAAATGTTTTTGATATGTTTAAATTTCCAAACTTCCACCTCAAAACTCATCATGATGCAAGCTTCAAATGGAAAAGTGTTCAACATGAAAGTTGTTCCTCTTGATCTAACCATTCCAAAAAGTCCAATTTCATACATTTTGGACAAGATTTGAATGGGTTGCACATGGATTGAACATTGCATCATCATTTGGCAAGATTGAACTTCAAACTTCCATGCATCATTGCCTAGCATTCCAACATGATTTTAGACTTGTGTACGCTCAATTATGGACCAAATGAAGTGATCTCATGGGCCTTTACACGCCCATGCACCCATGCATCACTCATTGCCAAATTTTGAAGTTCACTTCAAGGGTGCAAATATCATTTGAATTAGCTATAAATAGAGACCCTATGCATTAGAAATGAGGACCCCTTCACGCCAACTTTGATCCCAAACACTAAACCCTTCCATTTGAGAGGATAAACCTGAGAGTTTCCATTAGAAATTGAGTTTGAATCTCACTATTTTGAGATTCAAATCTCCAGGATCCAAGACCTTTTGATCATTCTAATATACTTCTGCAAGCATTCTAAGCAAGATCAAACACAAGCCAAAGCAAGAACCATCGAATTCAGACCTACATTGAAGGTATTTTTCAGAAAATTTCATCTCTTCGATTCTCACTCAATTCTCCATAATTCTCTTGGATCCTTGGTTGTCTGAAGTCCTACCAATGTAGGCAACAAGATTGAGTTGCTTTGAGGTCGAATTGAAGCAACTCAGATCATGCACCTCAAATTTCAACTCCTTGTATCTCTCAGTATACCTGGAGTTAGGATGAATTGAGGCCAAATTCGAGCTCAATTCCATTTTTACTTTAAAATCATGTCCTTCTTTTTGATTTTGGTGATGGTTATGACTGAACCAGTCCGGTGAGGCTCACCTGAGAATGAGACCGGAGTTGTAGCTCCGGTGGTGAGTTGGTGTGTTCAGAGCCACATGATCCATTTGATTTGATTTAATCATAAGCGTTGGTTTGAATTACCTAGTTTGCAGGGCGCTGACTAAAGACCATCGTGGATTGCGTGCTTGTGACCACTTGATCTGCCACCTCAATTAATGAGGGAGATGAAGTGGTCCACGTTTTTTCTGATTATTTCATTTTCATTTTATTTTCATTAATTTATATTAATTTTAATATTGATCCAAAAAATATGAGAGTTTCACCAATGATAAATCTCATAGCCATTTCTTTGGTGTTTTGATAAGATTTTAGGAATTTGACAAACCATAATTTAATTTAATGCATATTTTAATTGATTTTAATTATTTAAATACCAAATAAATATTGTTGAGCTTCTAATTTTGACTTTTTGAGTTTGACTTGTGTTGTTGAGCCTCGGTCAAGGTTTATTTGACTTTGTTGAGTTAAGATCATTGTATTTAGGGGATTTATGAAATGTACATTTCATCTCCCAAAATGAATGAATGATCTTAATTTGGTAAAAGTCCTCCTTTGACCAATTTGTGTTGATTCCATTTCCCCTCCCTCTTCATATCATTCCCCTTCTTTATTCATTCATGTTATGGACCAATGATATCTCTAGATCCTAAGGCTAGTTGATCGCAAAATCAACATGAGTATGGATGAGATTAGGTCCACTCTTTTGCATATTATTTTTGTGTGTGGTATATTTTAGGAGCATCGTCCATTATACTATGTCCTTCACATGCATTAACACCAAAATTTCTATTGCCCGACCTCAAATAGTTGTGACTTCTACATAAGTCCAATTACGATTGCTTAACATAGCGTTAAATTTGTGACACAAAAGGCATAACATTCTAGTAAGTGAGATTGTAAGTCTCCCCTCTTTCATGGTAATGTGTGGAAACTTGGTCTTTTTTCCTTCCTTTGGAAGATGTCTTGGTTCAAGAACCCATGCTTGTGATAAGTGGGTTGAGTGTTCTCCAAAGAATGACTTAAACAGAACCGAAGCAAAAGCAATACTAACTTCTAATCCACTAACAACTAACATTTAATTTCAAGCCATTTACATTTATGCACTTTAATTTCAAGCCTTTATTCATTTGTCATTATTCATACCATTCAATTTGTTTACTTTAATGTCATTTTCACTTTGCTCACTTGAGCCATACTTTGTGAATATATTGTGTTTGTATATACTTGTTTGTGTTTATGGTCTTTTGACCTTAATGCACATAATAAGAACAAAAACCCTAAAAAACATTTTGTGTGGACTGTTGGATTTGATCTAAGACATTGGACTTAGAATTAGGCAACACTCCCTATGCAAATGGACTTGGCCAATGCCAACTTTCATGAAACCAAGTGCCTGTGAAGAAAACTTTCATTTGATGCAAATATTGAAGATCCATTTGAGTTCATCTGCGACATGATCATATTGAAGCTGTTATTTTGAACCTGTGTCTAATGCCATCTTTGAAGTCATCTGATACATGGGGAATTTTGAAAAAAGATCATGAAGTTGCTAAGCTTGGATGTGGCTATCTTTATTTGATGCCTTGTTCTTCATCTTGCTATTTGTGTATTGATATTGCTTGATTCTAAAGTCCAAGGGAAGTTTGGGTTTCTATATGACATTCTTGTCTATTGGATTGCAGCCCATTGGTCAGATCTTTTCAACTCTCAACTTTTAAATTTGTGCTTAGGATTAGTATCTTCATCTCCTCCCCATTCCTTTAATTTCAAAAATCTCTCCCTCCTTTTAAAATCTTCTTTGCTTGTGACTTCTAAACTTAGACTCTTTGTAAAATTAGAAACTTTGGCCTTATGCCGTTGCATTTTCAAACTCATTTTCTTAAACAAACTTGTAAATGAACTTAATTATACTTGACTTAATATTTCAAAAGCCAAAAAGAACTAACACCCATCCAAACCATTTTTAGGCCCTTTGTGCCTTTGTTAAACTTAAAATTTTGTTAAAAGCAATTCACTCACTTTGAAATTGATACGTAGGCACAAGTCTGAAGGTCTTGTCAAACACAAAAATATACTCAATGAATTCTTTTCTAACCCTCATTCTATTTATTGCAAACATCATTTTATACAAAAACACATATGCACACAAGAAAGGGCTCCCTAGGAGTACCTATGACACTTTGGGTGCTAACACCTTCCCTCTGTGTAACTAACCCCCTTACCTGTAATCTCTGGCATTTTATTAGTTTTGATTTGAAATTTTTTTATTTTTCGGTTTTGTTTGTACTTTTCCCTTTTTACTTGGAAACAATAAAAGCGCGGTGGCGACTCTGGTTTTATTGATGTCTAGCTTATCCATAACTTGATGGTCATGAATTTACCGCTACAGAAATCAAGTGGCGACTCTGCTAGGGAGTAGTCTCCAGTGGGTTTAGCCTACTTTTTTGTGTGTATATAATTGTATATCTGATGTTTGTATTTTTGTTTGTATGATATAATTTGCTTGTTGTGCTTGGTGATCTCTGAGTGGTGAGATAAGTTCTAACTCGAACTTGAGTGCAATTAAGATAGGAGGATGGTATAGTCATGTTCGACTTGTGTGGAGTAGTCCTTAACAAGTTGGATTGAGACCCATCTACTCAGTGGAGACCCTTTTGGAGTTATGAATGTCACACAAGTTATTTGTGGTCAGGCATTACTTTCTCTGATTTGGGGCCCGAGAAGCTGAAGACCGTAGAACATTTAACCCATCTTGGCCTATTTAGGATGTAGTACAGAGACTGTTCAGGTGTAGACTTGATAACAGTTGTTACACGATACTATACTCAGACGAGTTTCTCTTGAGAATATTATGGGTTGATGAATCAGTCATCCTAACCTGTAATATCCGATAGATGGAATTAAGACTCTGGGAACCTTTTAGAACATGATCTACAGGTTTTTATCCTTAGTTCACTCCTTTGGGATGGTTCTTAACCCAGACTCGATGCTCATGACTCACAACAAACCCTTGATTCTTGGTTGATCCAATCAATCTTGTCATTATCAATGGAACTTGGGTATTGAAAAGGTGAAAACCATAATCCACCAAAATGGATGATTGATTTTGCCAATGACTCGATTTGTCCTTTGACCTTTGTTTGTTTACCTTGTGTGTGATCCCTTATTTGTGATTGTTTCATTCATGCATTCATGCGCATCATAACATTTATCACACGAAAATTTCAAGGGACTGAGGTCTTATTTGCAAATATTTTCATACCATGGATTGTGGATGAAGGAACACTAAGAAGTACAGTTTCAGATGTCCATATTTTATAGAGTTAAGGAAGCTATCATCTTTCGTATTAGATGATAGCTTCCTTATATTAATCTAATTTATTCAACTAAGCTATTCCAGCTACGCTTACACATTGATTTTGATTTCTTTATATTAATCTAATTTATTCAAATTTCAGTACCGCGCATACTTGAGAGTATGCATAAACTCTATGTCAAAAGCTTGCAACATATTTATCTTTGAATTGAGTATGAACATAAACATGACATCTTCTATGTCTAACAACAAGATCTAACCAATGGATAGTAACAGAATGTTCCAAAAACTATTTTTCAAAGTTTTTTTTAATATAAATTTAACATCAATTTGGAATTGATGATATTTTTTAAGGAGATAATAGAAATTTATGTTAAAGACAGCGTCCAAGTTGATTTGAAGTCGGACACGTATACAAGACATCTTATGAATCTCCACTCCCATATTTCATATTGTAATTTATAAATTATATTAATTTCACATTCATAAACAAATATAGCGAAAAATGTAAGTTAGACACATGCTTTGGTATTTATTCTAGTTGTTGGGATGTTTTATTGTCCTTAAGGGACATCGAATAAATAAGTCATTTTCCAATGATTTGAAGATTTCTTGGACATTCTTGAATAATGGTAGATAAATTTCCCTTGGAGGAAATTGATAATACCCTTACCTTGAAGACACTTAACAATGATTTTAACACACTTTTTGACATAATTAATCACCAACCCCCTTATCTTAATTTAATATTCTTCTTTAGTCCTTTAATTAAAAAAATGTTACAAGTTAGTCTCTTAACTTCACTTATGTTATCCTATTTGATCTCTTCCATCAATTTTTGATAGAAAAATGTTAAGTTCTAGTGACGTGGCGTGACAATAAGACAATTGGTACAAAATCGAGTCAACATATTTAGTTAAAACAGATATACTGTTTAAAATGCGAAGGTTTTATTTTCAGAGGTTAAAACAAAACACGTAAAATTTAAATAGTGTATACGTTTTTAATAATATACGAAGCTTGAAAAGAGCTAATAATATATAGTCGATTTAGGCATATTAAAGAACTACAACATAATTAGCTAATGGTAATCAACTTTTGAAAATTAACGTATAAAAATTTATGAAGTTCCTTAGAAGGACAAAAATATAAAAATTAAATATTGATTTTTTTTTAGAATGCGAGAATAGGGAATTGAACCTCATATTTCAACGACTCTTTATAATTTAAAATTAATGAAAACACTAGAAGGAAGGGTTGAACCTCCGGCCTTGTGGTTAAGAGCCACATGCTCTAACCAATTGAGCTATTCCAGCTACGCTTACACATTGATTTTGATTTCTTTATATTAATCTAATTTATTCAAATTTCAGTACCGCGCATACTTAAGAGTATGCATAAACTCTATGTCAAAAGCTTGCAACATATTTATCTTTGAATTGAGTATGGGCATAAACATGACATCTTCTATGTCTAACAACAAGATCTAACCATTGGATAGTAACAAAATGTTCCAAAAACTATCTTTCAAAGTTTTTTTTTAATATAAATTTAACATCAATTTGGCATTGATGATATTTTTTAAGAAGATAATAGAATTTCAAGTTAAAGATAGCGTTCAAGTTGATTTGAAGTCGGACACGTATACAAGACATCTTAGGAATCTCCACTCCCATATTTCATATTGTAATTTATAAATTATATTAATTTCACATTTATAAACAAATATAGCGAAAAATGTATGTTAGACACATGCTTTGGTATTTGTTCCAGTTGTTGGGATGTTGTATTGTCCTTAAAGGACATAGAATAAATAAGTTATTTTCCAATGATTTGAAGATTTCTTGGACATTCTTGAATAATGGTAGATAAATTTCCCTTTGAGGAAATTGATAATACCCTTACCTTGAAGACACTTTAACAATGATTTTAACACATTTTTTGACATAATTAATCACCAACTCCCTTATCTTAATTTAATATTCTTCTTTAGTCCTTTAATTAAAAAAATGTTACAAGTTAGTCTCTTAACTTCACTTATGTTATTCTATTTGGTCTCTTCCATCAATTTTTGATAGAAAAATGTTAAGTTCCAGTGACGTGGCGTGACAATAAAACAATTGGTACAAAACCGAGTCAACATATTTAGTTAAAACAGATACACTGTGTAAAATGCGAAGGTTTTATTTTCAGAGGTTAAAACAAAACACGCAAAATTTAAATAGTGTATACGTTTTTAATAATATACGAAGCTTGAAGAGAGCTAATAATATATAGCCGATTTAGGCATATTAAAGAACTACAACATAATTAGCTAATGGTAATAAACTTTTGAAAATTAACGTATAAAAATTTATGAAGTTCCTTAGAAGGACAAAAAGATAAAATTAAATATTGATTTTTTTTTGAAAATGCGAGAATAAGGAATTGAACCTCCAACTTTATGATTATTAAGGTTAACTTTCACACATTTTAACCAATTATTGTAATATCCCATATTTCCTTAAATGCTCAATTAGTTGTCAGTTAAGACTAATTGAGTTCCTATGTACTCTATCTATTATCATTTGTAACAATTGGAGCTCCTATGTGCTCTAAATGTTGTCAATTGGGACCAATAGAGTAACCAGTGAACTCTGAAGAAATTAATTATTAATAAAAGAGACAGACCAATATTAATAAGTACAAGAGAGGATATTTTTGGTAACATTAATAATTGGTCAATTAGTACTGGAAGATAAAATATCAATTGGGATATTTTTATTACTATATAATATTATAATATATATATATATATATATATATATATATAGTATATGTTATGTAATTGTGTGGTGTAGAAAGAAAGAAGGGGAAAAGGATAAGAAGAAGTAGTTAAGAGAGAGAGAGAGAGAGAGAGAGAGAGAGAGAGGAGAGGAGAGAGAGAGAAAAGAAAGAAATGGAAGAGTAGAGAAAGAGGAAGAGATAAGAAAGAAGAAGAGAGAAAGAAGGAAGAAGGGCTTGGAGGAGAAGTAGGAAAAGCTCATCATCACCATTTTCTACTCATCACCTTCACCAAACTTCATCTTCTTCTTCTACAAGGTGAGTTCTTAGATAGATTTAGCATTTGGGGGAAAATAACCTATATTTGGGGGGTTAGGATTTGTGTGAATTTGTGATGAACTTGTTGTGTTCATACTCCTCATCCATTCTATATGTTGATATCATGTTGTTATTGTTGAAGTTGTGATCCTTGAGTGTTTGATGCTTATGTCTTTTGTTGTTGAAGTTATGGAGGTTAATCATATGATTTCATAAAAATATATGTTTTAGTATGGATTGGGAGGGTTGAAATTGGAAAAAGGAGTGGTTAAAAGATGAATTTTTGAAGAACCAATCGATTGGTTCTTGGGCACAATAAATTTTTCAAAGACCGTGCAATTTTTTTAGAATAATTCACATTCTATTGATCAATCTATTGACATGAATTAATTATTTGATGAATTAAAATATGTCACCAATGGGGATCAAACCCGGGACCCCATTGGTATGATACAAGCCTTACCACTAGGCCAAAGATGTTGTTGTTGAATATTTATGCAATGAATAAATGTTAATCTAAATCTTGATTAAGATAGATTAATGAATTAATTCAGGTTTATAACTCCATTTTGGACACGGACGGATGCTTTAGAAAGATAATGTAAAGGGCTACTGATATTGTTCCATGTTATAAAATATTATGTGATTTATAAATACTATGAATTATATTATGATGAAAGTTAAATATTGTTGTTATGTTGAAGGTGAAATAACATGATTAAAAACCATACAAAGATGAGTGAGGAAACCTAGGAGAACAACTTGATTAATAACTTAGAAAGATAATCTAGGTTATGGAACATGTGTGATATATGTATGAGAAAACGGTATTCATTCGTACGACGCTTATGTGGAGGTCGTGGACGAATTGTTGCCATGATTGAGAATGAGACGCATTGTATGGAACATGCCATGTTATTATTTGTGCATTATGGTGAATGAAGTCACCTGTGATTGATAGATTTTGTTATGGTCCGTGGAACCGATGATTGTGGAACCGATCATGTATTCAGAATGTGTGTTTTTCTGTGATGGTACACATCTCTATTGGTATGCTTAGACGTGTAAGCATTGGGATGTGGGACCAATGATTCGAGCCTCAATTGGGTTTGATCCCAACCATGGTGGACATGGGGGAAAGGTGGACACCTAGGTGGGTTGGAGTCCCATACGGTGAAAGATACCCTAAGTGGGTTAGAGTCCCATACGGGTGACGGTCGCTTGAACTGGGGATTAAGCCTCATAGAGGACCCGATATCCACCACGAAAGTCGAATCATACGAGCATGCATGAACCGGGACTGACTTAGACGTAAGTCCATTCGGGAATTGATGCGTCGTGATCTGAATAATGATCGTGGTTGAGTTATGAGAACTGAAATGCAGGTTGCCATACAATTGCGAGATAGTTTCCCCATCTATCAAGTCTTCGTTCCCTTGTTGACTTGAGTTGGATATGAGTCGAACATTGATTAGAAAACCCTGTAGAGCCGAGTGGACCCATAGGATAGGAGAACTCACTAAAATTATTATCTCATCCCATTATTTTTGTTATTTTTCAGGTAATCCTTGCAGGTTGAATCTAAGAGAAGTTGTTATGGATGTTTCAAGGGATCCTATTTATCATGATCTTCCGCTGTGGAGTTGTGTGGAATGAAGATATTGCACATAGTTCTTAGATTTTTATTGTTTAGGAACTATTGTATAACATGTTCCATTGATGTTTTTAGTTTGGACATGTGTATATATTGATGCCATTAGGCACTTATGTTGAATCAGTACCAATTATTAGCACTTGTATGATATTATTCTAGATATATATTATACGGATTGTTACAGTTGGTATCAGAGCAGATCGATTCTCGACCTATCCTTGAAACATCATAAGTAAATCTATTCATGCCTCATATGTGTGTTTAGCCAACATGATTCTTAATATCACTGTATGTAGTATTGGGCCTGATCAACCTAATGTTATATGCATGGTAGGTAGGATCATGGTTGAGCGACCACGAGGACTCCGAAGTGTGGGTGGAACTTGTGCTTTGAGAGTAGGCTCAAGACAAGAGTTAGAAAGTAAGGATAACTAGGTAGCCCAGATGAAGTTTCAGAGGAGTTGTGATTTGGGTATTATGGAATTGAAGAGTAGTGTATCATTCAAGCGATTCTGTGGTGTTAGCAGAGTTGAGAAGTTGAGGATCTCCATTGGATGAATTGTCAGAGCTTTGAGAGAGGTGTGAATTGCTAGTGGAGTAAGATATACTCACTAATATGGAATAAGTATTGTGAGTAATTCCGTATGGTAAAGGAGAAAGGATGGTTATGTTACACATATGTCATAAGGTCTGGAAGTGAGGTAGTATATCAGTGTTTCAGTTTCTAAGGCCATTAAAATATTTTTGAAGAACGAGAGTACTTAATGGAATATATATTTGGAATGGTACCTTGCAAGTTGTTAAGAACTTGGGGGATAAGGACATTCAGTTTTGTTGGGAGCCTAAAGTAGTGGTGAAGTCTAAGGAGAGACTCGAGGACATGGTTGTCTGTTCCAAGTGAAACATGTACGGACCAAATGGAGGCAAGAAGATAGGTCAAGTATATCCAGTCTTAGAAGGGAGATCGGATTCAAGATAGCTATTCAGAGGAGTAGTGTTAGTGAGAAACTGTAATGGAATGTTGAGTTACCTAAGGATCAATTATAAGAGTTTGTGTTGGAAAGAGAGAGAACACATATTATATAGTAATGGAAGCTCCGATGAGTTTTGGTTGTAGGAGATTTGGTTGAGGATAAGAGGAAGTAAGTTGGATTTAAGGAATTCTAGTAGAATGGTTTTGTAATTGGAACTGGGAGAATTACCATAGGAAGATAAGTGAACACAGAGTGTGGAAGCAGTGTGAATGTTACAATACAACCGTTGTAATGGGGTTCATTTCAGATAAAGGTAGAATGGGACCATTAAGATTCGTTAAGACGAAGTTATAGGCTTGTAGTTGATGATTGCTCGCATCGAGGATTTCTAGAGTATGTAGTGGAATGGAGGAAGTTATACCTTGGTATTAAGAGAAGTATGTGATAGTAGCATTATGGTCACAAGTAAGTGTAATGAATTTCTTGTCTTGAGATGGATGCGAAGTAACACACATTTGTCGAGTCGTGAGTCTTGTATTCTAAGAAGTTGAGTTGGTGATAGCCAACAAAAGATAAGCTAAGTTGGAGTATATGTACTAAGTGTAGGATGTTGAATATGTTATTGAAATTCTGGTATCAAATATGAGATGTCGAAGGTAATGTCACGACACTAATATTTGAACAATATAAATAGGATAAAAGATAAAGAACAGTAATGCAAGAGACATAAGCAATTGTTAACCCAGTTTGGTGCAAACTCACCTACGTCTGGGGGCTACCAAGCCAGGAAGGAAATCCACTAAACAGAATTAGTTCAAAGACTCTCAGTAAACAACTTCAAGTTTCAGTCTTCTCACCTAATCTTTACCCGTGTGACTTCTACCTAAGAACTCTTAGATATGAGAACCTACTAACTCCCCCTCAATCACAGCAGTGATGTAAAACAAGAATTACAATGAAAAGAAGACACTCTTCAATAACACATACTAGAGATTGCTTAAAAGCTTCAGTCAAGTAAACACACACTCATGCTTCAAAGCTTAGAGTGGACAAATTACAACTCAAAAGTCAGTCCAATTCAATCATCTATGGATGAATGAATGGCTCACAATACACACGACTACACAAGACTAAAACCCTTATTCTCTCTCAATATTTCGTTCGTTATTTCTTGTGTATAAAACCAGATATTCCATGCCCTATTTATAGAATCGTTTGGCTGGGCTTGGACATCATAAAACCCTAAAACTATTTTCCATTCATATCTTCTCATCACAGTTGATTATATCTCGTTGGAAAATAAGTCAATCTGGTTGTAATTACTGATTGAGGGCGCCTTCAATCATTACATCAATCACACATAGATTAGCATAAAAAATGCAATCACATAATACATAACATTCAGACTGAATGTTCTGTATACAGATGTCATGACATCGGGTCTGACATCTCAGTAAAATCCTGCATATTCACATTTTGAACACCCTGCAGGTACATGTTATCTTATGTCAAGACAACACTTGTGACAACTTGTGAACACTCCAGGTTTTACCAAAATTGCTGCCAACACATAGAACCAACAAACTCCCCCTTTGGAAAATTTTGGGTAAAACATACATCAGACCATTTGTTCACAAGAAAAAAACACATCAGCAGTTTAGCAGTAGAAGTAATAAAACACACATTTACTAGCTAAAATAGCAACTAGTAAACACATATTAAATACATATGTGCTTCTTCTCCCCCTCAGTCTGTTCAACACAGACATCTTCTTCAACAACACCTGTAACATACATCACCCCATCTGACATCACCTTCAACATCACCTGTACTACACCCAACATCCTTTTCAACATCATTTCTCATCTGTTTATAGCATAACTACTTTAGCTATAGCTCCTTTAGCTACTTCTCCCCCCTTTTAGCCAAAAGAGACCAAAGAGACCAATGAGACAAAATAAATGTCTATTAGTCAAAGAGAATGTCACATAGAATGTCAAAACATATTGTTAGGTGTTACAGAACCACAAATATACACAGCTTAACAAGCTGAGAAAAAAAGAATCCAGAGAAATCACAAAGAACCCAAGAAATACATCAAGGCATCAAACCATGACTGCCAAAAAAACCATCAGAACATCCAGAACATCACATCATCATAAAAGTGGGGAGAAATCTTCAACAAAACTCAATCAGAGGAGCTAGCATCTTCATCAGCTTCAGAACCAGAACTGCCACTTGATTTATCTTGAGATTCAGACCTCTCACTAGAGGTTTGGGCTTCTGTTTCCTTGGCCTGTCCATCATTATCTCTATCACCTTGCTCTAAGCTTTCAATTAGAGCCTCCAAAGCTTCTTTCCTGGCTTTAGCCACCCTTATCCCAGTCTCCAATTCCTTACAAGTCTCTTTCCGATCAGCAAACAGACCACCTTGAGAGGCTGGCTTCTTCACAGCAGATGTCATGACAATGTCATTGGCATGACTGCCTTCAAATAATTTGTAATGAACTGACATGGGAGGTTTTCTTCTACTAGGAAGATCATTTGTGCTCAAAATTCCAGGTTTTTGGCTCAGGATTATCCCATAAATCATTGAGGGAAAAGCTATGGGCAGCTTCACTGCATTTGTAGAAGCATGCTTGACAATTTGTTCAAACATGAATCTACCATAATCAAAATTAAGCTTGGTTCCAACAGCAAATATGAACCTTCCAAGAGCATTTGAGATTGTAGAGATGTGATTGGTCGGTACCCAGTTTGCTGACCCTATCTTGTGCAAGATAGCATATTTCACAGTTAGCTTTCCAGCAGGGAGATGCTTCTTGCTAGGCCACTCCTTGACCTGTCTAGAAGTTATTTCCCTACAGACCTCATTATCTGTGGCTTCTAGTTCACAAGCACCTCCTGTTCCTCTTCCTAGGAACCTATTAATCACAGTTGGAGAAAAATTTATACACTTCCCTCTAACAAACACCTTACAAAACTCTTTGTTGTTTTATCAACAATGTCCTCAGGGATGTTCACCACAAATTCTTTAACCAGACCTTCAAAACACTGAGATAGGCCAGTAACAGTTTTCATTAATCCAGCAGATTTAATCAGGTCCATGACCTCTTTAACCTCCACAACATCCTTGCTCAGTTCTCTTTCCACAGCCACTCTCCTTTGGATTACAAACTTCCATTTTGCTGCTCCATCTTCAAGATGGAAGGAAATATTATCCAAGTATACAGCAACAACTTTTTCAGGGGATTTTCTAACAGTTGTCCTCTTGACAGGAGAGATGTCAGGGACATCTTCTTCAACATCTTCATCTGAGTCATAACTTTCTCTTACTTTTCTCTTCATCACCTCCACTTTACTCCAAGACTTTGAGGGGCCTACATCAATAGCCTTCTTAGCAGTTTTGGCTATCATCATCTCAGCCACAGACCTACCCTTTCTGGTCTTCATCCTCTTAGCTACACTAGGCTTCAAGTGATGAAGCAAGCTATCTTCATCATCCGAGCTCTCATCTTCCAAGTCAATCACCTTCTTAGCAGAGTCATGCTTCTTAGATTGAGAAGCATTGGCAGTAGGTGATGCTACAGATTTCTTACTAGGCAAGGTTTGCCCTAAAGAGCACAATCCTTCAGCAGCTATATCTTTTTCAGACCTAGATGAATCATCATCTTTCTCATTGTGAGGTCCAACCTCAGGAGAGGGGTCCCTTCTCTATAGAGGAGTAGAAACTCCCTTTACAAAGTGTCCTTCATTAAGGATCCTCGTGACAAGATTTCTAATGACACGATCAGTATGATGCATGTCATCCTTAGAGCTAGGGATATTAGAACTGTTACCTTGAGTATGGCCTACACTGGAGGATGAACTAGGAGCGTCGCCTGGGATGACTGACAGGGGAATCACTTTCAAAATGTCTTCATTAAGAAAGTCCATAAAGGGCGTTCTAGCTTTGTGCGCAGGTTTGGTGTTTTTAGAACCAGATGGTGAAGGATGTTGTGACATCTTGTTGTTCTTGGGGAAAGTTTTCTATTGCCCTAGCAGAGAAGGTTGATGAATTTGAAGGAAGGTGGAAATGTTTGAGCAGAGGTTGCGTGTGAAAATGTTATAGATGGAAGTTCCAATACTAGGTGATGATTTACCATAAAAGGGGCACTTTCTTTTAAGTGGGTAGACAATATTTTTATTACCTTTTCCAATCCAAATTAATTGCTATAAATTCTCATAGATACAAATCCCTAATCTCCCTCTTAGACATTCAAATTGATTAGCATCCAAAGCCTTTGTAAATATATCAGCTAATTGCTTTTCAGTAGTAACATGCTTCAGGTCTATGATTTTCTCTTCCACTAGTTCTCTAATAAAATGATGACGAATATCAATATGTTTTGTCCTGCTGTGCTGAATAGGATTCTTAGAAATATTTAAAGCACTCAAGTTGTCACAGTACAATGTCATGACATCTTGCGTGACATTGTATTCAGTTAGCATCTGTTTCATCCAAACCAGTTGAGAACAACTACTTCCAGCTGCTATGTATTCAGCTTCAGTAGTGGGTAGGGACACACAATTTTGTTTCTTACTAAACCATGATATTAAGTTATTCCCCAAGAAGAAACATCCTCCTAATGTGCTTTTCCTATCATCAACACTTCCATCCCAGTCAGCATCATAATATCCAGTCAGCATAGATCCAGATCCATGAGTATACAACATCCCATAGCCACTGGTGCCATTGACACATTTTAGTATCCTTTTCACTTGGTTTATGTGACTGACTTTTGGTTCAGCTTGATATCTAGCACAAACACCTACAGCAAAAGCAATGTCAGGTCTGCTTGCTGTGAGATATAGCAGACTTCCTATCATGCTTCTATAGAGACTTTGATCTACACTAACACCTTTTTCATCTTTGGAGACTTTCAGATGTGTAGGAGCAGGTGTCCTTTTATAACTTGCATTCCCCATCCCAAACTTCTTAACAATGTTTTTGGCATATTTGCTTTGAGATAGAAAGATAGAATCTTCCATCTGCTTGACTTGTAGCCCAAGAAAATAGGTCAGCTCTCCAACAAGGCTCATTTCAAATTCAGACTGCATTTGTTTAACAAAATGTTCAACCATCTGATCTGACATCCTACCAAACACAATATCATCCACATATATTTGAGCCACCATAAGTTTTCCTCCTTCATTCTTAACAAATAGGGTCTTGTCAATGCCTCCCTTCCTGTATCCATTGTTAGTGAGACACACTGTGAGTCTATCATACCAAACCCTATGAGCTTGTTTCAAACCATAGAGGGATTTCCTCAACTTATACACATGCTTTGGAAGATTTAGATCTGTAAATCGTTTAGGTTGTTCAACATACACTTCCTCATTTAAGTAACCTTTCAAGAAGGCACTTTTTACATCCATTTGGAACAGTTTAAACTTCAGCATACATGCCACTCCAAGCAATAGTCTAATGGACTCAAGGCAAGCTACAGGGGAAAATGTTTCATCAAAGTCAACTCCTTCAACTTGAGTGTATCCTTGTGCTACTAATCTTGCTTTATTTTTAGTAACCACCCCTTGTTCATCAGATTTATTCTTGTAAACCCACTTTGTTCCAATGACATTTATTCCTTCAGGTCTTGGAACCAGTTCCCATACTTCATTTCTCTTGAATTGGCCTAACTCTTCCTGTATGGCATTGATCCAGAATTCATCAGTCAAGGCTTCCTTGACATTCCTAGGCTCAATCTTGGACACAAAACAGCCATGTGAGATCACTTCCCTTGATCTAGTTGTGACCCCTTTATTTGGGTCTCCTATAATGAGATCTTTAGGATGATCCTTCTGAATTCTGATAGAGGGTCCCTTATTAATTTTGTCAGTTTCAGGTTCAGCTTGAGTGAGTTCACTCTCATTACTTTTGTCTGGGAAATCAACTGGGGGATCATTCAGGGATGTCTCAACATCGTTTGTGACATCAGTCTGTTGATCATCAACCACAACATTGATAGATTCCATCATTACTTTTGTTCTCGAATTAAAGACTCTAAATGCTCTGCTGTTTGTTGAGTAGCCCAAACATATTCCTTCTGATGCACATAATCCAGCAAATTTGTTGTTCTCAAATTCTTTCCCATGATCACTTCTGATCATGATAACCTGACTTTCTTTTTCTCTTTGAAGTCTTAGACAAAGATCTTTGAAGACTTCAAATACATCAAATTTTTCTCTTAGAAAATTGACCCAGGTGTATCTGGAGAAGTCATCCACCACCACATAAGCATACTTTTTCCCACCAAGACTTTCCACCTGCATAGGTCCCATCAAGTCCATGTGGAGAAGTTCCAGCACTTTGGATGTGGTGTCATGTATGAGCTTCTGATGTGACATCTTTATCTGTTTTCCAATCTGACATTCCCCACACACTCTTCCTTCATCAATCTTCAATTTTGGAATTCCTCTGACAGCTTCAACAGATATAATCCTCTTCATTCCTTTAAGATGCAGATGGCTCAATTTTTGATGCCATATCTTCACTTCTTCTTCTTTGGCTAGAGTACACATTGATGAATAACTAGTTTCTTGAGAACTCCACATATAGCAGTTGTCCTTAGACCTGACTCCTTTCATGATCACTTCATTTTCTTTATAAGTAATCAGACATTCAGTTTTTGTGAAGTTTACAGTTAGACCTTGGTCACATAGTTGACTAATGCTTATTAGGTTTGCAGTCAGTCCTTTAACAAGTAGGACATTGTCAAGGTTGGGGACTCCAGGGCAATTTAGCTTTCTAATCCCCTTGATTTCACCCTTTGCTCCATCACCAAAGGTTACATAGCTGGTGGCATGAGGATGAAGGTCAGTTAGCAGGTTTTTGTTTCCAGTCATGTGTCTGGAGCCCCACTGTCAAAATACTAATCTTCTTTGGCTGAAACTCTGAAGGAAGTGTGAGCTATCAGGTTAGTAACACCAGCCCTAGGAACCCATTATTTTCTGTTGACATGGATGTGATGTTTGGGTCTAGGTTGATGATGAGAAGGACTAGGATAGCCATACAACTTATAGCAGAATGGTTTTATGTGGCCAAATTTTCCACAGTAATGACATCTTCATCATTGGTGTTTTCCTTTATGCTGTCTTTCCTTATGATGTTGTGACACATGATGTGACATCTTTGGTTTTCTACCAATGTGACTACACTCAGGTTTGGATTCATTGAACCCAAGGCCAGACTTGTCTCCTGCCATTTTTCCAGTCTGGAGAATTTTGTCTAAGGTGTCAGATCCATTGTTCAGCATTCTGACATACTTTGTCATCTCATCCAGTTTGGAGTTCAAGAACACTGCTTCAGTCTTCAACCTAGAGATGGTTTCCAAGTGTTCTGCCTTCTCATTCTCCAGTTGTGTTATCACTTTCTTCTGACTTTCAACTTGTTGACACACTTCTTCGCTTCTGTGACACAACTTTCTGTAGGTAGTGGCTAACTCATCAAAGGTTACTTCATCATCACTTGAGTCTTCATCAGAACCCCATCTTCCAGTCAAGGCATTCACAAGATTTGCAGACTCTTCTGTTTCACTTTCATCAGACCAAGTAGCAGCAAGACTTTTCTTCTGTTTCTTGAGGTAGGTCCCACATTCAGCTCTAATATGTCCATACCCATCACATCCATGGCACTGAACTCCTTTTCCTTCTTTGTACTTTTCATCAGATCTTGTTCTTCTTCCAGCATTATTGGAGCTACTGATGTCAGATGAGATGTTCTTGACATTAGACTTAGACCTTACATCCATCTTTTTCAGAAGTTTGTTGAACTGTCTTCCCAGTAATGCTACATCATTTTCCAGATCTCTTGTATATCTTGACCATTTTCTTCCTCGTTCTCTTTAGTCTTTGACATGAAGGCTATGCTTTTGACTTTCTTTTCAAATCCATCACACATTCCCAACTCAAATGTTTGGAGGGATCCAATTAGCTCATCCACTCTCATATTGGAAATGTCTTGAGACTCTTCTATGGCTGTCACTTTCATGGCATATCTCTTAGGAAGTGACCTGAGTATTTTCCTCACTAGTTTTTCATCTGACATCTTCTCACCCAGGGCTCCTGAGGCATTAGCAATTTCAAGGATATTCATATGAAATTCATGGATATTTTCATCTTCTTTCATCCTCAAATTTTCAAACTTGGTAGTGAGCAGCTGCACTCTAGACATCTTCACTCTAGAGGTGCCTTCATGAGTGGTTTTGAGAATATTCCAAGCATCTTTAGCCACCTCACAGTTGTTTACCAATCTGAAGATGTTCTTATCAACCCCATTGAATATAGAATTCAATGCTTTAGAGTTCCTAAGGGCTAGATCATCCTCCTCCTTGGTCCATTGTTCCTCAGCCTTCTTCTCAGTTGTAACTTCTCCTTCCTTTGTAATAGTTGGATGTTCCCAGCCTGTTAAAACAACCTTCCAAGCCTTATTATCCAATCATTTCAGGAAGGCTACCATTTGAGGTTTCCAGTAGTCATAGTTGGATCCATCTAGAATAGGTGGTCTTTGAATAGATCCTCCGTCTCTATCCATAGTACCAGAAAGTAACGTCCCTAGATCTCACCCAGAACCAGAGCAGGATGCCTGCTCTGATACCAATTGAAATTCTGGTATCAAATATGAGATGTCGAAGGTAATGTCACGACACTAATATCTGAACAATATAAACATGATAAAAGATAAAGAACAGTAATGCAAGAGACACAAGCAATTGTTAACCTAGTTCGGTGCAAACTCACCTACGTCTGGGGGCTACCAAGCCAGGAAGGAAATCCATTAAACAGAATTAGTTCAAAGACTCTCAGTAAACAACTTCAAGTTACAGTCTTCTCACTTAATCTCTACCCGTGTGACTTCTACCTAAGAACTCTTAGATATGAGAACCTACTCACCCCCCCTCAATCACAGCAGTGATGTAAAACAAGAATTACAATGAAAAGAAGACACTCTTTAAAAACACATACTTGATCTTGCTTAAAAGCTTCAGTCAAGTAAACACACACTCATGCTTCAAAGCTTAGAATGGACAAATTACAACTCAAAAGTCAGTCCAATTTAATCATCTATGGATGAATGAATGGCTCACAATACACACGACCACACAAGACTAAAACACTTATTCTCTCTCAATATTTCATTCGTTTTTTCTTGTGTATAAAACTAGATATTCCATGCCCTATTTATAGAATCGTTTGGCTGGGCTTGGACATCATAAAACCCTAAAACTATTTTCCATTCATATCTTCTCATGACAGCTGATTATATCTCGTTGGAAAATAAGTCAATCTGGTTGTAATTACTGATTGAGGGCGCGTTCAATCATTACATCAATCACACATAGATTAGCATAAAAAACACAATCATATAATACATAACATTCAGACTGAATGTTCTGTATACAGATGTCATGACGTCGGGTCTGACATCTTAGTAAAATCCTGCATATTCACATTTTAAACACCCTGCAGGTACATGTTATCTTATGTCAAGACAACACTTGTGACAACTTGTGAACACTCTAGGTTTTACCCAAATTGCTGCCAACACATAGAACCAACAGTTATGTCGTAAGAGCTTATTGGGAGACAATGAGGATTGTCCGTAGCAAGTCATCTAGACAAGTAACCCCAATATGATGAAGGGTGTAGTAGGTATTGGTTTAGATGAAAATTCCAATCATAAGTGCGTGGCAATGATAAGGTTCATCTTAAGTGCATTTTATTTGAATTGCAAGAGTAATATTGGCTTATTGGAAGTCTGGTTGTTATTTATCTTCTTGAGGAGTGTTTGGTTGATTGATACCAAAGTATAAACGTTCACACCGTGTTGGAGCTAAGGGTGTCTTAAATGTCATAAGTGTACCGTTGTGGGTGTACGAATTGAGGATGGAGTTACAAGTCACAACAAGTCTGATTGGTAGTTTTGAAATTGGGATTTCTGAAGGTGTAGTGCGTAGTTGGTCATCTGTGGAGATATCATGGAAGTCAGACGTGTGGGAAAACCAACCTGGTGAACCATGCTTAGTTTAAGTAAGTTTGGGAAGTACCACTATTATGATTATGAATAACTATACGGAACAGATCTGGAAGAGACCTACTAAGTGGTGATCTGGAAGATATTAGTTAGGTATATTGTATATATTGATAAGGTGTGAAGTGGTTGGTCAGGGTATGAAATTGATTAATTCATTCGGATTCATAGCCTTAGATGTAGACTCCCTGAGAGTGGTAATGGATGTGTACGATGATACTCTACCTTATTGGAAGTATTCATGAGTTATACTTCCAAGAAGGAACGAGGATAAGATATTCCTGAAGTTAAACATCTAACTCGGACTGTATATTAGTAAGAGCATGAGATAAGATTATGGAAGATGGGACGGGACGATTGAGATTAATGATTTTGGGATACAAAGTGAAATGTCATCTCTATATGTGTGTGAAATATTGTGTGTGACTTTACGAGGTGTGTGGACACTCATAGTTATGTTCTAGATTGCTTAAGTTCCTTAGAAGTGGTATCTTGTTGATGATTTAAAGTTCCTTGATGGTGTTACTTTGTTATTGGTCAAGATCATGTGTTGAGAGAAATCTCGAATGAATCAAAACCCTATAAGAGGATTTGATATGGAATATAGTAACCAGAACCAGAGAATGTCAAACTAATTTGGTTTAGCTGCTTCGAACACATGATGAATCTGGATGTCATACACCTTTATGGTTGTAGTATCACATATATATATATATATATATATATATATATATATATATATATATATATATATATATATATATATATCTTATGGAGGATGTTGGTCATATTTTAAACCTTTGTGTGTCAACGAGAAATTTATTCTACTAATGGGTGTCAGTGAGGTCCTAGTACTGCGTTGGGTGGTGGGAACTCTGGAGGATAGGCATGATCTTTTATGTATACTGTTAGCTAACAAGTAGTGTTTAGGAATCCTAGGTGTTCCATTGTTGGAATCGGAGAATCACAATGGAAGGTGATTGAAGAAAGAGCTCAATCAAGTCTATGGGATTTAGAGAGATAGTAACTCATAAGAATGGGAGTAAGACAACCTCGTGCTAATGGTGCTATCTTATTGGAGTAGTACGAGAGAAAGGAAACTATTGGAGTAGAGGCTTGAAGCATGTAGCATCAGATCAAGTGAAGTTTATGAGATTATCCATAGATGAATTACAAAGTTTGTCACACTTGTTGAAGGAATAATAAGAGAAGAGTAGTCAATATTGTGTGCGGTCAAGGAATCAATAAATTTTCTTATGAAGAATTAATGAGTATTGATTAACCAAGTCGAGATAAGATGTCGTAATTATGTTTTGTGTAACTTAGTGCAAGGAAGGGAAGTCGTGGTTTCCGGGAAGAAAGTGACCAACTGATGTTGAGCGGTATATCAGAGGAATCAAGTGGAAGCAAGTTTAAATGTTAATCCAATATCAGAATGAGATTGTGATGGAAATCAAGAAGTTTCAAGAGTTCGTGAAGAAGGAAATTTGATAGCAAAGACAAGTTAGAAGAATGAGTATGTCAAAGACTTGAAATCGAAGAGAAGTTAAGTGTTGGTCTAAGACGTTGATACAAGGTTTGTTTGTTTGTTGAGTGAAGGAAATTCGGGCGCAAATTTCAATTTAAGGGGCGGGGGGATAATGTAATATCCCATACTCCCTTAAATGCTCAATTAGTTGTCAGTTAAGACCAATTGAGTTCCTATATACTCTATCTATTATCATTTGTAACCATTGGAGCTCCTATGTGGTCTAAATGTTGTCAATTGGGACCAATAGAGTAACCAGTGAACTCTGAAGAGATTAATTATTAATAAAAGAGACAGACTAATATTAATAAGTACAAGAGAGGATATTTTTGGTAACATTAATAATTGGTCAATTGGTACTGGAAGATAAAATATCAATTGAGATATTTTTATTACTACCTAATATTATAATATATATAAAGTATATGTTATATAATTGCGTGGTGTAGAAAGAAAGTAGGAGAAAAGGATAAGAAGAAGTAGGTAAGAGAGAGAGAGACAGAGAGAGAGAGAGAGAGATATCAAAAAGAAAAGAAAGAAATGGAAGAGTAGAGAAAGAGGAAGAGAGAAGAAAGAAGAAGAGAGAAAGAAGGAAGAAGGGCTTGGAGGAGAAGTAGGAAAAGCTCATCATCACCATTTTCTACTCATCACCTTCACCAAACTTCATCTTCTTCTTCTACAAGGTGAGTTCTTAGATAGATTTAGCATTTGGGGGAAAATAACCTATATTTGGGGGGGTTAGGATTTGTGTGAATTTGTGCTGAACTTGTTGTGTTCATACTCCTCATCCATGCTATATGTTGATATCATGTTGTTATTGTTGAAGTTGTGATCCTTGAGTGTTTGATGCTTATGTCTTTTGTTGTTGAAGTTATGGAGGTTAATCACATGATTTCATAAAAATATATGTTTTAGTATGGATTGGGAGGGTTGAAATTGGAAAAAGGAGTGGTTAAAAGATGAATTTTTGAAGAACCAATCGATTGTTTAAACTTTCTGTTTTTGAAGAAGTTAAAATTTTTCAAAGACCAAATTGATTGGCCTTGGGAATCAATTGATTCATTTGATCAATCTATTGACACGAATTAATTATTTGATGAATTAAAATATGTCACCAATGGGGGTTATGGTACAAGCCTTACCACTAGGCCAAAGATGTTGTTGTTGAATACTTATGCAATGAATAAATGTTAATCTAAATCTTGATTAAGATAGATTAATGAATTAATTGAGGGTTATAACTCCGTTTTGGACACAGACGGATGCGTTAGAAAGATAACGTAAAGGGCTACTGATATTGTTCCATGTTATAAAATATTATGTGATTTATAAATACTATGGATTATATTATGATGAAAGTTAAATATTGTTGTTATGTTGAAGGTGAAATAACATGATTAAAAACCTTACAAAGATGAGTGAGGAAACCTAGGAGAACAACTTGATTAATAACTTAGAAAGATAATCTAGGTTATGGAACATGTGTGATATATGTATGACAAAACGATATTCATTCGTACGACGCTTATGTGGAGGTCGTGGACGAATTGTTGCCATGATTGAGAATGAGACGCATTGTATGAACATGCCATGTTATTATTTGTGCATTATGGTGAATGAAGTCACCTATGATTGATGGATTTTGTTATGGTTCGTGGAACCGATGATTGTGGAACCGATCATGTATTCAGAATGTGTGTTTTTCTGTGATGGTACACATCTCTATTGGTATGCTTAGACGTATAAGCATTAGGATGTGGGACCAATGATTCAAGCCTCAATTGGGTTTAAGCCCCAACCATGGCGGACTTGGGGGAAAGGTGTTCACCTAGGTGGGTTGGAGTCCCATACGGTGAAAGATACCCTAGGTGGGTTAGAGTCCCGTACGGGTGACGGTCGCTTGAACTGGGGATTAAGCCTCATAGAGGACTCGATATCCACCGCGAAAGTCAAATCATACGAGCATGCATGAACCGGGCCTGGCTTAGGCGTAAGTCCATTCGGGAGTTGATGCGTTGTGATCTGAATAATGATCGTGGTTGAGTTATGAGAACTCAGATGCATGTTGCCCTACAATTGCGAGATAGTTTCCCCATCTCTCAAGTCTTCGTTCCCTTGTTGACTTGACTTGGATATGAGTCGATTATTGATTAGAAAACCCTATAGAGCCGAGTGGACCCATAGGATAGGAGAACTCACTGAGATTATTATCTCATCCCATTATTGTTGTTATTTTTCAGGTAATCCTTGCAGGTTGAATCTAAGAGAAGCTGTTATGGATGTTTCAAGGGTTGCTATTTATCATGATCTTCCGCTGTAGAGTTGTGTGCAATGAAGATATTGCAAATAGTTCTTAGATTTTTTTTGTTTAGGCACTATTGTATAACATGTTCCATTGATGTTTTTAGTTTGGACATGTGTATATATTGATGCCATTTGGCACTTATGTTGGATCAGTACCAATTATTAACACTTGTATGATATTATTCTAGATATATATTATACGGGTTGTTACAGTTGGTATCAGAGCAGGTCGATTCTCGACCTAGCCTTGAAACATCATAAGTAAATCTATTCCTGCCTCATATGTGTGTTTAGCCAACATGATTCTTAATATCACTGTATGTAGTATTGGGCTTGATCAACCTAATGCTATGTGCATGGTAGGTAGGATCATGGTTGAGCGACCACGAGGACTCCGAAGTGTGGGTGGAACTTGTGCTTTGAGAGTAGGCTCAAGCCAAGAGTTAGAAAATAAGGATAACTAGGTAGCCCAGATGAAGTTCAGAGGAGTTGTGATTTGGGTATTATGGAATTGAAGAGTAGTGTATCATTCAAGCGATTTTGCGGTGTTAACAGAGTTGAGAAGTTGAGGATCTCTATTGGATGAATTGTTAGAGCTTTGAGAGAGGTGTGAATTGCTAGTGGAGTAAGATATAGTCACTGATATGGAATAAGTATTGTGAGTAATTCCGTATGGTAAAGGAGAAAGGATGGTTATGTTACGCATATGTCATAAGGTCTGGAAGTGAGGTAGTGTATCAGTGTTTCAGTTTCTAAGGCCACTAAAATATTTTGGAAGAACGAGATTACTTAATGGAATATATATTTGGAATGGTACCTTGCAAGTGGTTAAGAACTTGAGGGATAAGGACATTCAGTTTTGTTGGGAGCCTAAAGTAGTGGTGAAGTCTAAGGAGAGACTCGAGGACATGGTTGTCTGTTACAAGTGAAACATGTATGGACCAAATGGAGGCAAGAAGATAGATCAAGTATATCCAGTCTTAGAAGGGAGATCGAATTCAAGATAGCTATTCAGAGGTTAAGTGTTAGTGAGAAATTGTAATGGAATGTTGAGTTACCTAAGGATCAATTATAAGAGTTTGTGTTGGAAAGAGAGAGAACACACATTATATAGTAATGGAAGCTCCGGTGAGTTTTGGTTGTAGGAGATTTGGTTGAGGAGAAGAGGAAGTAAGTTGGATTTAAGGAATTCTAGTAGAATGGTTTTGTAATTGGAAATGGGAGAATTACCATAGGAAGATAAGTGAACACAGAGTGTGGAAGCAGTGTGAATGTTACAATACAACCGTTGCAATGAGGTTCATTTCAGATAAAGGTACAATGGGACCATTAAGATTCATTAAGACGAAGTTATAGGCTTGGATTTCTAGAGTATGTAGTGGAGTGGAGGAAGTTATACCTTGGTATTAAGAGAAGTATGTGATAGTTTCATTATGGTCACAAGTAAGTGTAATGGATTTCTTGTCTTGAGATGGATGCGAAGTAACACACATTTGTTGAGTCGTGAGTCTTGTATTCTAAGAAGTTGAGTTGGTGATAGCCAACAAAAGATAAGCTAAGCTGGAGCATATGTACTAAGTGTAGGATGTTGAATATGTTATGTTGTAAGAGCTTATTGGGAGACAATGAGGATTGTCCATAGCAAGTCATCTAGACAAGTAACCCCAGTATGATGAAGGGTGTAGTAGGTATTGGTTTAGAAGAAAATTCCAGTCATAAGTGCGTGGCAATGATAAGGTTCATCTTAAGTGCATTTTATTTGAATTGCAAGAGTAATATTGGCTTATTGGAAGTCTGGTTGTTATTTTTCTTCTTGAGGAGTGTTTGGTTGGTTGATCCCGGAGTATAAACGTTCACACCGTGTTGGAGTTAAGGGTGTCTTAAATGTCATAAGTGTATCGTTGTGGGTGTACAAATTGAGGATGGAGTTACAAGTCACCACAAGTCAGATTGGTAGTTTTGAAATTGGGATTTCTGAAGGTGTAGTGCGTAATTGGTCATCTGTGGAGATATCATGGAAGTCAGATGTGTGGGAAAACCAACCTGGTGAACCATGCTCAGTTTAAGTAAGTCTGGGAAGTACCACTATTATGATTATGAATAACTATACGGAACAGGTCTGGAAGAGACCTACTAAGTGGTGATCTGGAAGAGATTACTTAGGTATATGGTATATATTGATAAGGTGTGAAGTGGTTGGTCAGGGTATGAAATTGATTAATTCATTCAGATTCATAGCCTTAGATGTAGATTCCCTGAGAGTGGTAATGGATGTGTACGATGATACTCTACCCTATTGGAAGTATTCGTGAGTTATACTTCCAAGAAGGAACGAGGATAAGATATTCGTGAGTTATACTTCCAAGAAGGAACGAGGATAAGATATTCCTGAAGTTAGTAAGAGCATGAGCTAAGATTATGGAAGATGGGACGGGACGATTGAGATGAATGATTTTGGGATACGAAGTGAAATGTCATCTCTAGATGTGTGTGAAATGTTGTGTGTGACTTTAGGAGGTATGTGGACACTCATAGTTATGTTCTAGATTGCTTAAGTTCCTTAGAAGTGGTGTCTTATTGATGATTTAAAGTTCCTTGACGGTGTTACTTTGTTATTGGTCAAGATCATGTGTTGAGAGAAATCTTGAATGAATCAAAACCTTATAAGAGGATTTGAAATGGAATATAGTAACCAGAACCAGAGAATATCAAACTAATTTGGTTTAGCTGCTTCGAACACATGATGAATCTGGATGTCATAGACCTTTATGGTGGTAGTCACATGGCTCTTGTATATATATATATATATATATATATATATATATATATATATATATATATATATATATATCTTATGGAGGATGTTCGTCATATTTTAAACCTTTGTGTGTCCAATGTGGCTATGCAATCAATATGTCATGTGGATATCTTCTTCCAAAAATGTATTGTAGTTTAAGAATTATTTTGAACATTGTTTTCTAGATTATAATATTTAAAATGTGTCTTAGACAAACCCATATGTAATTCTGACATATATTGACAAACTACTTATATTTTAAAAGGTAATTAATAAGTAAGTTGTGTTTTAATAATTATAGGCTTATTTAAAGATTCTTGAAATATAATTTATTATTTGTGCTCTGAGATAGTGATAATTCTCATGACGTTGAAAAGACTTTTGAAATTATTTAAAGATTAAAAAATGTTATAATTTAAAATTAATGAAAACACTAGATGGAGGGGTTGAACCTCCAACCTTGTGGTTAACAGCCACACACTCTAACCAACTGAGCCATTCCAGCTACGCTTACACATTGAATTTGATTTCTTTATATTAATCTAATTTATTCAAATTTCAATACCGCGCATACTTGAGAGTGTGTATAAACTCTATGTCAAAAGCTTGCAACATATTTATCTTTGAATTGAGTATGGACATAAACATGACATCTTCTATGTCTAACAACAAGATATAACCAATGGATAATAACAGAATGTTCCAAAAACAAGTTTTCAAAGTTTTTTTTTAATATAAATTTAAAATCAATTTGGCATTGATGATATTTTTTAAGGAGATAATAGAATTTCATGTTAAAGATAGCGTCCAAGTTGATTTGAAGTCGGACACGTATACAAGACATCTTATGAATCTCCACTCCCATATTTCATATTGTAATTTATAAATTATATTAATTTCATATTCATAAAAAAATATAACGAAAAATGTATGTTAGACACATGCTTTGGTATTTGTTCAAGTTGTTGGGATGTTGTATTGTCCTTAAAGGACATAGAATAAATAAGTTATTTTCCAATGATTTGAAGATTTCTTGGACATTCTTGAATAATGGTAGATAAATTTCCCTTTGAGGAAATTGATAATACCCTTACCTTGAAGACACTTAACAATGATTTTAACACATTTTTTGACATAATTAATCACCAACTCTGTTATCTGAATTTAATATTCTTCTTTAGTCCTTTAATTAAAAAAATGTTACAAGTTAGTCTCTTAACTTCACTTATGTTATCCTATTTGGTCTCTTCCATCAATTTTCGATAGAAAAATGTTAAGTTCCAGTGACGTGGCGTGACAATAAGACAATTGGTACAAAACCGAGTCAACATATTTAGTTAAAACATATACACTGTTTAAAATGCGAAGGTTTTATTTTCAGAGGTTAAAACAAAACACGTAAAGTTTAAATAGTGTATACGTTTTTAATAATATACAAAGCTTGAAGAGAGCTAATAGTATACATTTGCATGATGAGGTCTCTTAGGGACCAAAATTCGTCTCTTTGTTATTATTTAAGCCCATTCTACCTCGTCGAGACGAAGATTTTAACCTTCATATCTCCGGCTAGAATGACCTTAAATAGGGGCATCTATAAGACCCTAATTTTGACCCTAAGATCCCTCATGGCATCATATCATTGCTCATTGCATTTGCCTCAAGGATCATAGCATGGTTGGCTCCTTAACCCTAGGGTTGGGACTTGTGTGAGTTGGTTTGAGACCACCAAGCATGCTTGAATTGTATATTATTGCTTTTCTCATTTTGTTTACTAATCAAAAGCACAAAAATATGTCACTAACTTGTTTTGTTTTGAAGCTCAAGCAGTCATGTGATCCAAGGCTCCTAGGAGGCCCCTATGCCCATTGAAGTGGCCAGATGAAGATGAAAGCAAGCATGACAATGGTTCCCAAAGCTCTTAATCATCATATATGTCTCCCAAGTATCTCAATTTTCCAATTTGGTCAAGATAAACCAAAGGGCTTGAGGATTGTTTCCCAAGGAAACCCTAATTCAACTGTGCATTGACTGCGTCTTGCCCATGAAGCAACCTCAACCTATGATCAAATTTAATCAAGGGAAGTTATTTAATTCATAATTTTATGCATATATGAGCCTATGTGAGTGTCCTCAATCATTCATTCATCATGATTTGAAGTTTGGCTTTGAGAAGTTGATCAGTCAAATCATTTGACTATTTTGAAATCCACTGAGACCTAACGTTTGATGTGTTTGTCAAATGAAGATGACCCCAAGAGAAACAATGTTCTTAAGAACCATATGAACAACTTTAATGTTCATCAAAAATCCATTTGAAACTTGGAAGGTCATCATTAATTTCAAAACATTATAGGTCATTTTGACTGAAACCCTAATTTTGGGTCAACTTCCCAAGGACCTAACTCCTTCATTTTTTACGATTTTGAGGTCAGACCAAGTGCATTGGAAATCTTAAGATGCCTACTTCAATTGTTATGTTGGACAAGTTTTCATAATCCTAAAATAAGTACATGTGATAATACAAAACATTATAGGTCACTTTGGACCAAAGCCATTGAATCTTGAAAAAGTCCAACTTCAAGTGCCCATAACGTTCTCATTTAAAATCCAAATTGATTTTCTTGAAAATATCAACAACTTTAATGTTGGAGGTTTTGTCATTTTAAGCTTTCATCATTGAAATAGAAGGGCTTGAAGTTGGTTATTTTTGGCAAATTTTCCAAATGCATGTTTTGTACCTTGAACTTCATGGCCAGTTTTTAATATTTTCCAAACTCCAAATGGATTTTTGTTCAACATAACTTTTGTTCCTCATGTCAAGACCTTTCCAACCATTACCCATATGCTTATGTTTGAATTTTCAAATTGGGACTTTCGAAGAGATGAACTTTTGTAACCATTTATGCACATCATGTTAAATCTTCATGCACAAGCCATTGCCTTGCCATCTGCACGTCCAAACTTGCTTCATTTGAGTTCATCATGCAAAACCAATTGATTTTGGGCCTCACATGCGCCTGTACAGGCCCATGCATGGAGGACCCAATTTCATGCACACGAGTTTTCCACCTCTTTGCATCAGCTCCATCTATAAATTGAATGAATTGCCTCACTTGAATGGTAACCTGAAGGCGCCTGAACCCCTGCTGAATTGATTCCCCAACCGCTCACCAAAGGAATTTGCATTTTCACTTTTCATTTTCAAGTGTGATTTTCAACAACATCAGTTGATTATCATCACTAATTCCTAAGCCTAGCTCTCATACCAAGCATCAGGATCGAGCTGCAAGCAAAGGATTGGTTGAATTGTGCTCATAAAAGCTACTCTACAAAGGTTTACACCCTAACTGTTTTTCTTCGAATCTCACTGATTATTGTGCGTTGCTTATGTTGGTTTGCATTTCTGAAGTCCTCATGTGAGAGGCAAGCCAATGGTGGCTTTAATTTTATGAATTGGTAAACTTCAGATTGAACACCTAGTTTTTCAACCTCAGATTTCTTCTTCCATAAGGATCTTGAGTGAAAACTAAGGTCACAGGGGTGATGTACATCACCCTAGCTTTCATTTGGTATATAGATCGTGTGGATTGGTTAAAGTTGCAAAACCTGCAACTGGTGGCCGTATTTTGGCTTCTCACCGGAGAAGACGGTGGTTTCCACCATCGTCCACACGTGGCTAATCTCATAGCCCTTGGATCTGTTCGTCACGATCTAATCCTGGCCTTGTTATGTTTGACTCCATTTAATTCATGGTACCACGCGCTTGACTCATGTACATGGTAAGCGCGCGCTTGAGAGCCGTCTGATCAGCCACATCAATTAATGAGCTCTGATCAGACGCCTGTGGTTTTTTCTATTTTATTAATTTCTGTTTTATTTTCTTTTAATCCAATTATTTTCAAAAATTCATAACTTCTTTATTTGGAATCACAAAAATATGGGACCAATTGCAAAAAAATTCTCTTAAATTCTAGTTTCATAAAATAATTTTTAATTATTTTTGTGATTCCATTTAATATTTTTTGTGAATTATTTCATTTCTGATTGTTTTTAATTCATTTAAAATACTTTTTGATATTCAAAAATGCCAAAAATATTTTCTTAACATGTATGAATGATGATAAGTCTATGAAAAATATTCTCATCAATTTCTTAATTGGTTTGAGATTTATTTGAGATTTTAGTTCATATATGTTATTTTTCTCCATTTTTAAATTGTTTAAAAATAGTTTCAATTTTCAAAAAATGTCGAGAAAATTTGTCAAACTTTGTTTGACCATGTTAGACTTATGATGATCCAATTGGACTTATCCAAGTTGATTTGAATTGGATTTGAAGTTTGACCTTTATTTGTTCATTTTATTTTAGGCATTATTTTAATTCCAAAAAGTACCAAAAATATATTTTTGGACTAATTTTCATTTCACTTCTCTTTACCATTGATTGATGTTGATTCCATTCATGTTTGATCAATGTGTGTTGGTTATGACATTTGATTTCTCATTTTGGTTCATTTCATTTCCATCTTCATCTTCTTCTTTTTCTTTTGACCAATGAGTTAATGATTTGTGGTTAGCCTTGACATATGAAAGGCTTAAACTTCTTTGATCCAAATCAAATTCATCTTGATCAAAGATCAATTGAATTGCTTTGTGTCCAAGATAGATTGCTTCTTGGTCAAGCAAAGAACCTGAAATCCATACAAGGTCATTCTTCTTTTCTTTTGGCATGGCAAGTTGTAGGAGCTTGTCTTACTAGTCATGATATCTAACTTGTGTTTATTTGCCTATAGTTTTATTGACCGACCTCAGATAGGTGTGACTACTACATTAGTCCACTTACGATTGCTTAACATAGCGCTAAATTTCCTTATGACACATTAACACTAACTACTAATCACTAACTTTTAATTCAAGCATTTAACTCTTGCAATTTACTTTAATACAATTTAATTTCTTGCTCATTTATTCATATTGTCTTTTCCCTTTGCTCACTTGAGCTCATGTTTATGTTTATGCCATTTTCCTTTTCCTCACTTGAGCACATTATTGTGAATATACTATTGCCTTGTGCTTGTTTTGTCTTTGTTTGTGTGAACCCAATGCAAAAAGGAGAAAGGACTTAGAATTAGGACCTTACCTATGCTTAATGGAGTTCAAGAGCAACTAGGCCTCATGCCTTTAGAATGCTAAATTTGTTGAAGAGCAACTAGGCCTCATGCCTTTAGAATGCTTAATCCTGAAGTCGACTGAAAAGGACCCCTAATCTAAACTCTCTTTGTCCATTCCTTTTATTGCATTGTGAACTTTTTGATTGTTTGTTCTTGTGTGATAGGGATTCCAAACTTGAGCTAATTAGAAGGACCATTGTCATGAGCATCCAAGATAAGAGAGACAAGTTCAAAATTGGAAGATCCTAGGAGCTTGATTGAATATTTGCTTGATTGCTTGAGTTAATTGCTTATTGCTTGCTAAGTCCAAAGGAAAGGAGCTCTTGAATCATCTTTATGATCTCAAGAAAGGAACTCCAAGGGTTTTATTTCTCTTCCCTCATCTTTGCATGTTTAGGACCTAGCCCTTCTCTTCTTCTCTCCACTCTAACCCAAGCCAAAACTCATTTTGTGCAAACATTGACATTGTTTTTTTCAAAGCTAGAAACCTAGACATTATGCCTTTGATTTTTCAAAACTCTTTTCATTAATACTTATTTTGAATTAAATATTAAGTCAACTTTGACTTCATTTTGTGAATACTTCTAATTGGTAAATCCAACTCACTTCAAATTCTTTTGTGGTTCCAATGGCCATCTTTGTTAAAAACTTTTTCTCATAAACATTAGCCATAGGTTTGAGTTATCATAGTGGTTGATATAAACCTCACCTTATCCTTAGTGATTGGACTATAAGTCTTCCATACTTATTATAGGGTGGATCCCTCACTAGTATGTTGAAGTTCTCCTCACATGGTGGATTGTTGGTTTAGGTTGAGTTTTCTCCCTTTGATAACAAAATACCTTAAGGCTTTGGTCAAATCAATTCACCAACTTATTTTGAGATTTTTACCCCGAACTACGAGGTTTTGATCCTACCTTTGTGATGGTACGTAGGCAATGGGTTTATCCATTCAAACAAAAAAATTGTAAATATGTATATTCTTTTCTCATCTCCCCAATCATGTTTGCATAAATATTTTCACAAATACCAACCTACCATACAACATTTGCATAAAAGGGCTCCCTTAGAGTACTAAGGATGTTTTGGGTGCTTAAAACCTTCCCATTGCATAACCAACCCCCTTACCCAGATCTCTGACATTTTTATTAGTTTTTGATTTAATAAAACTTCTCGGTTTTTGTTCGCTTTCTAACCTTTCCTTTGGATAAATAGAAGTGTGGTGGCGACTCGAATTGTATGATTTACTTTTGATTTAGCCAATAAATCTAAAGGTAACGAATACCCCGCTACAGAAAAGTGGTGACTCTGCTGGGGAATCATGCACTTTCCTAGTGGGTTTAGCCTACTTTTTTTTGCTTTTGTTGTATTGTATGTTTATATTATTTGTGACATATTTTTGTGCAAATTTGGGATTACTGTATTGTTTGTAATGTATGAATTGCTTGATATATCAATTGCTTGTGTGCTTGGTGGTCTCTTGTGAGATGAGTTCTATACCTGAACTCGAGTGCACTTATGATAGGAGAATGGCATAGTCTTGTTGACTTGTGTGGAGTTATTCCTTAGCAAGTTGACTTGCAAGCCCATTCACTTGGTGGAGGTTTTGTTGGGATCAATATTGTCACACGAGTAGTCGTGGTTAGGCATTACTCTTTCCAATATAAACCTTAGAAACCAATGACCTTAGATTACCTAGCCCATCTTGGCCTATTTTAGGACGTAGTACGAAGATCGTTCAAGTGTAAGATTTGATACGATTGTTACGCGATACTACACTCATAAGAGTCTCTCTTGAGAATATTTTTGGAATACGAGTAGTCGTTTTATCCGATAATATCCGAAAGATGAGATGATGACTATGGGGACCTTTTTAGAACATGATTGACAGGTTTAACCATAGTACACTCCCTTTGGGTGGTTCTTAACCGAGACTCCATGCTCGTGACTTGCAACAAACCCTTGATTCGCGGTTGATCCGTTCTCGTATATCCTTAATATCAATGGAACTTGGGTGTTGATAAGGTGTAAACCATAATCCACCAAAATGGATGATTGATATTAAGGATGACTTGATCCATCCCGTGACCTTTGTGTTGTGTGTTTTGCTTGATCCTTGAGTGTGTTTGTTGCATCCATACATTCATGCATTCATACACATCCATATCATCAACAATGAGAAAAATTTCAAGGAACTTAAGAGGTCTATTTGCAAATTTTCAGACATGAATAAGCAAAGAAGGAATACGAAGAAGTACAGTTTCAGACAACCCGACTTGAAAGAGTTAAGGAGTTTGACATCCTATGTATTAGATCCCTTGGAGTTTAAGGCTCGTCATGGGAAGCTTCTATCTATTCTTGCTACTCAGGTGGATGAAGGTCTGATGAGTGTGTTGGTGCAGTTCTATGATCCCTTGTACCGTTGCTTCACTTTTCCGGATTTCCAGCTTTTGCCTACGCTTAAGGAGTATGCCTATCTTGTGGGTATACCTATCTTAGATCAGTTACCTTTCAGTGGCTTGGAGAGAGTTCCTTCTTCCCAAGAGATTGCTGACCTGTTGCACATAGATGTATCTGATATTGGTGCTCATATGACTACCAAAGGTGGAATTCAAGGTCTCCCGTCTGATTTCCTCATTGCTCAAGCTACTTTGTTTGGGAAGGCCATGAGTGAGGATGAATTTGAGGCCACATTTGTACTTCTCATCTATTGGCTAGTGTTATTCCCCAACATCGATAATTTTGTGGATGTGAACGCTATTAGGATTTTCTCTACTCTTAATCCCGTTCCTACTCTGTTGGGTGACACTTACTTTTATTTGCATATGAGGAATGCAAAGGGTGGTGGTACCATTGTGTGTTGTTTGCCTCTGTTGTACAAGTGGTTTATTTCACACTTGCCACAGACGCTCGCCTTCAAGGAGAACAAAGGATGTCTACGGTGGTCCACGAGACTTATGTCTCTCACTAATGATGATATCTTTTGGTATAACCGTGTGTATGATGGTGTGCAGATTATTGACTCTTGTGGTGAATTCTCCAATGTGCCTCTTCTTGGTACATGTGGTGGAATTAACTACAACCCTATTTTGGCACGCCGTTAGCTTGGGTTCCCCTTAAAGGATAAACCTAATAACATTTTGTTAGAAGGTGTGTTCTGTCAAGAGGGTAAAGATCCCCAAAACTTGAAGGCCAGGATGGTTTGCGCTTGGCGCAAGATTCATAGGAAGGGATGGAAAGAGCTTGGTCCGAAGAATTGTATTGCTTTGGAACCCTACACCTCGTGGGTGAGGAAGAGAGCTTATGAGTACCGCATGCCCTATAATTACCCGAGACCTACACCTATGGTTATGGTTGGGCCTTCAACCCTCCCTAACCAAGGAGTAAAGGAGTTGAGAGATGAAGACCGTTCGCGTGCTTGGGTCCGTGAGCGAGAGGAGCTACTTCAGCAACTCAGAGATAAAGATGTTGTGATAGAGTTTCTGGAGCATCAGATTATTGACAAGCCTGATGACATGGTTACTTCTCTTCTTCCTCAGTCTTCCAAGTTTTGGAAGAGGAAGTATGATCGACTTGCCAAGGAGAAGGCAGATATGGAGGCAGCCTATGAGAGAGAGGTGAAGAGGCTTCATGCAGCTTATCTTCCAGTCTCGAGAGCTTTGGACGATTGTTTCTAGGGTTCCATTGAATGTTCATTTTCCTTCTCTCTTGTATTGTATTTGGTTACCAAGACTGTACTTCTTTGGTGTAAAAATTTTTCCAGATATTATTGATATGACTATTCCATGTATGTCTAAAATGATTAATATTTTCAAATATTTTCAAGTAGATATCTAAAAGTTCATCAAAATAAAAATAAAATCATATGCACAAGCATTGCATGCATCATATGCATAAGCAGGTTTTGTTCAGGGCTTCTTGATCAGTGGTCTAACTCTGTGTTCTTCATTTATTTTGAAGACAAGCTGACGCACCGGTACAACACCAGGGCCAATTCTTCAAAGCTAATGGATCACCTTGAACAAGAGAACATGGAACTTAAGGAGGAAGTGGCTAGGTTGACTGCCCTGATGGAGACATTCTTGGCCGCCCAAAGTCAGTCTTCTCCAACGCCTGCAACTCCTCCCCAGAGGACGGTCATTTCAGAGGTAATTTCCTCTACCGTGCCAGCCACCACTGCTCATTTTTCTCCGTCTGCTATGCCAGTCGGGTTTCCCTGGGGGATGCCCGTGAACTTTGTGCCAAAGGGTCTCGCCCCAACCTTTGCTTCTCTGCTGGCATCTAGCCCGATCCTTGTTGTGCCACCTCCCATTGTGCATACGTTACCGAGAGTTGATGACACCATTTATCATTCTGAGCCATCTGAGGCCCTAAATGTCTATGAGAAAATGGATTCTATGAATGACCAATTCCTTGAGTTGCGCAAGGAACTGAAGACTCTAAGAGGGAAAGACCTCTTCGGTAAATCTGCTGTTGAGTTGTGCCTCGTGCCAAATGTCAAGATCCCCATCAAATTCAAAGTACATGACTTTGAAAAGTACAAGGGGAACACTTGCCCTCTCAGCCATCTTGTGATGTACGCACGCAAGATGTCAACTCAAACTGACAACGATCAACTCCTCATCCACTATTTCCAGGACAGCCTGTCTGGTGCTGCATTAAGATGGTAAATGGGTCTGGATAGTGCGAACATCCGCTCCTTCAACGACCTTGGCGAAGCTTTCATCAAGCAGTACAAGTACAACGTTGATATGGCTCCCGATAGGGACCAACTGAGGGTGATGTCCCAAAAGGAGAAGGAAACATTTAAGGAGTACGCCCAGAGGTGGCGTGAATTGGCTGCACAGATTGTGCCCCCGCTCGAAAAGAAAGAAATGACGAAGATCTTTTTAAAGACTTTAAGCTCTTTCTACTACGAGAGGATGATTGCTAGCGCTCCCTCGGGCTTCACCGAAATGGTGAACATGGGGATGCGACTAGAGGAAGGAGTCAGGGAAGGACGCCAGACTAGAGATGAAGGCTCTTCTGCAAAGCATTTTGGAGCTTTTGCAAAGAAGAAAGAGGGAGAGGCACATGCCGTGTCTTCCCATCCTAAAAGAAGACCCTCTGTGAAGAGGAAGACTGTGCGCCCTGCCAGTAACCAGCACCAGGTGGCTCATATAGCACCTGCCTTCAAGGAAAATCAACATTATCAGCATCAGCAACAACAACATCAACAATATCAACAGCAACAACATCGTCCGCAACAGCAGGCCTACCAGCCTCGAAACAACAACAATACTAGCACTAGATATGATAGGAAGAGAGTCACTTTTGATCTAATTCCCATGACCTATGCTGAGCTATATCCTTCATTGATTGAAAGGAAGCTGATTACTCCACGTGACGCACCCGCTGTACCGACCAACCCTCAGTGGTGGTACAAGTCCGAGCTTCACTGTGTTTATCATTCCGGTGCTCACGGACATGATGTGGAGAACTGTTATCCTCTGAAGACCAAGTTTCAAGACCTTTTTAGAAGTGGGATATTATTTTTCGAGGACGTAGGTCCTAACGTCAAGAAGAACCCATTGCCCGAGCATGGGAAGTTTGTTGTTAATATGGTTCAGGGTTGCCTTGGCAAATATAGAGTCCGGTATGTCAGCCATATCAGACAATCGTTGGTCGAGATGCATAGACTGTTATGTGGATACAGTCATTATGAGCATGATCATGACAGTTGTCGTGTATGCACTGTCAATGAGAGAGGATGTCGCCAAGTCAGGAAAGATATCCAAGAGATGCTGGATCAGGGTGTGATCGAGATACTTCAGAATCGTGATGAGGACGAAGTTAATGTTATATCACCTGTATTCAGAATGCCCAAACCTGTTGTTGTCAGATATGATGTCAGCAAGAAGAAGGTTTCTCCTACTCACGTTATCAAGCCAGCAGGCCCGGTCCTATATTCTTCAGATAGAGTTGTTCCCTATAGATATAACGCAGTTGCGTTGGAAGATGGGAATGAGATGCCTTTTCCCTCCACTTCCGTTACAAGTATTTCTGATGTCAGTGGTATGACCCGCAGTGGTCGTGTTTTTTCGGCACCACCGAAACCCCATGTAGACGTCTCGAGAAGAACTGATGTTGTTGATAATTCTGCCACCCTTGTGGGTACTTCTTCTTCTTCTCCGAATCCGGCACTTGCTATTGATAGACCTGTCGTCGTTGCTAGAGCTCTTGTCCCTGTTAGCCAGCATGGCATTCTGAAAGAGGGCTGTGATGAGATGTTGAGGCTCATCAAGAGGAGCGAGTATAATGTTGTAGACTAGTTGCTTCAAACTCCATCAAAGATATCTGTCCTATCTTTGCTGATGAACTCCGAGCCACACCGCGAAGCTTTGCAGAGGGTGTTGGATGTGGCATACATGGATCACGATGTCACAATAGAACAGTTTGATAGCATTGTTGCAAACATAACTGCTTGTAACAACCTGAGCTTTTGCGATGCTGATCTTCCCGAGGAGGGAAAAGACCACAATTTGGCTCTACACATTTTAATGAATTGCAAGGATGATGCCTTGTCTAATGTGCTGGTAGACACAGGATCATCGCTAAATGTGTTTCCAAAATCCACTCTGGCCAAACTTTCTTACCAGGGGCCTCCCATGAGGCAGAGTGGAGTGGTAGTTAAAGCTTTTGATGGATCCAGGAAAACTGTGATTGGCGAGGTTGAGCTCCTAATCAAGATTGGACCTAGTGATTTCCAGATCACTTTCCAGGTCATGGATATCCACCCATCATATAGTTGCTTGCTTGGTAGACCATGGATTCACGAGGCAGGCGCCGTGACATCCATCCTACACCAAAAGTTAAAATTCGTCAAGAATAAGAAGTTGGTGGTGGTAGGGGGAGAGAAGGCTCTCTTGGTAAGCCATTTGTCTTCCTTTTCTTACATAGATGCTGAGGATGAGGTTGGGATTCAATTCCAAGCCTTATCTATTGCTGAGCCTTCGAGGAAAGGATCTTCTTCATTTGCGTCCTACAATGATGCGAAGTTGGCCATCGAGCATGGCATAACTACTGGTTTAGGACAAATGATTAAGCTGGAAGACAATAAATCTCGGGCTGGCATAGGGTACTCTTCAGGCACTTTCAATGAGCATGGCTTGTTCCAGAGTGGAGGTTTCATCCATACGGTCGAAGACCAAGAGGCTGCTGCTATAGTGGAAGATGATGTAGAGGAAGATTCTGGCAACTTTGTCATCCCTGGAGGAGTCTGCAATAATTGGGTCGTTGTTGATGTTCCAACAGTTGTCCACAAGTCCACGTAATATGTTCATTTTGTTTAAAAACCCTTCTCCCATGCCAAAGGGAGAAGTGATGACATTGTTGGCACATTAATACAATGATATTCATTCAATAATTACATGTTAAATGTTTGTTTTTCCAAATTATTTTCACTTTTTGCTTTTTTGCATAAAATTGGTGATCAGTGAAAAAGCCTAAAAAGAGAATAAAATCAGTCTTTTCATCTGCATAATGATTTGCCTTGTTTGAATTCTGAAATCTCTTTTATATCCAAAATCATTATGCAGGTTGATCAAACCCATTGAACATAATGATCCAAAACCATCTCCCAACTTTGAGTTCCCTGTATTTGAAGCCGAAGAAGATGATGTTGAAGAGATTCCTGATGAGATTACCCATCTACTTGAGCACGAAAAGAAGATCATTCAGCCGTATCTCGAAAATCTGGAAATAGTCAACTTGGGGTCTGAAGATTGTGTTCGCGAAGTGAAGATTGGGGCACTCCTGGAGGAGTCTGTGAAGAAGGGGTTGATTGAGTTACTACGAGAATATGTCGACATCTTTGCCTGGTCATATGAAGACATGCCTGGTCTGGATACTGATATCGTGCAACATTTCCTGCCTTTGAAGCCTGAGTGTGTGCCTGTGAAGTAGAAGCTCAGAAGAACTCATCCTGATAAGGTAGTGAAGATTAAAGAAGAAGTTCAGAAGAAAATTGATGCGGGGTTTCTGGTGACTTCTACATATCCTCAATGGGTGGCCAATATTGTGCCCGTGCCTAAGAAAGATGGAAAAGTCCGAATGTGTGTGAACTATAGAGACTTGAATAAAGCCAGTCCGAAAGATGATTTCCTGCTACCATACATTGATATGTTGGTAGACAATACAGCTAAATTCAATGTCTTCTCATTTATGGATGGATTTTCTGGTTATAACCAGATCAAAATGGCACCCGAGGATATGGAGAAGACAACATTTATCACACCTTGGGGAACATTCTGTTATCGAGTGATGCCCTTCGATTTGAAGAACGCCGGAGCCACGTATCAACGCGCTATGACTACCTTGTTTCATGATATGATGCACAAGGAGATCGAGGTATATGTTGATGATATGATTGCAAATTCGAAAATGGAAGTTGAACATGTAGAGCACTTGTTGAAGCTTTTTCAGCGTTTGAGGAAGTACAAACTCCGTCTGAATCCTAACAAGTGTACATTTGGAGTCCGTTCCGGCAAGTTATTGGGCTTTATTGTCAGTGAAAGAGGTATTGAAGTTGATCATGCCAAGGTCAAAGCAATACAAGAGATGCCTACGTACAAAACTGAGAAGCAAGTCCGAGGTTTTCTTGGCCGCTTGAATTATATTTCTAGATTCATATCTCACATGACTGCCACATGTGCGCCAAAATTCAAGCTTCTTCGGAAAGATCAATGTCATGATTGGATCGAGGATTGCCAAAAAGCCTTCGACAATATCAAAGAATATCTGTCTAAGCCTCCGATTCTATCCCCGCCTGTGGAAGGGAGACCCTTGATTATGTACTTGATTGTTCTTGAAGACTCTATGGGTTGTGTATTAGGTCAGCAAGATGAATCAAGGAAGAAAGAGTATGCTATATACTATCTGATTAGGAAGTTCACTGATTGTGAGTCTCGGTACTCGATGCTTGAAAAGACATGTTATGCTTTGGCTTGGGCTGCTAAGCGTTTACGCCAGTATATGTTAAATCATACGACTTGGTTAATATCCAAAATGGATCCAATCAAGTATATCTTTGAGAAACCTGCTTTGACTGGGAGGATTGCCCGTTGGCAGATGTTGTTATCTGAGTATGACATTGAGTATCGAGCTCAGAAAGTTATTAAAGGTAGTATCTTGGCTGACCACTTGGCACATCAACCAATTGAGGATTATCAGTCTGTTCAGTACGACTTCCCTGATGAGGAGATTTTGTATTTGAAAATGAAAGATTGTGATGAGCCTACGCTCGATGAAGGGCCAGATCCTGGTTCCCGATGGAGCATGGTGTTTGATGGCGCTGTAAACCAATATGGAAATGGTATTGGGGAAGTGATTATTACTCCTCAGGGCACACATTTTCCTTTTACAGAAAGGCTAACTTTCAAATGCACGAATAATATGGCGGAGTATGAGGCCTGCATTATGGGTTTGGAAGAGTGTATTGATCTTAGGATCAAGTATCTTGATGTTTATGGTGATTCGGCCCTTGTTGTTAATCAGATTAAGGGTGAATGGGAGACGAATCAGCCTGGCCTCATCCCATATAGAGATTATACGAGGAGGATTTCAACGTTCTTTATTGAGGTTGACTTCCATCATATTCCTCGAGATGAGAATCGGATGGCAGATGCTCTTGCTACGCTTGCTTCGATGATTGTGGTGAAATTCTGGAATGAAGTCCCCAATATCACTGTGATGCGCTTGGATAGACCAGCTCATGTATTTGCAGTTGAAGAGATCAAAGATGATAAGCCATGGTATTATGATATCAAGTGTTTTCTTCAGAATCAGATCTACCCGCTTGGGGCATTTGTTAAAGATAAGAAGACTTTGAGGAGATGATCTGGCAGTTTCTACCTCAAAGGTGATGTACTTTATAAAAGGAATTTTGACATGGTTCTGCTCAGATGCGTGGATAGACACGAAGCAGACTTGTTGATGACTGAAGTCCATGGGGGTTCATTTGGTACTCATTCCAATGGACATGCCATGGCAAAGAAGATGTTGAGAGCATGCTACTATTGGCTGACAATGGAGTCTGACTGCTGCAAATATGTGAAGAAATGTCATAAGTGTCAAATTTATACGGATAAGATTCATATTCCCCCGACACTTCTGAATGTTATTTCATCGCCATGGCCTTTCTCCATGTGGGGAATTGACATGATTGGCATGATAGAGCCAAAGGCGTCGAACGGTCACCATTTTATTCTCGTAGCAATTGATTACTTCACCAAGTGTGACCAGGCAGGTGGTTGTGAAGTTTATCAAGAATCAACTCATATGCCATTATGGTGTGCCAAATAAGATCATTACTGATAATGGATCTAACTTGAACAACAAGATGATGAAAGAGTTGTGTAGCGAGTTCAAGATTGCACATCATAATTCTTCTCCTTATAGACCCAAGATGAATGGGGTTGTTGAAGCTGCTAATAAGAACATTAAGAAGATTATCCAAAAGATGGTTGTTACGTACAAAGATTGGCATGAGATGCTGCCATTTGCCTTGCATGGGTATCGTACATCTGTTCGCACTTCAACAGGGGCAACCCCTTTCTCCCTTGTTTATGGCATGGAGGTTGTGCTCCCCGTGGAGGTTGAGATCCCATCAATGAGAGTCTTTATGGAAGCCAAGTTGACTGAGGATGAATGGGTTCAGAGTCGTTATGACCAACTGAATTTGATAGAAGAGAAGAGATTAACTGACATGTGCCATGGTCAGTTATATCAGCAAAGGATGAAGAAAGCCTTTGATAAGAAGGTCAAACCTCGTGTGTTTTGAGAAGGTGACCTCGTGCTCAAGAAAGTCTTGTCTTTCACGCCCGATTCCAGGGGCAAGTGGACTCCAAACTATGAAGGTCCATATGTTGTTAAGAGAGCCTTTTCAGGCGGTGCTCTGATACTTACAACTATGGATGGGGAGGATTTCACTCGTCTTGTGAATTCAGATGCAGTCAAGAAATACTTCGCCTAAAATAAAAACAGAATAGCTCGCTAAGTTGAAAACCTGAAAGGGCGACTTAGGCAAAAATGAGCATCTCGGTGGATTGAAAACCCGAAAGGGCGATCCAGGCAAAAGTTAGAGACGTGAAAAAAAATGAATATATATATCCCGCTAGATTGAGTACCTCACCCTGGGGCAATCTAGGCAAAATTAGGGATTTGGCAAGTAACTGCATCCTAACAAGACTTTGTTCTATAGTTGTCATCTGTCAAAGATTCTCGCTCAGTCATCGTCAACTGAAGCTTCAGATACATTGGATTCAAAGTTGGTGGAGAAATGGTCATTATGTTCAACGTAGCCCTTTTTCCAATATATATCACCATTTTCAAATTTGTGAAGATGCATGGAGTCTCGCCATTTGCGGACTACCATTCTATCAAATAAATTTGAGCCTTTATCTAATTCTCTGCACTCTTATTTGTTTCTGCTCAACAAATGTTTGCATGTTTTAATTGATAAATATCATTGTTTTAAAACAAATAAAGTTTTTGTAAACTGTTTTTAAACAAAGTGAACATTCACAATGACTGAAAGGATAAATGGAATGTCTTCAGTGCTCTCCCAAGGATAGTACTATTTCCAAAAGGGTAGGACCTTTGTTCATATTCCTAGCATATTTGTATCCTCTTCATCATCTTTCAGGTTTGTCTCCTCAGTGAGCGCAGAGAAGGGTGATACACCACCAAATTCCCCGGAGAGTCTGGAGTTTTGGTCTTGGTCTTCTAACATCCTCAACTCCCTAGAGAGTCTGATCCTAGCATCTGTGTTTTATCAAATATATGGTTGTCTTCCCTTGTGTGGATCGACCTAAAATCCCTTATAGATTGATAAAAATTGATATGCTATCTTTTCGAGGAAGTTGGTCTTCCCTCATTGTGAATGGAAATCTCCCGCAGAGTGAGCAGGAATTCCCAACATGAGTGGAAATTATTAGCAGGTTGGTTTGTAGCTTATCCCCAGCGGTTTCGCATACACTTGATTCCCCAGCAAATTTGCTTACCATTCATCCTCAGTAGGTTTGCTCACATTAGACTTCCCCTCAGTTGGGTCGCCAACAGATTATCTCCAGTATGATCACCGTCTGTCTTCCCCTAGTGGAGTTGCCTGATCATAGCCATATTTATCTTTTCATCCTTGTTGGATAGTTTCCTCCTAGAAGAGCTGGTGTTGAAGATGTTTATTTCCTTCCCAAGTGGAGCAGTGATTCTCTCTCTTCCTAGCAGAGATGTTTCTCCAGCAGATATGAGGAAATTTGTTGATTATTACAAATTTTGTTTGGTGGTTGTTCCCCACAGAGTTTCATATCTTTCCCTGATAAATTCCCCGGTAGATTTTCTTCTATGATGGATCTTATCCGTGTTGAGCTCCCCGATAGAGTTTCCTCTGCATCGGATCTTTTGTCTGTTCAAGCAGCAAATCCCTGGCGATGGCTCTGTAGCTTCCCCAGCTGAGACTTTACCTGATTCTAGTTTGACTTCGGAACTTCGAGGAAGATGTTTATTTCCTTCCCCAGCGTAGATTTTGCTTCTTTCTTTGCAACAGAGATGTTCCTTCAGTGGTTAGAAGTGAATGCTTGATTGATATGCTTCTGTTCGGTGGTTGTTCCCCACAAAATTTCATATTTTTGCCTGATAAGATCCCCAGTAGAGTTCTTCTCTGACTGATCTTATCATTATCTCTGCGTGTTGTTGGAAGATCCCCAGCATTTGGTAGTTGAGGCCTTTTGTTGATCCCCAACATTAGTCTTTGTTCCCCTAGCAGTAGTCTTCGACAACAACTCTGCTTGATCCCCAGCCTATGATTGGTGTTTCCTGGTATTTACGGCTTCCCACCAAATTGGATTTTCTTCTGTGGGCCTAGCTTTTCTCGTTTGAGATGTTGTACCGGATGTCTGTCCATCGATTCTTGGACCCGTTTGTGTTGGATATGTCTGTTTGTCAGCATTAATCATACATAAACCCTACATATACATGCACATTTATAGCATTCAGATATTCATGTTGCATTCTTTGCCATATATATTTGCTTGTTATCTCCTGCTAGTTGGTGAAATTTTCTTCCCCAAGCAGATGTTTGTGTCTGATCTCTTCATTTAGAGTCAGCCCTATAGGCAGAAAGTGTCTATCTTTCCTTCTATATTCCCCACTGAGTTATGTCCTCGTGGATGGTTATTATTTCAGTTTCCTCCCAAAATATGTATTGGGATGGAATTACTCCCCTGAGTTATATCCTCATCGGGTTGAGTCTTATTTCATTGTGTCTCTCTAGCTTGTTCCTAGATTGACTCCTTTCTTGTTATTTCCCCTGCAGTTCCCCGTAGTTTAGGTGAACAATTACCTAGTAAACAGTAATTGTCCATCTTCTCCCCGGCGGAGTTTGTGGCCTTCTAACAAGTAACCGGTAGTTGTAAGTCCTATTTCTGTGGTTTTCTACCCAGTAACCGGTAGTTGTAAACCCCATCTTGTCCCCTTGCAGAGTTAATCCCTGATGTTGTTCATCCTAACCGATGACAGGTACTCTCATCTTTGGTTTTCTACCCAGTATCCGATAGATGTAATCCCCTTTTTGCTGGTTATCTTTATCCAATATTCGGTATTGATATTCCTTCATTCTTGAGTATACCACCCAGTAACCATTGATATATCTCTTGGATAATTGCTCGGATCAAGCAATTTATCCCCAGCGAGTCATCTTTCATTTACCTTTGTTTGGTAATGATCGTTTCTCCCTTTTGATTGTTCATCATTTTATACCCAGTATCCGGTATCCCGATGTCCTTTCTCTTCGGTCAATTTATCCTTTATTAACCCAGTAACCGGTTGTGGATAATCTTCCATGCGAGTATGTTATCTACGTTCTGACGGTAATAAATAATATATCTCATGCGCTCTTCAGTCGAAGTCTTCTTCTTCCCCAGTCGAGTAAGATTCGTATTTCTGTGTGGAATCGAATGTCCATCCTGTAATCGAGTTTTCTTTTTCAGCCCTCCTTTCGGATGATGAGTGTCTTGGGATAATCCCCAATTCACGCCTGGTTGGTCACCTATTATATGCCCAGTAACCGGTATCCCTGGTGTTCCTTCCTTCTGCTCCCTATTATGACTTTTTGTCCCCTGTGGAATCAGATTTTCCTGAGTTGAGATATACCTTTTAGGTTTTCCTCAGATGTTTTGGATGATTGATATCTCTCACCCTTATACCGGTCTTAGATATTCTTTCTCCCTGAGCATGTGGATTCTCTCACCCTTATACCGGTGTTTTGATCACATGTCTCTTTGAGTTTATTACCCAGTAACGGTACTACCTCATTTGTTGTTTCCTCAGCTGAGTCCTTTGTGGACATCCCCGCCTGAGTCCGGATTTTTATCCGAAGTATCCTTTGTGGATAGTTTTGCTGCATTGGCATGTTCCCCAATACAGGCACCTTCGCGTCAGCTCGAGTGTTTCCATTGAATTTTTTTCATGGAATCCCTTCGTGTCTCCCAGCCAGTTTCAAGTCGTGACCTGCTCACGCATTATTACCCTTATTTCTCCCCTTAGAGTCTCTGTCTCCCTAGTGAGTGTATTACTCCTATGGATTTTCAGTTTCTCTTGATTTCTTTTTCTTTGTGGACACATATCCCCACAGAGTATTAACTTTTTGCATGCATACACTTACATCATGAGGTCTCTTAGGGACCAAAATTCGTCTCTTTGTTATTATTTAAGCCCATTCTACCTCGTCGAGACGAAGATTTTAACCTTCATATCTCCGGCTAGAATGACCTTAAATAGGGGCATATGTAAGAACCTAATTTTGACCCTAAGATCCCTCATGGCATCATATCATTGCTCATTGCATTTTCCTCAAGGATCATAGCATGGTTGGCTCCTTAACCCTAGGGTTGGGACTTGTGTGAGTTGGTTTGAGACCACCAAGCATGCTTGAGTTATATATTATTGATTTTCTCATTTTGTTTACTAACCAAAAGCACAAAAATATATCACTAACTTGTTTTGTTTTGAAGCTTAAGCAGTCATGTGATCCAAGGCTCCTAGGAGGCCCCTATGCCCATTGAAGTGGCCAGATGAAGATGAAAGCAAGCATGACAATGGTTCCCAAAGATCTTAATCATCATATATGAATCCCAAGTATCTCAATTTGCCAATTTGATCAATATGAAACCCTAATTCAACCGTGCATTGACTGTGCCTTGCCCATGAAGCAACCTCAGCCTATGATCAAATTAAATCAAGGGAAGTTCTTTAATTCATCATTTTATGCATATATGAGCCTATGTGAGTGTCCTCAATCATTCATTCATCAAGATTTGAAGTTTGGCTTTGAGAAGTTGATCAGTCAAATCATCTGACTATTTTGAAATCCACTGAGACCTAACTTTTGATGTGTTTGCAAATGAAGATGACCCCAAGATAAAAACTATTCTTAAGAACCATATGAACAACTTTCATGTTCATCAAAAATCCATTTAAAACTTGGAAGGTCATCATTAATTTCAAAACATTATAGGTCATTTTGACTGAAACCCTAATTTTAGGTCAACTTCCCAAGGACCTAATGTCGCATCCTGCGAAAAATCAACCGGCGAGCCTAAAAATAAAAACACACACAGAGCCGCCACTAAACGTTATTTATCCCAAGATAGGGAAAGGAAACGCTCAGAGAAACCTGGAAAGACATGGTCTCGCGACCAGAGAGAAAAGGTTCGGGAGTCGGTTACGCGAGGGGAAGGTATTAGCACCCCTCACGTCCTAGGTACTCCTAGGGATCCACGCTCTAAAATAAAGAAAAGGTTGCTAAACATCACACACACACACGGGGAACGCAGGTGGGGTTAGGAGAAACGGGCTCGATAAGGTATCGCACCTTATGCCTACATATCTTGTCTGAAACAAGAATCAGAGCCACTGTAGTTCGGCTTACGCACGCCAAACAACACAAAACATACAAACAAGCAAGGGTGGCAAACATGGAGCCCGACAACCACTGGATGGAATTACGTCGGCATCCGAACCAAAACACACTCAAAAGGGCAAACGTGGAGCCCGACAGCCAATTACTGGGCTTACGTCGGCATCTGAACCAAACACACAGTCAGATAACAAGTAAACACACGCAAAAAAGAAAAAGGTTGCCCGGAGTGGTCTCGCACGACCACCTGCCTACATACCTCGTCTGGAACGAGGATCAGGGCGATGTAGTTCCCCTGAAAGGGACTAAATTGCTAACCAGAAACCGGGGAAAGACACACGACTAGGGAGCTGAGACTCGAGCCTAATGTTGTCATGCATCGTTCACCTAAGTTCGGTTTTCTATCCTACTTGCATAAACAAGCCTATCCTAACCAGGAAAGAAGCTAGCACACAAGCATACAATCATATATCATACATCAAATGAGAACAAGCATCTCAATCAGATATCCACATAGCACGCGCTATAACCACACAAGGGGGCTCAATCAATAGGTTTGACTGCCGAAGCAAGTCGTCTGTACGGGCTGGGTTTGCTCTTAACCTTGCCATTACGAGGCTAAGGTGAAGCAGATGAAAGGTGAAGTGAGGATCAGACCTCACAGCTCTTATCCCTAACCAGGGAGAGCTTCTGACAAATGAGCATGGGTCCAGAATAGGGGAACCCTTCTATACTCGATGATTCTGACACAATGTGCACTGCACGGATCTTGGGCTTATAATCTCAATGCTACAACCATGTAATGGGAGCAAGGAGAAGACTCAACTGAATAGTGGGGGGTAGACTGCATACCCCTACCTTCCACCAATTGCCTTATTTAAAGGACTTTCACCTGCTTGGGCTTAAAAATAAACAACCACAATCATTGCCTCTTAAGGAGGACTTCAGACATTTTGCCCGGCCCGGTAACAGCCGGGTCTCCAGACTACATGAAGTTAGAGAGTTATACCTCTATGCAAGTTGCTTAAGCAAAGCAAAGCAAAAGTTCACAAGGAACTGAGCAACTAAAAGTACCTGGAAACAGTCAAACACAGTTAGTACTCAGACAGACAAAACTAAACAGCAAAAGTTCAAACAATTAGAATATACCACTCAATGCACAACACAAGGCAAGCTCAAAGCTTAAGCCTAAGCTTCACCACCTACAAAACCAAGTTATGTTAGTGTACAAACATCAAACAACACCATTTCAATCAATTTGATTCATTCTCCATGTGCATTATGCCTTTGATCCTGAAAAATCAAGCAAATATTAGCAACTAGACCACTAGGCCAAGCCTAGGGTCCAAAAGCAATAAAAATCCCTCAAACAGCAAGGCATTCACAAACCAATCTCAAATTAAAGTCAAACAAGAGCAAACATCATTGGCCTCATGTTTATATCATCCATCATGTTCATGTTATGCACAAAACAAAGCAAACTGGTTCAAATGAGGCACCAAGCATACAAACAGAACTATTGCATTCAAATCCACATCAAAACAATTCCAAAAATTCTCAAATTAATTACACCTAAACAGGGGATATTCAAGGTCTACCATGTCAAATTTGAGCTCATTTGGGAAAATGGAACCATGTCAATGAAAATCAACAAAAACAGACACAATTATAGGCTCCAAATCACAACATCAACACATGCTTCCACTTCAAAAATTCATATCTCAATGAAAACAATAAAGAAATGGATGAGACCAAAACAGGGAGGTCCTAACATGTGTCTACTACAATCATATCAAATTTCATGTCTATACAATACAATATGAGCATTTCACATTCAATCTACCAACCTATGTCACACAAGCTTGCACAATTGGTCAACAGAAATGAAAAATCACAATCAAATTGAAAATGCAATGTAAAATTCCACAAAAATTCACAGAGCATCCTAACATGTTAACTAACCATCATGCAAAATTTCACTTCAATCCAACAAGTATAGGTCACTCAAAAAAATCCAACAAGTTGACATAATGAGGTGTGACACAAATTGTCACACCTAAGTTCCAAAATTTGCTGCTCAATGACCAGGTATCAAAAATTCATGAAATTTACATGGAAATGAGCATCAATCAGTCAAGAATCATCACAAAAATTTTCAAGAATTTATTTAACACTATGAGCATTTCATGAACCAAATGGTAAAATGTATCAATTTTGAGCACATGTGAAATAAGCCTAGGTCAAACAATATTTTTGCCATGCACAACTTTGACCAATAGGTCAAAAATCATCTACATCCAACAAGGAAGTCAAAGAAACAATCCTCATATTTTTCTGAATTTTCTATAATTTTTTATGAATTTTTTAACATGTTAATAATTTTTTAGAATTTTTTAGAATTAATATTAATTAAATAATTAACCAATGGCAGTTTGGTAATTCCTGGGCGCGGGGGAGGGAAACTTCCAATTTGAATATTCAAACTGAAATTTGGATCAAACGCCTTGCCATCATCGTTCCAACTCAACTTTTTCCAGAAATATCAAGAACGCTCAAGAACACTCATTCTTCAAACCGTCACCAAAATGAACGAATAGATATCCGTTGGAACCGCACGAACGCGTAGATCACAAATATGAACTCCAATTAACCTAACAGTCCCTAAATCTCAAGAATCGAACGCGTTAGGGTTTGGTTACAAAACTTCAATCCTAGATTTCTCCCTACACAGTCATCCATTTGCAAAACCAAAACTATCATCATGACCTACAATCACTACACTACAAGACGCACATGAACATTGAGGCAAAGGCGTGATTCAAAAAATAAGAACCTGCTATGGCAGTGACGATTTCGTTGTTCTTGGAGCGTAATTCCTTCAAACAGATGTTATATAATGATGAGGAAGGTGATTGGAAGCCTTTGCCTAGCTCGAACCTGCTCCAGTCATGTGGAATTGGAATTTGCCATTGATGATGAGTTCTTGAACAGTCGCGATCGGCCAAGCTTTTGAGGTTCTTGATCACAAACAGATGGAGGAGAAGATGATGTGAGTTGAATGCAAAAGGAAGTTCGAGATTTGGTTCAGATTTGATGAAGTTTGATGAGATTGAAGCTTTTGTGTTCTTGATGAAATTGAGAGAATTGCAAGGGTTTTTTGATCTGAATTTGGTAATTGTGAAATTCTGTTATGATTAGGAAGGGATTATGATTATATATGAGTCCTTAATCCATGCTTAATCCACTTAATTAGCCAAATTGGAATGTTAGTGTAAATGGTTATTTGTAAGAAAGGGCAAAAATGGAATTTCCATGTAACAGCCAATGCCACCTGTTTTGACAGCACATACACCTTCCAATTATCATATGTGAGCTGTAGAAACTTGCCTCATGCTCATTGGTTGTGTAAATCTCAAAATCACCATGTGGATGCATTTGTCCATTTTTAACCATTGCATTTTTCAAGCCAAATCTCAATTTACAAGGCCTATGCATGAAGTGATGATTCCAACAAATTTTAAATGCCATTCATGAGGTGTAGCAAAAATCCCCACTCAAAAATTCCAATTATTTTGAAAGTTGGACAATTTTGCCCTTGGTCCAATTTAACTGTCCAGTTGAAAATTGACCTTTTGCATTGACCACTTTTGGAAAAATCCAATTATGCACCATGAAAGTACATGTCAAATGGAGTTTGTGCATATAAAGAACTTGCAATTTGGACAAACCATGTGGAAGTTATGGCCTCCTGATTATGGGTCATTTTTGAACTTCACTGAGCCATAATTTCCCAACCACACATGGGATTTTCAAGTTCTTGGACTTTTTGGAAAGGTGAGAACAAGATCTACAACTTTAATGTTGAACAATTTTTCATTTGAAGCTTCCTTGGACACGTGGCTTTGAGGTCAAAAACTTTCCATTTTTGGAAACTTCCATTACAAGTCACTTTCTATTTTTGGCAGTTTTTGTCCTGACTTGATTTTCTCCATTCTTAAGCTTTGAGATGTCATATAACACTTGTCCCAACATGAATGAAGTGTATCCAACTCATTTCCACCTCCAAATTCATCAGATCATGTACTGTTGACCACAGTTGACTTTTCATCAGATAGATAAATTTGGCAATGCATAGATCAAACTGAGCCCCAATCCTCAACTGAAATGGCTCAAGGGTGAAACCCTAGCCTCAATAAGCACAATATAATCACAAAATGAACCCCATAATCATCACAGACCTCATCTCCTGATCCAGCCCTGACTGGCCCAATGCAACTGATTAGGGTTGACCAGTGGTCAAAACCCTAATCTCAAGGAATGAGCTTCAATCTTCTGATGACATCCAATCATGATGATGATGATGTATCAATCCAATCAATATTAAGACCAACACCCTTGAGAATCATAACACCCTAATTCACAGCCCAATCCTCAGATGGCCCATGATCAGTCAATAAACCCTAGGCTTGCACTCGACTTCCTATCTCCTGATTAAGACTTGGGAAGATGGCTTGCATAATGTAACCACATGATATGCAACATGAAATGCCTAATGTCCTAAAATGAAATGCAAATATGTTAATGCTATCCCAAGAGAGGAGGGCAAATTTTGGGGTGTTACACCTAACTCCTTCATTTTTTACGATTTTGAGGTCAGACCAAGTGCATTGGAAAGCTTAATATGTCTACTTCAATTGTTATGTTGGACAAGTTTTCATAATCCTAAAATAAGTACATGTGATAATACAAAATATTATAGGTCACTTTGGATCAAAGCCATTGAATCTTGAAAAAGTCCAACTTCAAGTGCCCATAACGTTCTCATTTAAAATCCAAATGATGCACAATTTAAGTCCAAATTGATTTTTTTTGAAAATATCAACAACTTTGATGTTGGAGGTTTTGTCATTTCAAGCTTTCATCATTGAAACAAAAGGGCTTGGTAGACATCTCCTTTAACACAAACACATGGTTACTTCTTCTCCCCCTAAGTCTGTACAACACAGACATCTCCTTTAACAATAACAGCACCTGTAATAACAGCACCTGTAACAATCAGAGTCACCCTCTGACATCTGCTTCAACATCACATGTGCACCACATCTGACATCTCCTCCAACATCTGTAAACAGAACAGCATTCTGTCTTACATCAAACACATCTCCTTCAATAATAGTTGTTCATCTGTTCAGCTACACCAGCACATACATCTCCACATAGCTCCACATATTTAATTGCTCCACATAATCACTTCTCCCCCTTTTTAGTCAAAATAGACCACAGGTGACCAATTAGACAAAATAAATGTCAATCAGCCTAGCAGAGAATGTCACAAGAGATGTTATAACATATAAAATGTTAAAACATAATTGTTAGGAGATACAAACCATAATTATACACAGCTGTAATAGCTGAGATAATTAGAAATCCATGTAACTCATTAAGAGCCCAAAAATTACATCAAGGCATCAGTAAGGACTGCCACAAAATTACACACATTCCAAAAACAATAAAACATCCAAGCTTCCGAAACATAACATCATCCAGAACAACATTCAGAACAGGGGGACCAGTCTTCAGCACACAGCACACACAATCTTCATAACAAGGGGAACCATTACCACTCAGTTTGAGGAAGGAGCATCATCTTCACCTTCAGAATCAGAACTGCCACTAGATTGAGCATTGGACCTCTCACTTGAGGTATTGGCATCTGAATCCTTAGTCTCACCAGCCTTCTCCATCTCTTCCTTCTCTAAGCTACTAATAAGAATCTCCAAAGCCTCTTTCCTTTCCTTGGCAACCCTAATACCAGTATCCAGCTCCTTACAAGTTTCCTTCAATTGATCAATCAAGCTACCTTGAGAGGCAGGCTCCTTCCTTGCAGATGTCATGACAACATCATTGACATGGCTTCCTTCAAACAACTTGTAGTGAATGGACAGTGGAGGCTTCCTTCTGCTGGGAATATCACTTGTGTTGAGAATGCCTGGTTGCTGGCTTAAGATAATGCCACAAATGATGGATGGAAAGGCAATAGGCAGTTTTACTGCATTAGTAGAGGCATGTCTAACAATTTGATCAAACATAAACCTTCCAAAATCAAAGTTTAGCCTGGTTCCAATAGCATAAGTGATTCTTCCAAGACCATTAGAGATGGTTGAGATATGGTTAGTTGGTACCCAGTTGGTTGAACCAATCTTGTGCAAGATGGCATATTTAACAATTAACTTGCCAGCTGATAGATGCTTCTTACTAGGCCATTCCTTGACTTGGCCAGCAGTAATAGTCCTACAGACTTCATTGTCTGTAGCCTCTAAATCCACACCTCCTTCAGTTTCTCTCCCTAGGAACTTGTTGATTATGGTTGGGGAGAACCTCACACATCTACCTCTTACAAAGACCTTGCAGAATTCCTTGCTACTCTTTTCAGAAATATCCTCTGGGATATTCACAACAAACTCTTTCATTAACCCTTCAAAACATTGGGGCAAAGCAACAACAGTTTTCATCAGACTATCATTCTTGATCAATTCCATCACTTCCTTCACTTCTACAGCCTCCTTTCCCAGCTCCCTTTCAACAACAACCCTCCTTTGAATGACAAACTTCCACTTGGCAGCACCATCTTCTAGATGGAAAGAGATGTTGTCTAAGTGCACAACTGCCACTTTGGCTGGGGACTTTTGAACAGCCTGCCTTTTAGCAGGAGAGATGTCTGGGACATCGTCTTCGACATCCTCTTCAGAGTCAGAACTCTATCTGACCTTCCTCTTCTTAACCTTAACTTTACTCCATGATTTGGAGGGTCCTACACCAGCAGTCTTCTTCCTAGTTCTGGCTGTCAACATCTCAGCCACAGTCTTCCCTTTTTTGGTCTTCAATTTCCTAGCAACACTTGGTTTTACATGATGAACCAAGGTGTCCTCTTCTTCTTCTGAACTCTCTTCCTCCATATTAATAACATTCTCAGCAGTCTCATGAGAAACATCTGCTGGTTTCTTACTAGGCAAGGTTTTACCTAGAGAGCATAATCCCTCAGCAGCCATTTCTTTCTCTGATCAGATGAATCATCATCTTTCTCAGTTTGGGGTTCCACCTCAGGTGAGGGGTCCCTTCTAGACAGAGGGGTAGAAACACCCTTGACTGCATGCCCTTCGTTTAGAATCCTAGTTACTAGGTTCCTAATGGTTCGATTAGTAAAGTGCATGTCATCCTTATGAGGAGGTTTATCAGGAATGTTACCTTGATTACTTCCAGCCGTGGAAGAAGGGCCAGGGACGTCTCCTGGAATAACAGAGAGGGGAATAACCTCCAGAATATCTTCAACCAAAAACTCCATGGAGGGAGTCCTTCCTTTGTGAGTGGGTTTTGATCCTGAGGATGAGGGATGTTGTGACATTTTGTTGGACTTTTGAAAAAAATCTCTTTGCCCCAGCAGAGGTTTTCTGAGAAGTTGGATGAAGATGGAAATGGTTGTGTTGAGGTAGCGTGTGGAAATGGCATAGATACTAGTTCCAATACTAGGTAATGATTTATCATTAATGTGGCTCTTTCTTTTAAGTGGGAAGACAATATTTTTATTAACTTTTCCACTCCACTTTAATTGCTATAACTTCACAAGAATCAAAATCCCCAATTTCCCTCTTAAACATTCAAACTGATTATCATCCAAAACCCTTGCAAATTTGTCAGCTAATTGCATTTCATGCTTTAGAGCTGTGATTTTGTCTTCCACAAATTCTCTAATGGAGTGATGACAAAAATCAATGTGCTTGGTCCAACTGTGCTGAATAGGATTTTTGGACATAGTTGTAGCACTCAGGTTGTCATAGTACAATGTCATGACATCGTGTGTGACATTGTACTCAGTCAACATTAGTTTCAACCAACCCTGTTGAGAACAGCTACTTCCAGCTGCTATATATTCAGCTTGATATACAGCACAAACACCATTTTCATCTTTCAAAGGAGCAGGTGTCCTTTCACTCTCCATCCCAATCTGCTTAACATTTTTCTTGGCACATTCGCTTTGAGATAGACACATAGACCCATCTATCTGCTTGACTTGTAGCTCAAGTCCAACAAAGTTCTTTCCAACTTCAGATTGCATATGACTAGCAACATGTTCAACCATTTGATCCAACCTCCTATCTATTTGAGCCACCATGAGCTTTTCTCCTTTGGAAGTGATGTCAAGTCTGAGTTTCTGGTGTGACATCCTTGTCTGACATTTCCCACAGACTTGTCTTTCATCAATCTTGGGAGTTCCTCTAGCAGATATAATCATCTTCATCCCTTTTTCTTTGACTAAGGTACACTTTGAGGAATAACCAACTTGAGAGCTCCACATGTAACAATTGTCTTTGGTCCTGACTCCTTTCAGGATCACCTCAGTTTCTTTGTTAGTAATCAGACATTCAGTTTTAGTGAAGTTAACATTTAGACCTTGGTCACATAGTTGACTGATGCTTATTAGATTTGCAGTCAAGCCCTTAACAAGTAGGACCTTGTCAAGTTCAGGAACTCCAAGGCAATCAAGCTTACCTATCCCCTTGATTTCACCCTTTGCTCCATTACCAAAGGTTACATAGCTTATGGCATGAGGATGAAGGCCAGTTAGCAGGTATTTGTTTCCAGTCATGTGTCTGGAGCACCCACTGTCAAAATACCAATCTTCTTTGGCTGAAACTCTGAAGGAAGTGTGAGTTACTAGACTTGTAACATTAGTCTTAGGAACCCATTGCTTCTTGTTGACAGGCCTGTGATGTTTGGGTCTTGGTTGATAGTGAGTCTGATGATGAACAGGGCTAGGATAACCATACAACATATAGCAGAAGGGCTTCAGGTGGCCAAATTTTCCACAGTAGTGGCATCTTCATCTTTGGTGTTTCCCTTTCTGCTGTCTTCCCTTATGATGTTGTGACATATGATGTGACATCTCAGGTTTGCTTTTAATATGGTTGGTCATCTCTTCTAGTTTAGAATTTAAGAACATAGCTTCAGTTTTTAACTTGGAGATGGTTTCCACATGTTCTGCCTTCTCATTCTCCAGTTGTACTATCACTTTCTTCTGGCTTTCAACTTGTTGACTTTCATCTAGCTTGTCATTCAGAACCACTGCTTCTGTTTTTAATTTGGATATGGTTTCCAAGTGTTCTACCTTCTCATTCTCAAGTTGAGTTATTATCTTCTTCTGGCTTTCAACCTGTTTACACACCTCTGCACTTTTGTGACACAACTTTCTGTAGGTAGTGGCCAACTCTTCAAGGGTTACTTCATCATCACTTGAGTCATCCTCAGAACCCCATCTTCCAGTCAAGGCAGTCACCAGATTTGCAGACTCTTCTATTTCACTCTCATCAGACCAAGTGGCAGCAAGACTCATCTTCTGTTTCTTGAGGTAGGTTCCACATTTAGTTCTAATGTGTCCATACCCATCACATTCATAACACTGTACTTCTTTTCCTTCTTTGGGCTTATCATCTGACCTTGTTCTTTTTCCAGCATTGTTGGATTTACTGATGTCAGATGAGATGTTCTTGACATTAGCCTGAGATCTAACATCCATCTTTTTCAACAGTCTGTTGAACTGTCTTCCCAGCATTGCTACATCATTTTCCAGATCTTCATCAACATCCTGACCATTTTCATCCTCTGTGTTTGACATGAAGGCTATGCTTTTGGTTTTCTTTTCAGATCCATCACTCATTCCCATCTCAAATATTTGGAGGGGCCCAATTAGCTCATCAACTCTCATAGTGGAGATGTCATGAGACTCTTCTATGGCTGTCACCTTCATAGAAAATCTCTTAGGGAGTGACCTGAGTATTTTTCTTACTAATTTTTCATCTGACATCTTCTTTCCCAGGGCTCCTGAGGCATTAGCAATTTCAATGATACTCATATGAAATTCATGAATATTTTCATCTTCTTTCATCCTTAAATTTTTAAACTTGGTGGTGAGCAGCTGTAGTCTAGACATCTTTACCCTAGAGGTGCCTTCATGAGTGGTTTTGAGAATCTCCAAAGCATCTTTAGCCACCTCACAGTTGTTTACCAACCTGAAGATATTCTTGTCTACCCCATTGAATATGGCATTCAATGCTTTAGAATTTCCAAGGGCTAGATCATCCTCCTCCTTTGACCATTGTTCTTCAGACTTCTTGTCAGTTGTGGCTTCTCCCTCCTTAGTAATTACTGGATGTGCCCAGCCTGTTAACACAACCTTCCAAGCCTTATTATCCAGAGATTTTAAGAAAGCTACCATTCGAGGTTTCCAATAGTCATAGTTAGATCCATCCAAAATTGGTGGCCTGTGAATAGATCCTCCATCTCTCTCCATTATACCAGAAAGTATTGTCCCTAGATCTCACCCAGAACCAGAGCAGGATGCCTGCTCTGATACCAATTGAAATTCTGGTATCAGATATGAGATGTCGAAGGTAATGTCACGACACTAATATCTGAATAAAACACACAGGATAAAGATAAAGAATAGTAATGCAAGAGAAACAAGCAATTGTTAACCCAGTTCGGTGCAACTCACCTACGTCTGGGGGCTACCAAGCCAGGAAGGAAATCCACTAAATAGAATCAGTTCAAAGACTCTCAGTACACTCCATAAGTTACAGTCTTTTTCACCTAATCTCTACCCGTGTGATTTCTACCTAAGAACTCTTAGATATGAGAACCCACTCACTCCCCCTCAATCACACCTGTGATTATAAACAACAATTTCTTATGAAAAGAAGACACTCTTCAAAGACACACACTTGATCTTCAATCAAGTAGACACACACTTGATCTTCAATCAAGTAGACACACACTTGATCTTACTTAATAGCTTCAATCAAGTAGACACACACTTGATCTTACTTAATAGCTTCAATCAAGTAGACACACACTCATGCTTAAAAGCTTAGAGTGACAAATTACAACTCACAAATCAGACCAATTCAATCATCTATGGATGAATTGAATGGCTTACAAGTCACACGACCAAACAAGACACAAACCCTTATTCTCTCTCAGTATTTCGCTCTGTATTGGTTGTGTATCAAATCAGGTTTTTCCATGTCCTATTTATAGAAGCATTTAGCTGGGCTTAGACATCTTGAAAACACTAAAACTATTTTCCAATTAAATCTTCTCATGACAACTGGTTAGATCTCTTTGGAAAACAAGTAAATCAGGTTGCAATTAATGATTGAATGTGATTGTGAATCAGATCTTCAATCATACATAGATTGCCATTAAATGCGCAATCACATAACACATAACATTCACCCTGAATGCTCTGTGTACAGGATGTCATGACATCGGGTCTGACATCCTGGAACAATCCTGCATAATTCCATTTTAAATATCCAGCAGGTACATAATATCAGATGCCATGACATCGTGTATGACATCCTGAAACAATCCTGCATAATTATATTTTTAAACTCTAGCAGGTACATAGATATCTTAAGTTAAGACATCACATGCAACATCTTGTGAAAACTCTTTGTTTTACCAAAATTGCTGCCAACACTTAGAACCAACATGTTTGACTCCATTTAATTCATGGTACCGCGTGCTTGACTCATGTACATGGTAAGCGCGCGCTTGAGAGCCGTCTGATCAGCCATGTCAATTAATGAGCTCTGATCAGACGCCTGTGATTTTTTCTATTTTATTAATTTCTATTTTATTTTCTTTTAATCCATTTATTTTCAAAAATTCATAACTTCTTTATTTGGAATCAAAAAAAATATGGGACCAATTGCAAAAAATTTCTCTTAAATTCTAATTTCATAAAATGATTTTTAATTATTTTTGTGATTCCATTTAATATTTTTTGTGAATTATTTCATTTTTGATTGTTTTTAATTCATTTAAAATACTTTTTGATATTCAAAAATGCCAAAAATATTTTCTTAACATGTATGAATGATGATAAGTCTATGAAAAATATTCTCATCAATTTCTTAATTGGTTTAAGATTTATTTGAGATTTTAATTCATATATGTTATTTTTCTCCATTTTTAAATTGTTTAAAAATAGTTTCTGTTTTCAAAAAATGTTGAGAAAATTTGTCAAACTTTGTTTGACCGTGTTAGACTTATGATGATCCAATTGGACTTATCCAAGTTGATTTGAATTGGATTTGAAGTTTGACCTTTATTTGTTCATTTTATTTTAGGCATTATTTTAATTCCAAAAAATACCAAAAATATGTTTGACCTTTCTTGACTTCTAATCTTCACTTCACTTCTGTTTACCATTTATTGATGTTGATTCCATTCATGTTTGATCAATGTGTGTTGGTTATGACATTTGATTTCTCATTTTGGTTCATTTCATTTCCATCTTCATCTTCTTCTTTTTCTTTTGACCAATGAGTTAATGATTTGTGGTTAGCCTTGACATATGAGAGGCTTAACCTTCTTTGATCCAAATCAAATTCAATTGATCAAAGATCAAGTGAATTGCTTTGTGTCCAAGATAGATTGCTTCTTGGTCAAGCAAAGAACCTGAACTCCATACAAGGTCATTCTTCTTTTCTTTTGGCATGGCAAGTTGTGGGAGCTTGGCTTACTAGTCATGATCTCTAACTTGTGTTTATTTGCCTATAGTTTTATTAACCGGACTCAGATAGGTGTAACTACTACATTAGTCCACTTACGATTGCTTAACATATCGCTAAATTGCCTTATGGCACACTAACACTAACTACTAATCACTAACTTTTAATTCAAGAATTTAATTCTTGCAATTTACTTTAATTCAATTTAATTTCTTGCTCATTTATTCATATTGTCTTTGCCCTTTTCTCACTTGAGCTCATGTTTATGTTTATGCCATTTGCCTTTTGCTCACTTGAGCACATTATTGTGAATATACTATTGCCTTGTGCTTGTTTTGTCTTTGTTTGTGTGAACCCAATGCAAAAAGGAGAAAGGACTTAGAATTAGGACCTTACCTATGCTTAATGGAGTTCAAGAGCAACTAGGCCTCATGCCTTTAGAACGCAAAATTTGTTGAAGAGCAACTAGGCCTCATGCCTTTAGAATGCTTAATCCTGAAGTTGACTGAAACGGACCCCTAATCTAAACTCTCTTTGTCCATTCCTCTTATTGCATTATGAACTTTTTGATTGTTTGTTCTTGTGTGGCAGGGATTCCAAACTTGATCTAATTATAAGGACCATTGTCATGAGCATCCAAGATAAGAGAGACAAGTTCAAAATTGGAAGATCCTAGGAGCTTGATTGAATATTTGCTTGATTGCTTGAGTTAATTGCTTATTGCTTGCTAAGTCCAAAGGAAAGGAGCTCTTGAATCATCTTTATAATCTCAAGAAAGGAACTCCAAGGGTTTTATTTCTCTTCCCTCATCTTTGCATGTTTAGGACCTAGCCCTTCTCTTCTTCTCTCCACTCTAACCCAAGCCAAAACTCATTTTGTGCAAACATTGACATTGTTTTTTCAAAGCTAGAAACCTAGGCATTATGCCTTTGATTTTTCAAAACTCTTTTCATTAATACTTATTTTGAATTGAATCTTAAGTCAACTTTGACTTCATTTTGTGAATACTTCTAATTGGTGAATCCAACTCACTTCAAATTCTTTTGTGGTTCCAATGGCCACCTTTGTTAAAAACTTTTTCTCATAGACATTAGCCATAGGTTTGAGTTATCATAGTGGTTGATATAAACCTCACGTTATCCTTAGTGATTGGACTATAAGTCTTCCATATTTATTATAGGGTGGATCCCTCACTAGTATGTTGAAGTTCTCCTCACATGGTGGATTGTTGGTTTAGGTTGAGTTTTCTCCCTTTGATAACAAAAGACCTTAAGGCTTTTGTCAAATCAATTCACCAACTTATTTTAAGATTTTTACCTCGAACTACGAGGTTTTGATCCTACCTTTGTGATGGTACGTAGGGAATGGGTTTATCCATTCAAACAACAAAATTGTAAATATGTATATTCTTTTCTCATCTCCCCAATCATGTTTGCACAAATATTTTCACAAATACCAACCTACCATACAACATTTGCAAAAAGGGCTCCCTTAGAGTACTAAGGATGTTTTGGGTGCTTAAAACCTTCCCATTGCATAACCAACCCCCTTACCCAGATCTCTGACATTTTTATTAGTTTTTTATTTGATAAAACTTCTCAGTTTTTGTTCGCTTTCTAACCTTTCCTTTGGATAAATAGAAGAGCGGTGACGACTCGAATTGTATGATTTACTTTTGATTTAGTCAATAAATCTAAAGGTAACGAATACCCCGCTACACTAACCAATGGATAGTAACAGAATGTTCCAAAAACTAGTTTTCAAAGTTTTTTTTAATATAAATTTAACATCAATTTGGCATTGATGATATTTTTTAAGAAGATAATAGAATTTCATGTTAAAGATAGCGTCCAAGTTGATTTGAAGTCGGACACGTATACAAGACATCTTATGAATCTCCACTCCCATATTTCATATTGTAATTTATAAATTATATTAATTTCACATTCATAAAAAAATATAGCGAAAAATGTATGTTAGACACATGCTATGGTATTTGTTCAAGTTGTTGGGATGTTGTATTGTCCTTAAAGGACACAGAATAAATAAATTATTTTCCAATGATTTGAAGATTTCTTGGACATTCTTGAATAATGGTAGATAAATTTCCCTTTGAGGAAATTGATAATACCCTTACCTTGAAGACACTTTAACAATGATTTTAACACATTTTTTGACAAAATTAATCACCAACTCCCTTATCTTAACTTAATATTCTTCTTTAGTCCTTTAATTAAAAAAATATTACAAGTTAGTCTCTTAACTTCACTTATGTTATCCTATTTCGTCTCTTCCATCAAATTTCGATAGGAAAATGTTAAGTTCCAGTGACGTGGCGTGACAATAAGACAATTGGTACAAAACCGAGTCAACAGATTTAGTTAAAACAGATACACTGTTTAAAATGCAAAGGTTTTATTTTCAGAGGTTAAAACAAAACACGCAAAATTTAAATAGTGTATACATTTTTAATAATATACTACTCCAGCCTAATTTATAACCAAAAAAGACAAATTTTACGCTTATTAAGAAATATAGTTAAGTGCATTTATGTTTCTTAATTTCATGTGAGAGAGACAACACAATTACTAATATACCCTCAATTAAATTGTTTTCTACTAACAATATTAAGTAATTAATGCAGGGATACTTTTGGAATAAATGCATTAAATGCACCTAAATTTGTTGACATTTGCTTATATTTAAGGCCAAAAAAATTAGAAGACTTTTGCTTTTAAATAAGGCCAGAGGGAGTACGAAGCTTGAAGAGAGATAATAATATATAGCCAATTTAGGCATATTAAAGAACTACAACATAATTAGCTAATGGTAATAAACTTTTGAAAATTAATGTATAAAATTTATGAAGTTCCTTAGAAGGACAAAAAGATAAAATTAAATATTGATTTTTTTTTGAAAATGCGAGAATAGGGAATTGAACCTCCAACTTTATGATTATTAGGGTTAACTTTCAAATATTTTAACAAATTTTGATATTACAACTACCATTATAATATCTATTATTTATTCTAATTTACCTAACTCATGTTTCAGTAACTAATAGACTTGAAAATAATCATCAATGTTTTGTCAAAAATTTGCAACAAATGTATCTTTAAACCCACTATTGACATAAACATGATCTCTTCAATAAATAGCAACAAGATAGTAATTGGATATTTCAACGACTCTTTTTTAAATAAATATTCAAACTAATTCAAACATCACTTTTATATTTAAGAAAAATTATTATGTACCTAATAGATTTCCAATCTAAAGATATCGTCCATGCTGGTCCAATGTGGCTATGCAATCAATATGTCTTGTGGATATCTTCTTCCAAACATGTATTGTAGTTTAAGAATTATTTTGAACATCGTTTCCTAGATTATAATATTTAAAATGTGTCTTAGACAAACCCATATGTAATTCTGACATATATTGACAAACTATTGATATTTTATAAGGTAATTAATAAGTAAGTTGTGTTTTAATAATTATAGGCTTATTTAAAGATTCTTGAAATATAATTTATTATTTGTGCTCCGAGATAGTAATAATTCTAATGACGTTGAAAAGACTTAAGAAATTATTTTAACATTAAAAAATGTTATAATTTAAAATTAATGAAAACACTAGAAGGAAGGGTTGAACCTTCGACCTTGTGGTTAACAGCCACACGCTCTAACCAACTAAGCTATTCCAGCTACGCTTACACACTGATTTTGATTTCTTTATACTAATCTAATTTATTCAAATTTCAGTACCGTGCATACTTGAGAGTATGCATAAACTCTATGTCAAAAGCTTGCAACATATTTATCTTTGAATTGAGTATGGACATAAACATGACATCTTCCATGTCTAACTACAAGATCTAACCAATGGATAGTAACAGAATGTTCCAAAAACTAGTTTTCAAAGTTTTTTTTAATATAAATTTAACATCAATTTGGCATTGATGATATTTTTTAAGGAGATTACAGAATTTCATGTTAAAGATAGCGTCCAAGTTGATTTGAAGTCGGACACGTATACAAGACATCTTATGAATCTCCACTCCCATATTTCATATTGTAATTTATAAATTTTATTAATTTCACATTCATAAACAAATATAGCAGAAAATGTATGTTAGACACATGCTTTGGTATTTGTTCCAGTTGTTGGGATGTTGTATTGTCCTTAAAGGACATAGAATAAATAAGTTATTTTCCAATGATTTGAAGATTTCTTGGACATTCTTTAATAATGGTAGATAAATTTCCCTTTGAGGAAATTGATAATACCCTTACCTTGAAGACACTTTAACAATGACTTTAACACATTTTTTGACAGAATTAATCCCTAACTCCCTTATCTTAATTTAATATTCTTCTTTAGTCCTTTAATTAAAAAAATGTTACAAGTTAGTCTCTTAACTTCACTTATGTTATCCTATTTGGGCTCTTCCATCAATTCTCGATAGAAAAATGTTAAGTTCCAGTGACGTGGCGTGACAATAAGACAATTGGTACAAAAACCGAGTCAACATATTTAGTTAAAATAGATACACTGTTTAAAATGCAAAGGTTTTATTTTCAGAGGTTAAAACAAAACACGCAAAATTTAAATAGTGTATACGTTTTTAATAATATTCTACTCCAGCCTAATTTATAACCAAAAAAAAGACAAATTTTACGCTTATTAAGAAATATAGTTAAGTGCATTTAAGTTTCTTAATTTCATGTGAGAGAGACAACACAATTACTAATATACCCTCAATTAAATTATTTTCTACTAACAATATTAAATAATTAATGCAAGGATACTTTTGGAATAAAGGCATTAAATGCACCTAGATTTGTTGACATCTGCTTATATTTAAGGCCAAAAAATTAGAAGACTTTTGCTTATAAATAAGGCCGGAGGGAGTACGAAGCTTGAAGAGAGCTAATAATATATAGCCAATTTAGGCATATTAAAGAACTACAACATAATTAGCTAATGGTAATAAACTTTTGAAAATTAACGTATAAAAATTTATGAAGTTCCTTAGAAGGAGAAAAAGATAAAATTAAATATTGATGTTTTTTTGAAAATGCGAGAATAGGGAATTGAACCTCCAACTTTATGATTATTAGGGTTAACTTTCACACATTTTAACCAATTATGATATTACAACTACCATTATAATATCTATTATTTATTCTAATTTACCTAACTCATGTTTCAGTAACTAATAGACTTGAAAATAATCATCGATGTTTTGTCAAAATTTTGCAACAAATGCATCTTTAAACCTACTATTGACGTAAACATGATCTCTTCAATAAATAGCAACAAGATAGTAATTGGATATTTCAACGACTCTTTTTTAAATAAATATTCAAACTAATTCAAACATCACTTTTATATTTAAGAAAAATTATTATAGACCTAATAGATTTCCAATCTAAAGACATCGTCCAAGCTGGTCCAATGTGGCTATGCAATCAATATGTCATGTGGATATCTTCTTCCAAAAATGTATTGTAGTTTAAGAATTATTTTGAACATTGTTTCCTAGATTATAGTATTTAAAATTAATGAAAACGCTAAAAGGAGGGGTTGAACCTCCGACCTTATGGTTAACAGTCATATGCCCTAACCAACTAAGCTATTCCAGCTACTCTTACACATTAATTTTGATTTCTTTATATTAATCTAATTTATTCAAGTTTCAGTACCGCGCATACTTGAGAGTATGCATAAACTCTATGTCAAAAGCTTGCAACATATTTATCTTTGAAATGAGTATGGACATAAACATGACATCTTCTATGTCTTACAACAAGATCTAACCAATGGATAATAACAGAATGTTCCAAAAACTAGTTTTCAAAGTTTTTTTTAATATAAATTTAACATCAATTTGGCATTGATGATATTTTTTAAGGAGATTATAGAATTTCATGTTAAAGATAGCGTTCAAGTTGATTTGAAGTCGGACACGTATACAAGACATCTTATGAATCTCTACTCCCATATTTCATATTGTAATTTATAAATTATATTAATTTCACATTCATAAACAAATATAGCGAAAAATGTATGTTAGACACATGCTTTGGTATTTGTTCCAGTTGTTGGGATGTTGTATTGTCCTTAAAGGACATAGAATAAATAAGTTATTTTCCAATGATTTGAAGATTCCTTGGACATTCTTGAATAATGGTAGATAAATTTCCCTTTGAGGAAATTGATAATACCCTTACCTTGAAGACACTTTAACAATGATTTTAACACAGTTTTTGACAGAATTAATCACCCACTCCCTTATCTTAATTTAATATTCTTCTTTAGTCCTTTAATTAAAAAAATGTTACAAGTTAGTCTCTTAACTTCACTTATGTTATCCTATTTGGTCTCTTCCATCAATTCTAAAAATGTTAAGTTCCAGTGACGTGGCGTGACAATAAGACAATTGGTACAAAACCGAGTCAACATATTTAGTTAAAACAGATACACTGTTTAAAATGCAAATGTTTTTATTTTCAGAGGTTAAAACAAAACACGCAAAATTTAAATAGTGTATACGTTTTTAATAATATTCTACTCCAGCCTAATTTATAACCAAAAAAGACAAATTTTATGCTTATTAAGAAATATAGTTAAGTGCATTTAAGTTTCTTAATTTCATGTGAGAGAGACAACACAATTACTAATATACCCTCAATTAAATTGTTTTCTACTAACAATATTAAATAATTAATGCAAGGATACTTTTGGAATAAAGGCATTAAATGCACCTAGATTTGTTGACATCTGCTTATATTTAAGGCCAAAAATTAGAAGACTTTGGCTTATAAATAAGGCCGGAGGGAGTACGAAGCTTGAAGAAAGCTAATAATATATAGCCGATTTAGGCATATTAAAGAACTACAACATAATTAGCTAATGGTAATAAACTTTTGAAAATTAACGTATAAAAATTTATGAAGTTCCTTCGAAGGACAAAAAGATAAAATTAAATATTGATTTTTTTTTTGAAAATGCGAGAATAGGGAATTGAACCTCCAACTTTATGATTATTAGGGTTAACTTTCACACATTTTAACCAATTATGATATTACAACTACCATTATAATATCTATTATTTATTCTAATTTACCTAACTCATGTTTCAGTAACTAATAGACTTGAAAATAATCATCAATGTTTTGTCAAAAATTTGCAACAAATGTATCTTTAAACCTACTATTGACGTAAAAATGATCTCTTCAATAAATAACAACAAGATAGTAATTTGATATTTCAAAGACTCTTTTTTAAATAAATATTCAAACTAATTCAAACATCACTTTTATATTTAAGAAAAAATATTATAGACATAATAGATTTCCAATCTAAAGACATCGTCCATGTTGGTCCAATGTGGCTATGCAATCAATATGTCATGTGGATATCTTCTTCCAAAAATGTATTGTAGTTTAAGAATTATTTTGAAAATCGTTTCCTAGATTATAACATTTAAAATGTGTCTTAGACAAACCCATATGTAATTCATACATATATTGACAAACTATTGATATTTTATAAGGTAATTAATAAGTAAATTGTGTTTTAATAATTATAGCCTTATTTAAAGATTCTTGAAATATAATCTATTATTTGTGCTCCGAGATAGTGATAATTCTCATGACGTTGAAAAGACTTAAGAAATTATTTTAACATTAAATAATTTAAAATTAATGAAAACGCTAGAAGGAGAGGTTGAACCTCCGACCTTGTGGTTAACAGTCATATGCTCTAATCAACTGAGCTATTCTAGCTACGCTTACACATTAGTTTTGATTTCTTTATATTAATCTAATTTATTCAAATTTCAGTACCGCACATACTTGAGAGTATGCATAAACTCTATGTCAAAAGCTTGCAACATATTTATCTTTGAATTGAGTATGGACATAAACATGACATCTTCCATGTCTAACTACAAGATCTAACCAATGGATAGTAACAGAATGTTCCAAAAACTAGTTTTCAAAGTTTTTTTTAATATAAATTTAACATCAATTTGGCATTGATGATATTTTTTAAGGATATTATAGAATTTCATGTTAAAGATAGCGTCCAAGTTAATTTGAAGTCGGACACGTATACAAGACATCTTATGAATCTCCACTCCCATATTTCATATTGTAATTTATAAATTTTATTAATTTCACATTCATAAACAAATATAGCAGAAAATGTATGTTAGACACATGCTTTGGTATTTGTTCCAGTTGTTGGGATGTTGTATTGTCCTTAAAGGACATAGAATAAATAAGTTATTTTCCAATGATTTGAAGATTTCTTGGACATTCTTTAATAATGGTAGATAAATTTTCCCTTTGAGGAAATTGATAATACCCTTACCTTGAAGACACTTTAACAATGACTTTAACACATTTTTTGACAGAATTAATCCCCAACTTCCTTATCTTAATTTAATATTCTTCTTTAGTCCTTTAATTAAAAAAATGTTACAAGTTAGTCTCTTAACTTCACTTATGTTATCCTATTTGGGCTCTTCCATCAATTCTCGATAGAAAAATGTTAAGTTCCAGTGACGTGGCGTGACAATAAGACAATTGGTACAAAACCGAGTCAACATATTTAGTTAAAATAGATACACTGTTTAAAATGCAAAGGTTTTATTTTCAGAGGTTAAAACAAAACACGCAAAATTTAAATAGTGTATACGTTTTTAATAATATTCTACTCCAGCCTAATTTATAACCAAAAAAAAGACAAATTTTACGCTTATTAAGAAATATAGTTAAGTGCATTTAAGTTTCTTAATTTCATGTGAGAGAGACAACACAATTACTAATATACCCTCAATTAAATTATTTTCTACTAACAATATTAAATAATTAATGCAAGGATACTTTTGGAATAAGGGCATTAAATGCACCTAGATTTGTTGACATCTGCTTATATTTAAGGCCAAAAAATTAGAAGACTTTTGCTTATAAATAAGGCCGGAGGGAGTACGAAGCTTGAAGAGAGCTAATAATATATAGCCAATTTAGGCATATTAAAGAACTACAACATAATTAGCTAATGGTAATAAACTTTTGAAAATTAACGTATAAAAATTTATGAAGTTCCTTAGAAGGAGAAAAAGATAAAATTAAATATTGATATTTTTTTGAAAATGCGAGAATAGGGAATTGAACCTCCAACTTTATGATTATTAGGGTTAACTTTCACACATTTTAACCAATTATGATATTACAACTACCATTATAATATCTATTATTTATTTTAATTTACCTAACTCATGTTTCAGTAACTAATTGACTTGAAAATAATCATCGATGTTTTGTCAAAATTTTGCAACAAATGCATCTTTAAACCTACTATTGAACATTGTTTCCTAGATTATAGTATTTAAAATTAATGAAAACGCTAAAAGGAGGGGTTGAACCTCCGACCTTATGGTTAACAGTCATATGCCCTAACCAACTAAGCTATTCCAGCTACTCTTACACATTAATTTTGATTTCTTTATATTAATCTAATTTATTCAAGTTTCAGTACCGCGCATACTTGAGAGTATGCATAAACTCTATGTCAAAAGCTTGCAACATATTTATCTTTGAAATGAGTATGGACATAAACATGACATCTTCTATGTCTTACAACAAGATCTAACCAATGGATAATAACAGAATGTTCCAAAAACTAGTTTTCAAAGTTTTTTTAATATAAATTTAACATCAATTTGGCATTGATGATATTTTTTAAGGAGATTATAGAATTTCATGTTAAAGATAGCGTTCAAGTTGATTTGAAGTCGGACACGTATACAAGACATCTTATGAATCTCTACTCCCATATTTCATATTGTAATTTACAAATTATATTAATTTCACATTCATAAACCAATATAGCGAAAAATGTATGTTAGACACATGCTTTGGTATTTGTTCCAGTTGTTGGGATGTTGTATTGTCCTTAAAGGACATAGAATAAATAAGTTATTTTCCAATGATTTGAAGATCCTTGGACATTCTTGAATAATGGTAGATAAATTTCCCTTTGAGGAAATTGATAATACCCTTACCTTGAAGACACTTTAACAATGATTTTAACACAGTTTTTGACAGAATTAATCACCCACTCCCTTATCTTAATTTAATATTCTTCTTTAGTCCTTTAATTAAAAAAATGTTACAAGTTAGTCTCTTAACTTCACTTATGTTATCCTATTTGGTCTCTTCCATCAATTCTCGATAGAAAAATGTTAAGTTCCAGTGACGTGGCGTGACAATAAGACAATTGGTACAAAACCGAGTCAACATATTTAGTTAAAACAGATACACTGTTTAAAATGCAAATGTTTTATTTTCAGAGGTTAAAACAAAACACGCAAAATTTAAATAGTGTATACGTTTTTAATAATATTCTACTCCAGCCTAATTTATAACCAAAAAAGACAAATTTTATGCTTATTAAGAAATATAGTTAAGTGCATTTAAGTTTCTTAATTTCATGTGAGAGAGACAACACAATTACTAATATACCCTCAATTAAATTGTTTTCTACTAACAATATTAAATAATTAATGCAAGGATACTTTTGGAATAAAGGCATTAAATGCACCTAGATTTGTTGACATCTGCTTATATTTAAGGCCAAACATTAGAAGACTTTGGCTTATAAATAAGGCCGGAGGGAGTACGAAGCTTGAAGAAAAGCTAATAATATATAGCCGATTTAGGCATATTAAAGAACTACAACATAATTAGCTAATGGTAATAAACTTTTGAAAATTAACGTATAAATATTTATGAAGTTCCTTCGAAGGACAAAAAGATAAAATTAAATATTGATTTTTTTTTTGAAAATGCGAGAATAGGGAATTGAACCTCCAACTTTATGATTATTAGGGTTAACTTTCACACATTTTAACCAATTATGATATTACAACTACCATTATAATATCTATTATTTATTCTAATTTACTTAACTCATGTTTCAGTAACTAATAGACTTGAAAATAATCATCAATGTTTTGTCAAAAATTTGCAACAAATGCATCTTTAAACCTACTGTTGACGTAAACATGATCTGTTCAATAAATAGCAACAAGATAGTAATTGGATATTTCAACGACTCTCATTTAAATAAATATTCAAACTAATTCAAACATCACTTTTATATTTAAGAAAAATTATTATAGACCTAATAGATTTCCAATCTAAAGACATCTTCCATGTTGGTCCAATGTGGCTATGCAATCAATATGTCATGTGGATATCTTCTTCCAAAAATGTATTGTAGTTTAAGATTATTTTGAAAATCGTTTCCTAGATTATAATATTTAAAATGTGTCTTAGACAAACCCATATGTAATTCTGACATATATTGACAAACTATTGATATTTTATAAGGTAATTAATAAGTAAGTTGTGTTTTAATAATTATAGGCTTATTTAAAGATTCTTGAAATATAATCTATTATTTGTGCTCCGAGATAGTGATAATTCTCATGATGTTGAAAAGACTTAAGAAATTATTTTAACATTAAAAAATGTTATAATTTAAAATTAATGAAAACGCTAGAAGGAGGGATTGAACCTCCGACCTTGTGGTTAACAGCCACACGCTCTAAACGACTGAGTTATTCCAGCTACTCTTACACATTGATTTTGATTTCTTTATATTAATCTAATTTATTCAAATTTCAGTACCGCGCATACTTGAGAGTATGCATAAACTCTATGTCAAAAGCTTGCAACATATTTATCTTTGAATTGAGTATGGACATAAACATGACATCTTCCATGTCTAACTACAAGATCTAACCAATGGATAGTAACAGAATGTTCCAAAAACTAGTTTTCAAAGTTTTTTTAAATATAAATTTAACATCAATTTGGCATTGATGATATTTTTTAAGGAGATTATAGAATTTCATGTTAAAGATAGCGTCCAAGTTGATTTGAAGTCGGACACGTATACAAGACATCTTACGAATCTGCACTCCCATATTTCATATTGTAATTTATAAATTATATTAATTTTACATTCATAAACAAATATAGCGAAAAATGTATGTTAGACACATGGTTTGGTATTTGTTCCAGTTGTTGGGATATTGTATTGTCCTTAAAGGACATAGAATAAATAAGTTATTTTCCAATGATTTGAAGATTTCTTGGACATTCTTTAATAATGGTAGATAAATTTCCCTTTGAGGAAATTGATAATACCCTTACCTTGAAGACACTATAACAATGACTTTAACACATTTTTTGACAGAATTAATCACCAACTCCCTTATCTTAATTTAATATTCTTCTTTAGTCCTTTAATAAAAAAAATGTTACAAGTTAGTCTCTTAACTTCACTTATGTTATCCTATTTGGGCTCTTCCAACAATTCTCGATAGAAAAATGTTAAGTTCCAGTGACGTGGCGTGACAATAAGACAATTGGTACAAAACCGAGTCAACATATTTAGTTAAAATAGATACAATGTTTAAAATGCAAAGGTTTTATTTTCAGAGGTTAAAACAAAACACGCAAAATTTAAATAGTGTATACGTTTTTAATAATATTCTACTCAGGCCTAATTTATAACCAAAAAAGACAAATTTTACGCTTATTAAGAAATATAGTTAAGTGCATTTAAGTTTCTTAATTTCATGTGAGAGAGACAACACAATTACTAATATACTCTCAATTAAATTGTTTTCTACTAACAATATTAAATATCTAATGCAAGGATACTTTTGGAATAAGGGCATTAAATGCACCTAGATTTGTTGACATCTGCTTATATTTAAGGCTAAAAAATTAAAAGACTTTTGCTTATATATAAGGCCGGAGGGAGTACGAAGCTTGAAGAGAGCTAATAATATATAGCCAATTTAGACATATTAAAGAACTATAACATAATTAGCTAATGGTAATAAACTTTTGAAAATTAACGTATAAAAATTTATGAAGTTCCTTAGAAGGACAAAAAGATAAAATATAATATTGATTTTTTTTTTGAAAATGCGAGAATAGGGAATTGAACCTCCAACTTTATGATTATTAGGGTTAACTTTCACACATTTTAACCAATTATGATATTACAACTACCATTATAATATCTATTATTTATTCTAATTTACCTAACTCATGTTTCAATAACTAATAGACTTGAAAATAATCATCAATGTTTTGTCAAAACTTATCACTTTTATATTTAAGAAAAATTGTTATATGTGGATATCTTCTTCCAAAAATGTATTGTAGTTTAAGATTATTTTGAAAATCGTTTCCTAGATTGTAGTTTAAGATAAATATTTAAAATTAATGAAAACGCTAGAAGGAGGGGTTGAACCTCCGACCTTGTGGTTAACAGCCACACGGTCTAACCAACTGAGCTATTCCAACTACTCTTACGCATTGATTTTGATTTCTTTATATTAATCTAATTTGTTCAAATTTTAGTACCGCGCATACTTGAGAGTATGCATAAACTCTATGTCAAAACCTTGCAACATATTTATCTTTGAAATGAGTATGGACATAAACATGACATCTTCTATGTCTAACAACAAGATCTAACCAATGGATAGTAACAGAATGTTCCAAAAACTAGTTTTCAAAGTTGTTTTTTAATATAAATATAACATCAATTTTGCATTGATGATATTTTTTAAGGAGATAACTAAATTTCATGTTAAAGATAGCGTCCAAGTTGATTTGAAGTCGGACACGTATACAAGACATCTTATGAATCTCCACTCCCATATTTCATATTGTAATTTATAAATTATATTAATTTCATATTCATAAACAAATATAGCGAAAAATGTATGTTAGACACATGCTTTGGTATTTGTTGCAATGTTGGGATGTTGTATTGTCCTTAAAGGACATAGAATAAATAAGTTATTTTCCAATGATTTGAAGATTTCTTGGACATTCTTGAATAATGGTAGATAAATTTCTCTTTGAGGAAATTGATAATAACCTTACCTTGAAGACACTTTAACAATGATTTTAAAACATTTTTTGACAGAATTAATCACCAATTCCCTTATCTTAATTTAATATTCTTCTTTAGTCCTTTAATTAAAAAATGTTACAAGTTAGTCTCTTAACTTCACTTATGTTATCCTATTTGGTCTCTTCATCAATTCTCGATAGAAAAATGTTAAGTTCCAGTGACGTGGCGTGACAATAAGACAATTGGTACAAATCCAGTCACATATTTAGTTAAAAAAGATACACTGTTTAAAATGCAAAGGTTTTATTTTCAGAGGTTAAAACAAAACACGCAAAATTTAAATAGTGTATACGTTTTAATAATATTCTACTCCAGCCTAATTTATAACCAAAAAAGACAAATTTTACGCTTATTAAGAAATATAGTTAAGTGCATTTAAGTTTCTTAATTTCATGTGAGAGAGACAACACAATTACTAATATACCCTCAATTAAATTTTTTCTACTAACAATATTAAATAATAATGCAAGGATACTTTGGAATAAAGGCATTAAATGCACCTAGATTTGTTGACATCTGCTTATATTTAAGGCCAAAAAATTAGAAGACTTTTGCTTATAAATAAGGCCGGAGGGAGTACGAAGCTTGAAGAGAGCTAATAATATATAGCCAATTTAGGCATATTAAAGAACTACAACGTAATTAGCTATGGTAATAAACTTTTGAAAATTAACGTATAAAAATTTATGAAGTTCCTTAGAAGGACAAAAAGATAAAATTAAATATTGATTTTTTTTTTGAAAATGCGAGAATAGGGAATTGAACCTCCAACTTTATGATTATTAGGGTTAACTTTCACACATTTTAACCAATTATGATATTACAACTACCATTATAATATCTATTATTTATTCTAATTTACCTAACTCATGTTTCAGTAACTAATAGACTTGAAAATAATCATCAATGTTTTGTGAAAATTTTGCAACAAATGCATCTTTAAACCTACTATTGACGTAAAGATGATCTCTTCAATAAATAGCAACAAGATAGTAATTGGATATTTCAACGACTCTTTTTTAAATAAATATTCAAACTAATTCAAACATCACTTTTATATTTAAGAAAAGTTATTATAGATCTAATAGATTTCCAATCTAAAGACATCGTCCATGCTGGTCCAATGTGGCTATGCAATCAATATGTCATGTGGATATCTTCTTCCAAAAATGTATTGTAGTTTAAGATTATTTTGAAAATCGTTTCCTAGATTATAATATTTAAAATGTGTCTTAGACAAACCCATATGTAATTCTAACATATATTGACAAACTATTGATATTTTATAAGGTAATTAATAAGTAAGTTGTGTTTTAATAATTATAGGCTTATTTAAAGACATAAGAAATTATTTTAACATTAATAAATGTTATAATTTAAAATTAATGAAAACGCTAGAAGGAGGTGTTGAACCTCCGACCTTGTGGTTAACAGCCACACACTCTAACCAACTGAGCTATTCCAACTACTCTTACGCATTGATTTTGATTTCTTTATATTAATCTAATTTATTCAAATTTCAGTACCGCGCATACTTGAGAGTATGCATAAACTCTATGTCAAAAGCTTGCAACATATTTATCTTTGGAATGAGTATGGACATAAACATGACATCTTCTATGTCTAACAACAAGATCTAACCAATGGATAGTAACAGAATGTTCCAAAAACTTGTTTTCAAAGTTGTTTTTTAATATAAATATAACATCAATTTTGCATTGATGATATTTTTTAAGGAGATAATAGAATTTCATGTTAAAGATAGCGTCCAAGTTGATTTGAAGTCGGACACGTATACAAGACATCTTATGAATCTCCACTCCCATATTTCATATTGTAATTTATAAATTATATTAATTTCACATTCATAAAAAATATAGCGAAAATGTATGTTAGACACATGCTTTGGTATTTGTTGCAATTGTTGGGATGTTGTATTGTCCTTAAAGGACATAGAATAAATAAGTTATTTTCCAATGATTTGAAGATTTCTTGGACATTCTTGAATAATGGTAGATAAATTTCTCTTTGAGGAAATTGATAATACCCTTACCTTGAAGACACTTTAACAATGATTTTAAAACATTTTTTGACAGAATTAATCACCAACTCCCTTATCTTAATTTAATATTCTTCTTTAGTCCTTTAATTAAACAAATGTTACAAGTTAGTCTCTTAACTTCACTTATGTTATCCTATTTGGTCTCTTCCATCAATTCTCGATAGAAAAATGTTAAGTTCCAGTGACGTGGCGTGACAATAAGACAATTGGTACAAAATCCAGTCAACATATTTAGTTAAAACAGATACACTGTTTAAAATGCAAAGGTTTTATTTTCAGAGGTTAAAACAAAACACGCAAAATTTAAATAGTGTATACGTTTTAATAATATTCTACTCCAGCCTAATTTATAACCAAAAAAGACAAATTTTACGCTTATTAAGAAATATAGTTAAGTGCATTTAAGTTTCTTAATTTCATGTGAGAGAGACAACACAATTAATAATATACCCTCAATTAAATTGTTTTCTACTAACAATATTAAATAATTAATGCAAGGATACTTTTGGAATAAAGGCATTAAATGCACCTAGATTTGTTGACATCTGCTTATATTTAAGGCCAAAAAATTAGAAGACTTTTGCTTATAAATAAGGTCGGAGGGAGTACGAAACTTGAAGAGAGCTAATTTAGGCATATTAAAGAACTACAACGCAATTAGCTATGGTAATAAACTTTTGAAAATTAACGTATAAAAATTTATGAAGTTCCTTAGAAGGACAAAAAGATAAAAATTAAATATTGATTTTTTTTTTGAAAATGCGAGAATAGGGAATTGAACCTCCAACTTTATGATTATTAGGGTTAACTTTCACACATTTTAACCAATTATGATATTACAACTACCATTATAATATCTATTATTTATTCTAATTTACCTAACTCATGTTTCAGTAACTAATAGACTTGAAAATAATCATCAATGTTTTGTGAAAATTTTGCAACAAATGCATCTTTAAACCTACTATTGACGTAAAGATGATCTCTTCAATAAATAGCAACAAGATAGTAATTGGATATTTCAACGACTCTTTTTTAAATAAATATTCAAACTAATTCAAACATCACTTTTATACTTAAGAAAAGTTATTATAGATCTAATAGATTTCCAATCTAAAGACATCGTCCATGCTGGTCCAATGTGGCTATGCAATCAATATGTCATGCGGATATCTTCTTCCAAAAATGTATTGTAGTTTAAGATTATTTTGAAAATCGTTTCCTAGATTATAATATTTAAAATGTGTCTTAGACAAACCCATATGTAATTCTAACATATATTGACAAACTATTAATATTTTATAAGGTAATTAATAAGTAAGTTGTGTTTTAATAATTATAGGCTTATTTAAAGACTTAAGAAATTATTTTAACATTAATAAATGTTATAATTTAAAATTAATGAAAACGCTAGAAGGAGGTGTTGAACCTCCGACCTTGTGGTTAACAGCCACACGCTCTAACCAACTGAGCTATTCCAACTACTCTTATGCATTGATTTTGATTTCTTTATATTAATCTAATTTATTCAAATTTCAGTACCGCGCATACTTGAGAGTATGCATAAACTCTATGTCAAAAGCTTGCAACATATTTATCTTTGGAATGAGTATGGACATAAACATGACATCTTCTATGTCTAACAACAAGATCTAACCAATGGATAGTAACAGAATGTTCCAAAAAACTTGTTTTCAAAGTTGTTTTTTAATATAAATATAACATCAATTTTGCATTGATGATATTTTTTAAGGAGATAATAGAATTTCATGTTAAAGATAGCGTCCAAGTTGATTTGAAGTCGGACACGTATACAAGACATCTTATGAATCTCCACTCCCATATTTCATATTGTAATTTATAAATTATATTAATTTCACATTCATAAAAAAATATAGCGAAAAATGTATGTTAGACACATGCTTTGGTATTTGTTGCAATTGTTGGGATGTTGTATTGTCCTTAAAGGACATAGAATAAATAAGTTATTTTCCAATGATTTGAAGATTTCTTGGACATTCTTGAATAATGGTAGATAAATTTCTCTTTGAGGAAATTGATAATACCCTTACCTTGAAGACACTTTAACAATGATTTTAAAACATTTTTTGACAGAATTAATCACCAATTCCCTTATCTTAATTTAATATTCTTCTTTAGTCCTTTAATTAAACAAATGTTACAAGTTAGTCTCGTAACTTCACTTATGTTATCCTATTTGGTCTCTTCATTCAATTCTCGATAGAAAAATGTTAAGTTCCAGTGACGTGGCGTGACAATAAGACAATTGGTACAAAATCCAGTCAACATATTTAGTTAAAACAGATACACTGTTTAAAATGCAAAGGTTTTATTTTCAGAGGTTAAAACAAAACACGCAAAATTTAAATAGTGTATACGTTTTTAATAATATTCTACTCCAGCCTAATTTATAACCAAAAAAGACAAATTTTACGCTTATTAAGAAATATAGTTAAGTGCATTTAAGTTTCTTAATTTCATGTGAGATAGACAACACAATTACTAATATACCCTCAATTAAATTTTTTTCTACTAACAATATTAAATAATTAATGCAAGGATACTTTTGGAATAAAGGCATTAAATGCACCTAGATTTGTTGACATCTGCTTATATTTAAGGCCAAAAAATTAGAAGACTTTTGCTTATAAATAAGGTCGGAGGGAGTACGAAACTTGAAGAGAGCTAATTTAGGCATATTAAAGAACTACAACGCAATTAGCTATGGTAATAAACTTTTGAAAATTAACGTATAAAAATTTATGAAGTTCCTTAGAAGGACAAAAAGATAAAATTTAAATATTGATTTTTTTTTTGAAAATGCGAGAATAGGGAATTGAACCTCCAACTTTATGATTATTAGGGTTAACTTTCACACATTTTAACGAATTATGATATTACAACTACCATTATAATATCTATTATTTATTCTAATTTACCTAACTCATGTTTCAGTAACTAATAGACTTGAAAATAATCATCAATGTTTTGTGAAAATTTTTGCAACAAATGCATATTTAAACCTACTATTGACGTAAAGATGATCTCTTCAATAAATAGCAACAAGATAGTAATTGGATATTTCAACGACTCTTTTTTAAATAAATATTCAAACTAATTCAAACATCACTTTTATATTTAAGAAAAGTTATTATAGATCTAATAGATTTCCAATCTAAAGACATCGTCCATGCTGGTCCAATGTGGCTATGCAATCAATATGTCATGTGGATATCTTCTTCCAAAAATTTATTGTAGTTTAAGATTATTTTGAAAATCGTTTCCTAGATTATAATATTTAAAATGTGTCTTAGACAAACCCATATGTAATTCTGACATATGTTGACAAACTATTGATATTTTATAAGGTAATTAATAAGTAAGTTGTGTTTTAATAATTATAGGCTTATTTAGAGACTTAAGAAATTATTTTAACATTAAAAAATGTTATAATTTAAAATTAATGAAAACGCTAGAAGGAGGGGTAGAACCTCCGACCTTGTGGTTAACAGCCACGCGCTCTAACCAACTGAGCTATTCCAGCTACTCTTACGCATTGATTTTGATTTCTTTATACTAATCCAATTTATTCAAATTTCAGTACCGCACATACTTGAGAGTATGCATAAACTCTATGTCAAAAGCTTGCAACATATTTATCTTTGGAATGAGTATGGACATAAACATGACATCTTCTATGTCTAACAACAAGATCTAACCAATGGATAGTAACAGAATGTTCCAAAAACTTGTTTTCAAAGTTGTTTTTTAATATAAATATAACATCAATTTTGCATTGATGATATTTTTTAAGGAGATAATAGAATTTCATGTTAAAGATAGCGTCCAAGTTGATTTGAAGTCGGACACGTATACAAGACATCTTATGAATCTCCACTCCCATATTTCATATTGTAATTTATAAATTATATTAATTTCACATTCATAAAAAAATATAGCGAAAAATGTATGTTAGACACACGCTTTGGTATTTGTTGCAATTGTTGGGATGTTGTATTGTCCTTAAAGGACATAGAATAAATAAGTTATTTTCCAATGATTTGAAGATTTCTTGGACATTCTTGAATAATGGTAGATAAATTTCTCTTTGAGGAAATTGATAATACCCTTACCTTGAAGACAATTTAACAATGATTTTAAAACATTTTTTGACAGAATTAATCACCAACTCCCTTATCTTAATTTAATATTCTTCTTTAGTCCTTTAATTAAACAAATGTTACAAGATAGTCTCTTAACTTCACTTATGTTATCCTATTTGGTCTCTTCCATCAATTCTCGATAGAAAAATGTTAAGTTCCAGTGACGTGGCGTGACAATAAGACAATTGGTACAAAATCCAGTCAACATATTTAGTTAAAAAAGATACACTGTTTAAAATGCAAAGGTTTTATTTTCAGAGGTTAAAACAAAACACGCAAAATTTAAATAGTGTATACGTTTTTAATAATATTCTACTCCAGCCTAATTTATAACCAAAAAAGGCAAATTTCACGCTTATTAAGAAATATAGTTAAGTGCATTTAAGTTTCTTAATTTCATGTGAGATAGACAACACAATTACTAATATACCCTCAATTAAATTGTTTTCTACTAACAACATTAAATAATTAATGCAAGGATACTTTTGGAATAAAGGCATTAAATGCACCTAGATTTGTTGACATCTGCTTATATTTAAGGCCAAAAAATTAGAAGACTTTTGCTTATAAATAAGGCCGGAGGGAGTACGAAGCTTGAAGAGAGCTAATAATATATAGCCAATTTAGGCATATTAAAGAACTACAACGTAATTAGCTATGGTAATAAACTTTTGAAAATTAACGTATAAAAATTTATGAAGTTCCTTAGAAGGACAAAAAGATAAAATTAAATATTGATTTTTTTTTTGAAAATGCGAGAATAGGGAATTGAACCTCCAACTTTATGATTATTAGGGTTAACTTTCACACATTTTAACCAATTATGATATTACAACTACCATTATAATATTTATTATTTATTCTAATTTACCTAACTCATGTTTCAGTAACTAATAGACTTGAAAATAATCATCAATGTTTTGTGAAAATTTTGCAACAAATGCATCTTTAAACCAAATATTGACGTAAACATGATCTGTTCAATAAATAGCAACAAGATAGTAATTGGATATTTCAACGACTCTTTTTTAAATAAATATTCAAACTAATTCAATCATCACTTTTATATTTAAGAAAAATTATTATAGATCTAATAGATTTCCAATCTAAAGACATCGTCCATGTTGGTCCAATGTGGCTATGCAATCAATATGTCATGTGGATATCTTCTTCCAAAAATGTATTGTAGTTTAAGATTATTTTGAAAATCGTTTCCTAGATTATAATATTTAAAATGTGTCTTAGACAAACCCATATGTAATTCTGACATATGTTGACAAACTATTGATATTTTATAAGGTAATTAATAAGTAAGTTGTGTTTTAATAATTATAGGCTTATTTAGAGACTTAAGAAATTATTTTAACATTAAAAAATGTTATAATTCAAAAATTAATGAAAACACTAGAAGGAGGGGTTGAACCTCCGACCTTGTGGTTAACAGCCACGCGCTCTAACCAACTGAGCTATTCCAGTTACTCTTACGCATTGATTTTGATTTCTTTATATTAATCTAATTTATTCAAATTTCAGTACCGCGCATACTTGAGAGTATGCATAAACTCTATGTCAAAAGCTTGCAACATATTTATCTTTGAAATGAGTATGGACATAAACATGACATCTTCCATGTCTAACTACAAGATCTAACCAATGGATAGTAACAGAATGTTCCAAAAACTAGTTTTCAAAGTTGTTTTTTAATATAAATTTAACATCAATTTTGCATTGATGATAATTTTTAAGGAGATAATAGAATTTCATGTTAACGATAGCGTCTAAGTTGATTTGAAGTCGGACACGTGTACAAGACATCTTATGAATCTCCACTCCCATATTTCATATTGTAATTTATAAATTATATTAATTTCACATTCATAAACAAATATAGCGAAAAATGTATGTTAGACACATGCTTCGGTATTTGTTGCAATTGTTGGGATGTTGTATTGTCCTTAAAGGACATAGAATAAATAAGTTATTTTCCAATGATTTGAAGATTTCTTGGACATTCTTAAATAATGGTAGATAAATTTCTCTTTGAGGAAATTGATAATACCCTTACCTTGAAGACACTTTAACAATGATTTTAAAACATTTTTTGAGAGAATTAATCACTGACTCCCTTATCTTAATTTAATATTCTTCTTTAGTCCTTTAATTAAAAAAATGTTACAAGTTAGTCTCTTAACTTCACTTATGTTATCCTATTTGGTCTCTTCCATCAATTCTCGATAGAAAAAAGTTAAGTTCCAGTGACGTGGCGTGACAATAAGACAATTGGTACAAAATCCAGTCAACATATTTAGTTAAAACAGATACACTGTTTAAAATGCAAAGGTTTTATTTTTAGAGGTTAAAACAAAACACGCAAAATTTAAATAGTGTATACGTTTTTAATAATATTCTACTCCAGCCTAATTTATAACCAAAAAAGACAAATTTTACGCTTATTAAGAAATATAGTTAAGTGCATTTAAGTTTCTTAATTTCATGTGAGATAGACAACACAATTACTAATATACCCTCAATTAAATTGTTTTCTACTAACAATATTAAATAATTAATGCAAGGATACTTTTGGAATAAAGGCATTAAATGCACCTAGATTTGTTGAATAATTAATGCAAGGATACATCTGCTTATATTTAAGGCCAAAAAATTAGAAGACTTTTGCTTATAAATAAGGCCGGAGGGAGTACGAAGCTTGAAGAGAGCTAATAATATATAGCGAATTTAGGCATATTAAAGAACTACAACGGAATTAGCTATGGTAATAAACTTTTGAAAATTAACGTATAAAAATTTATGAAGTTCCTTAGAAGGACAAAAAGATAAAATTAAATATTGATTTTTTTTTTTGAAAATGCGAGAATACGGAATTGAACCTCCAACTTTATGATTATTAGGGTTAACTTTCACACATTTTAACCAATTATGATATTACAACTACCATTATAATATCTATTATTTATTCTAATTTACCTAACTCATGTTTCAGTAACTAATAGACTTGAAAATAATCATCAATGTTTTGTCAAAAATTTGCAACAAATGCATCTTTAAACCTACTATTGACGTAAACATGATCTCTTCAATAAATAGCAACAAGATAGTAATTGGATATTTCAACGACTCTTTTTAAATAAATATTCAAACTAAATTAAACATCACTTTTATATTTAAGAAAAATTATTATAGACCTAATAGATTTCCAATCTAAAGACATCGTCCATGCTGGTCCAATGTGGCTATGCAATCAATATGTCATGCGGATATCTTCTTCCAAAAATGTATTGTAGTTTAAGATTATTTTGAAAATAGTTTCCTAGATTATAATATTTAAAATGTGTCTTAGACAAACCCATATGTAATTCTGACATATATTGACAAACTATTGATATTTTATAAGGTAATTAATAAGTAAGTTGTGTTTTAATAATTATAGGCTTATTTAAAGACTTAAGAAATTATTTTAACATTAAAAAATGTTATAATTTAAAATGAAGGAGGGGTTGAACCTCCGACCTTGTGGTTAACATCCACACGCTCTAACCAACTGAGCTATTCCAACTACTCTTACACATTGATTTTGATTTCTTTATATTAATCTAATTTATTCAAATTCCAGTACCGCATACTTGAGAGTATGCATAAACTCTATGTCAAAACCTTGCAACATATTTATCTTTGAAATGAGTATGGACATAAACATGACATCTTCCATGTCTAACTACAAGATCTAACCAATGGATAGTAACAGAATGTTCCAACAACTAGTTTTCAAAGTTGTTTTTTAATATAAATTTAACATCAATTTTGCATTGATGTTATTTTTTAAGGAGATAATAGAATTTCATGTTAACGATAGCGTCTAAGTTGATTTGAAGTCGGACACGTGTACAAGACATCTTATGAATCTCCACTCCCATATTTCATATTGTAATTTATAAATTATATTAATTTCACATTCATAAACAAATATAGCGAAAAATGTATGTTAGACACATGCTTTGGTATTTGTTCCAGTTGTTGGGATATTGTATTGTCCTTAAAGGACATAGAATAAATAAGTTATTTTCCAATGATTTGAAGATTTCTTGGACATTCTTTAATAATGGTAGATAAATTTCCCTTTGAGGAAATTGATAATACCCTTACCTTGAAGACACTTTAACAATGACTTTAACACATTTTTTGACAGAATTAATCACCAACCCCTTATCTTAATTTAATATTCTTCTTTAGTCCTTTAATTAAAATAATGTTACAAGTTAGTCTCTTAACTTCACTTATGTTATCCTATTTGGGCTCTTCCATCAATTCTCGATAGAAAAATGTTATGTTCCAGTGACGTGGCGTGACAATAAGACAATTGGTACAAAACCGAGTCAACATATTTAGTTAAAATAGATACACTGTTTAAAATGCAAAGGTTTTATTTTCAGAGGTTAAAAAAAAACACGCAAAATTTAAATAGTGTATACGTTTTTAATAATATTTCAACTCAAGCCTAATTTATAACCAAAAAAAGACAAATTTTACGCTTATTAAGAAATATAGTTAAGTGCATTTAAGTTTCTTAATTTCATGTGAGAGAGACAACACAATTACTAATATACCCTCAATTAAATTATTTTCTACTAACAATATTAAATAATTAATGCAAGGATACTTTTGGAATAAAGGCATTAAATGCACCTAGATTTGTTGACATCTGCTTATATTTAAGACCAAAAAATTAGAAGACTTTTGCTTATAAATAAGGCCGGAGGGAGTACGAAGCCTGAAGAGAGCTAATAATATATAGCCAATTTAGGCACATTAAAGAACTACAACATAATTAGCTAATGGTAATAAACTTTTGAAAATTAACGTATAAAAATTTATGAAGTTCCTTCGAAGGACAAAAAGATCAAATTAAATATTGATTTTTTTTTTTGAAAATGCGAGAATAGGGAATTGAACCTCCAACTTTATGATTATTAGGGTTAACTTTCACACATTTTAACCAATTATGATATTACAACTACCATTATAATATCTATTATTTATTCTAATTTACCTAACTCATGTTTCAGTAACTAATAGACTTGAAAATAATCATCAATGTTTTGTCAAAATTTTGCAACAAATGCATCTTTAAACCTACTATTGACGTAAACATGATCTCTTCAATAAATAGCAACAAGATAGTAATTGGATATTTCAACGACTCTTTTTTAAATAAATATTCAAACTAATTCAATCATCACTTTTATATTTAAGAAAAATTATTATGTACCTAATAGATTTCCAATCTAAAGACATCGTCCATGTTGGTCCAATGTGGCTATGCAATCAATATGTCATGTGGATATCTTCTTCCAAAAATGTATTGTAGTTTAAGAATTATTTTGAAAATCGTTTCCTAGATTATAATATTTAAAATGTGTCTTAGACAAACCCATATGTAATTCTGACATATATTGGCAAACTATTGATATTTTATAAGGTAATTAATAAGTAAATTGTGTTTTAATAATTATAGCCTTATTTAAAGATTCTTGAAATATAATCTATTATTTGTGCTCCGAGATAGTGATAATTCTCATGACGTTGAAAAGACTTAAGAAATTATTTTAACATTAATAAATGTTATAATTTAAAATTAATGAAAACGCTAGAAGGAGGTGTTGAACCTCCGACCTTGTGGTTAACAGCCACACGCTCTAACCAACTGAGCTATTCCAGCTACTCTTATGCATTGATTTTGATTTCTTTATATTAATCTAATTTGTTCAAATTTCAGTACCGCACATACTTGAGAGTATGCATAAACTCTATGTCAAAAGCTTGCAACATATTTATCTTTGGTATGAGTATGGACATAAACATGACATCTTCTATGTCTAACTACAAGATCTAACCAATGGATAGTAACAGAATGTTCCAAAAACTAGTTTTCAAAGTTTTTTTTTAATATAAATTTAACATCAATTTGGCATTGATGATATTTTTTAAGGAGATTATAGAATTTCATGTTAAAGATAGCGTCCAAGTTGATTTGAAGTCGGACACGTATACAAGACATCTTATGAATCTCCACTCCCATATTTCATATTGTAATTTATAAATTATATTAATTTCACATTCATAAACAAATATAGCGAAAGATGTATGTTAGACACATGCTTTGTTATTTGTTCCAGTTGTTGGGATATTGTATTGTCCTTAAAGGACATAGAATAAATAAGTTATTTTCCAATGATTTGAAGATTTCTTGGACATTCTTGAATAATGGTAGATAAATTTCCCTTTGAGGAAATTGATAACACAATTACCTTGAAGACACTTTAACAATGATTTTAACACATTTTTTGACAGAATTAATCACCAACTCCCTTATCTTAATTTAATATTCTTCTTTAGTCCTTTAATTAAACAAATGTTACAAGTTAGTCTCTTAACTTCACTTATGTTATCCTATTTGGTCTCTTCCATCAATTCTCGATAGAAAAATGTTAAGTTCCAGTGACGTGGCGTGACAATAAGACAATTGGTACAAAATCCAGTCAACATATTTAGTTAAAACAGATACACTGTTTAAAATGCAAAGGTTTTATTTTCAGAGGTTAAAACAAAACACGCAAAATTTAAATAGTGTATACGTTTTTAATAATATTCTACTCCAGCCTAATTTATAACCAAAAAAGACAAATTTTACGCTTATTAAGAAATATAGTTAAGTGCATTTAAGTTTCTTAATTTCATGTGAGAGAGACAACACAATTAATAATATACCCTCAATTAAATTGTTTTCTACTAACAATATTAAATAATTAATGCAAGGATACTTTTGGAATAAAGGCATTAAATGCACCTAGATTTGTTGACATCTGCTTATATTTAAGGCCAAAAAATTAGAAGACTTTTGCTTATAAATAAGGCCGGAGGGAGTACGAAGCTTGAAGAGAGCTAATTTAGGCATATTAAAGAACTACAACATAATTAGCTATGGTAATAAACTTTTGAAAATTAACGTATAAAAATTTATGAAGTTCCTTAGAAGGACAAAAAGATAAAATTAAATATTGATTTTTTTTTTGAAAATGCGAGAATAGGGAATTGAACCTCCAACTTTATGATTATTAGGGTTAACTTTCACACATTTTAACCAATTATGATATTACAACTACCATTATAATATATCTATTATTTATTCTAATTTACCTAACTCATGTTTCAGTAACTAATAGACTTGAAAATAATCATCAATGTTTTGTCAAAATTTTGCAACAAATGCATCTTTAAACCTACTATTGACGTAAACATGATCTCTTCAATAAATAGAAACAAGATAGTAATTGGATATTTCAACGACTCTTTTTTAAATAAATATTCAAACTAATTCAAACATCACTTTTATATTTAAGAAAAATTATTATAGACCTAATAGATTTCCAATCTAAAGACATCGTCCATGCTGGTCCAATGTGGCTATGCAATCAATATGTCATGTGGATATCTTCTTCCAAAAATGTATTGTAGTTTAAGATTATTTTGAAAATCGTTTCCTAGATTATAATATTTAAAATGTGTCTTAGACAAACCCATATGTAATTCTGACATATATTGACAAACTATTAATATTTTATAAGGTAATTAATAAGTAAGTTGTGTTTTAATAATTATAGGCTTATTTAAAGACTTAAGAAATTATTTTAACATTAATAAATGTTATAATTTAAAATTAATGAAAACGCTAGAAGGAGGTGTTGAACCTCCGACCTTGTGGTTAACAGCCACACGCTCTAACCAACTGAGCTATTCCAGCTACTCTTACACATTGATTTTGATTTCTTTATATTAATCTAATTTATTCAAATTTCAGTACCGCGCATACTTGAGAGTATGCATAAACTCTATGTCAAAAGCTTGCAACATATTTATCTTTGGAATGAGTATGGACATAAACATGACATCTTCTATGTCTAACAACAAGATCTAACCAATGGATAGTAACAGAATTTTCCAAAAACTAGTTTTCAAAGTTTTTTTTTAATATAAATATAACATCAAATTTGCATTGCTGATATTTTTTAAGGAGATAATAGAATTTCATGTTAAAGATAGCGTCCAAGTTGATTTGAAGTCGGACACGTATACAAGACATCTTATGAATCTCCACTCCCATATTTCATATTGTAATTTATAAATTATATTAATTTCACATTCATAAAAAAATATAGCGAAAAATGTATGTTAGACACATGCTTTGGTATTTGTTGCAATTGTTGGGATGTTGTATTGTCCTTAAAGGACATAGAATAAATAAGTTATTTTCCAATGATTTGAAGATTTCTTGGACATTCTTGAATAATGGTAGATAAATTTCTCTTTGAGGAAATTGATAACACAATTACCTTGAAGACACTTTAACAATGATTTTAACACATTTTTTGACAGAATTAATCACCAACTCCCTTATCTTAATTTAATATTCTTCTTTAGTCCTTTAATTAAACAAATGTTACAAGTTAGTCTCTTAACTTCACTTATGTTATCCTATTTGGTCTCTTCCATCAATTCTCGATAGAAAAATGTTAAGTTCCAGTGACGTGGCGTGACAATAAGACAATTGGTACAAAATCCAGTCAACATATTTAGTTAAAACAGATACACTGTTTAAAATGCAAAGGTTTTATTTTCAGAGGTTAAAACAAAACACGCAAAATTTAAATAGTGTATACGTTTTTAATAATTCTACTCCAGCCTAATTTATAACCAAAAAAGACAAATTTTACGCTTATTAAGAAATATAGTTAAGTGCATTTAAGTTTCTTAATTTCATGTGAGAGAGACAACACAATTACTAATATACCCTCAATTAAATGTTTTCTACTAACAATATTAAATAATTAATGCAAGGATACTTTTGGAATAAAGGCATTAAATGCACCTAGATTTGTTGACATCTGCTTATATTTAAGGCCAAAAATTAGAAGACTTTTGCTTATAAATAAGGTCGGAGGGAGTACGAACTTGAAGAGAGCCAATTTAGCATATTAAAGAACTACAACATAATTAGCTATGGTAATAAACTTTTGAAAATTAACGTATAAAAATTTATGAAGTTCCTTAGAAGGACAAAAAGATAAAATTAAATATTGATTTTTTTTTGAAAATGCGAGAATAGGGAATTGAACCTCCAACTTTATGATTATTAGGGTTAACTTTCACACATTTTAACCAATTATGATATTACAACTACCATTATAATATCTATTATTTATTCTAATTTACCTAACTCATGTTTCAGTAACTAATAGACTTGAAAATAATCATCAATGTTTTGTAAAATTTGCAACAAATGCATCTTTAAACCTACTATTGACGTAAACATGATCTCTTCAATAAATAGCAGCAAGATAGTAATTGGATATTTTAACGACTCTTTTTTAAATAAATATTCAAACTAATTCAAACATCACTTTTATATTTAAGAAAAATTATTATAGACCTAATAGATTTCCAATCTAAAGACATCGTCCATGCTGGTCCAATGTGGCTATGCAATCAATATGTCATGTGGATATCTTCTTCCAAAAATGTATTGTAGTTTAAGATTATTTTGAAAATCGTTTCCTAGATTATAATATTTAAAATGTGTCTTAGACAAACCCATATGTAATTCTAACTTATATTGACAAACTATTGATATTTTATAAGGTAATTAATAAGTAAGTTGTGTTTTAATAATTATAGGCTTATTTAAAGACTTAAGAAATTATTTTAACATTAAAAAATGTTATAATTTAAAATTAATGAAAACGCTAGAAGGAGGGTTGAACCTCCGACCTTGTGGTTAACTGCCACACGCTCTAACCAACTGAGCTATTCCAGCTACTCTTACGCATTGATTTTGATTTCTTTATATTAATCTAATTTATTCAAATTTCAGTACCGCGCATACTTGAGAGTATGCATAAACTCTATGTCAAAAGCTTGCAACATATTTATCTTTGGAATGAGTATGGACATAAACATGACATCTTCTATGTCTAACAACAAGATCTAACCAATGGATAGTAACAGAATGTTCCAAAAACTAGTTTTCAAAGTTGTTTTTTAATATAAATAACATCAATTTTGCATTGATGATATTTTTAAGGAGATAATAGAATTTCATGTTAAAGATAGCGTCCAAGTTGATTTGAAGTCGGACACGTATACAAGACATCTTATGAATCTCCACTCCCATATTTCATATTGTAATTTATAAATTATATTAATTTCACATTCATAAAAAATATAGCGAAAAATGTATGTTAGACACATGCTTTGGTATTTGTTGCAATTGTTGGGATGTTGTATTGTCCTTAAAGGACATAGAATAAATAAGTTATTTTCCAATGATTTGAAGATTTCTTGGACATTCTTGAATAATGGTAGATAAATTTCTCTTTGAGGAAATTGATAATACCCTTACCTTGAAGACAATTTAACAATGATTTTAAAACATTTTTTGACAGAATTAATCACCAACTCCCTTATCTTAATTTAATATTCTTCTTTAGTCCTTTAATTAAACAAATGTTACAAGTTAGTCTCTTAACTTCACTTATGTTATCCTATTTGGTCTCTTCCATCAATTCTCGATAGAAAAATGTTAAGTTCCAGTGACGTGGCGTGACAATAAGACAATTGGTACAAAATCCAGTCAACATATTTAGTTAAAAAAGATACACTGTTTAAAATGCAAAGGTTTTATTTTCAGAGGTTAAAACAAAACACGCAAAATTTAAATAGTGTATACGTTTTTAATAATATTCTACTCCAGCCTAATTTATAACCAAAAAAGACAAATTTTACGCTTATTAAGAAATATAGTTAAGTGCATTTAAGTTTCTTAATTTCATGTGAGATAGACAACACAATTACTAATATACCCTCAATTAAATTGTTTTCTACTAACAATATTAAATAATTAATGCAAGGATACTTTTGGAATAAAGGCATTAAATGCACCTAGATTTGTTGACATCTGCTTATATTTAAGGCCAAAAAATTAGAAGACTTTTGCTTATAAATAAGGCCGGAGGGAGTACGAAGCTTGAAGAGAGCTAATAATATATAGCCAATTTAGGCATATTAAAGAACTACAACGTAATTAGCTATGGTAATAAACTTTTGAAAATTAACGTATAAAAATTTATGAAGTTCCTTAGAAGGACAAAAAGATAAAATTAAATATTGATTTTTTTTTTGAAAATGCGAGAATAGGGAATTGAACCTCCAACTTTATGATTATTAGGGTTAACTTTCACACATTTTAACCAATTATGATATTACAACTACCATTATAATATCTATTATTTATTCTAATTTACCTAACTCATGTTTCAGTAACTAATAGACTTGAAAATAATCATCAATGTTTTGTGAAAATTTTGCAACAAATGCATCTTTAAACCTAATATTGACGTAAACATGATCTCTTCAATAAATAGCAACAAGATAGTAATTGGATATTTCAACGACTCTTTTTAAATAAATATTCAAACTAATTCAAACATCACTTTTATATTTAAGAAAAATTATTATAGATCTAATAGATTTCCAATCTAAAGACATCGTCCATGCTGGTCCAATGTGGCTATGCAATCAATATGTCATGTGGATATCTTCTTCCAAAAATGTATTGTAGTTTAAGATTATTTTGAAAATCGTTTCCTAGATTATAATATTTAAAATGTGTCTTAGACAAACCCATATGTAATTCTAACATATATTGACAAACTATTGATATTTTATAAGGTAATTAATAAGTAAGTTGTGTTTTAATAATTATAGGCTTATTTAAAGACTTAAGAAATTATTTTAACATTAAAAAATGTTATAATTAAATTAATGAAACATGAAGGAGGGGTTGAACCTCCGACCTTGTGGTTAACAGCCACACGCTCTAACCAACTGAGCTATTCCAGCTACTCTTACACATTGATTTTGATTTCTTTATATTAATCTAATTTATTCAAATTCAGTACCGCGCATACTTGAGAGTATGCATAAACTCTATGTCAAAAGCTTGCAACATATTTATCTTTGAAATGAGTATGGACATAAACATGACATCTTCTATGTCTAACAACAAGATCTAACCAATGGATAGTAACAGAATGTTCCAAAAACTAGTTTTCAAAGTTGTTTTTTAATATAAATTTAACATCAATTTTGCATTGATGATAATTTTTAAGGAGATAATAGAATTTCATGTTAACGATAGCGTCCAAGTTGATTTGAAGTCGGACACGTATACAAGACATCTTATGAATCTCCACTCCCATATTTCATATTGTAATTTATAAATTATATTAATTTCACATTCATAAACAAATATAGCGAAAAATGTATGTTAGACACATGCTTTGGTATTTGTTGCAATTGTTGGGATGTTGTATTGTCCTTAAAGGACATAGAATAAATAAGTTATTTTCCAATGATTTGAAGATTTCTTGGACATTCTTGAATAATGGTAGATAAATTTCTCTTTGAGGAAATTGATAATACCCTTACCTTGAAGACACTTTAACAATGATTTTAAAACATTTTTTGACAGAATTAATCACCAACTCCCTTATCTTAATTTAATATTCTTCTTTAGTCCTTTAATAAAAAAATGTTACAAGTTAGTCTCTTAACTTCACTTATGTTATCCTATTTGGTCTCTTCCATCAATTCTCGATAGAAAAAGTTAAGTTCCAGTGACGTGGCGTGACAATAAGACAATTGGTACAAAACCGAGTCAACATATTTAGTTAAAAGATACACTGTTTAAAATGCAAAGGTTTATTTTCAGAGGTTAAAACAAAACACGCAAAATTTAAATAGTGTATACGTTTTTAATAATATTACTCCAGCCTAATTTATAACAAAAAAGACAAATTTTACGCTTATTAAGAAATATAGTTAAGTGCATTTAAGTTTCTTAATTTCATGTGAGATAGACAACACAATTACTAATATACCCTCAATTAAATTGTTTTCTACTAACAATATTAAATAATTAATGCAAGGATACTTTTGGAATAAAGGCATTAAATGCACCTAGATTTGTTGTGCATTTGCTTATATTTAAGGCCAAAAATTAGAAGACTTTTGCTTATAAATAAGGCCGGAGGGAGTACGAAGCTTGAAGAGAGCTAATAATATATAGCGAATTTAGGCATATTAAAGAACTACAACGGAATTAGCTATGGTAATAAACTTTTGAAAATTAACGTATAAAAATTTATGAAGTTCCTTAGAAGGACAAAAAGATAAAATTAAATATTGATTTTTTTTTTTGAAAATGCGAGAATACGGAATTGAACCTCCAACTTTATGATTATTAGGGTTAACTTTCACACATTTTAACCAATTATGATATTACAACTACCATTATAATATCTATTATTTATTCTAATTTACCTAACTCATGTTTCAGTAACTAATAGACTTGAAAATAATCATCAATGTTTTGTCAAAAATTTGCAACAAATGCATCTTTAAACCTACTATTGACGTAAACATGATCTCTTCAATAAATAGCAACAAGATAGTAATTGGATATTTCAACGACTCTTTTTTAAATAAATATTCAAACTAAATTAAACATCACTTTTATATTTAAGAAAAATTATTATAGACCTAATAGATTTCCAATCTAAAGACATCGTCCATGCTGGTCCAATGTGGCTATGCAATCAATATGTCATGCGGATATCTTCTTCCAAAAATGTATTGTAGTTTAAGATTATTTTGAAAATAGTTTCCTAGATTATAATATTTAAAATGTGTCTTAGACAAACCCATATGTAATTCTGACATATATTGACAAACTATTGATATTTTATAAGGTAATTAATAAGTAAGTTGTGTTTTAATAATTATAGGCTTATTTAAAGACTTAAGAAATTATTTTAACATTAAAAAATGTTATAATTTAAAATGATGGAGGGGTTGAACCTCCGACCTTGTGGTTAACAGCCACACGCTCTAACCAACTGAGCTATTCCAGCTACTCTTACACATTGATTTTGATTTCTTTATATTAATCTAATTTATTCAAATTCCAGTACCGCGCATACTTGAGAGTATGCATAAACTCTATGTCAAAAGCTTGCAACATATTTATCTTTGAAATGAGTATGGACATAAACATGACATCTTCTATGTCTAACAACAAGATCTAACCAATGGATAGTAATAGAATGTTCCAAAAACTAGTTTTCAAAGTTGTTTTAATATAAATTTAACATCAATTTGCATTGATGATTTTTTAAGGAGATAATAGAATTTCATGTTAACGATAGCGTCCAAGTTGCTTTGAAGTCGGACACGTATACAAGACATCTTATGAATCTCCACTCCCATATTTCATATTGTAATTTATAAATTATATTAATTTCACATTCATAAACAAATATAGCGAAAAATGTATGTTAGACACATGCTTTGGTATTTGTTCCAATTGTTGGGATGTTGTATTGTCCTTAAAGGACATAGAATAAATAAGTTATTTTCCAATGATTTGAAGATTTCTTGGACATTCTTGAATAATGGTAGATAAATTTCCCTTTGAGGAAATTGATAATACCCTTACCTTGAAGACACTTTAACAATGATTTTAACACATTTTTTGACAGAATTAATCACCAACCCCTTATCTTAATTTAATATTCTTCTTTAGTCCTTTAATTAAAAAATGTTACAAGTTAGTCTCTTAACTTCACTTATGTTATCCTATTTGGTCTCTTCCATCAATTCTCGATAGAAAAATGTTAAGTTCCAGTGACGTGGCGTGACAATAAGACAATTGGTACAAAACCGAGTCAACATATTTAGTTAAAAAAGATACACTGTTAAAATGCAAAGGTTTATTTTCAGAGGTTAAAACAAAACACGCAAAATTTAAATAGTGTATACGTTTTTAATAATATTCTACTCCAGCCTAATTTATAACCAAAAAAGACAAATTTTACGCTTATTAAGAAATATAGTTAAGTGCATTTAAGTTTCTTAATTTCATGTGAGAGAGACAACACAATTACTAATATACCCTCAATTAAATTGTTTTCTACTAACAATATTAAATAATTAATGCAAGGATACTTTTGGAATAAAGGCATTAAATGCACCTAGATTTGTTGACATTTGCTTATATTTAAGGCCAAAAATTAGAAGACTTTTGCTTATAAATAAGGCCGGAGGGAGTACGAAGCTTGAAGAGAGCTAATAATATATAGCCAATTTAGACATATTAAAGAACTACAACATAATTAGCTAATGGTAATAAACTTTTGAAAATTAACGTATAAAAATTTATGAAGTTCCTTAGTAGGACAAAAAGATAAAATATAATATTGATTTTTTTTTTGAAAATGCGAGAATAGGGAATTGAACCTCCAACTTTATGATTATTAGGGTTAACTTTCACACATTTTAACCAATTATGATATTACAACTACCATTATAATATCTATTATTTATTCTAATTTACCTAACTCATGTTTCAGTAACTAATAGACTTGAAAATAATCATCAGTGTTTTGTCAAAAATTTGCAACAAATGCATCTTTAAACCTACTATTGACGTAAACATGATCTCTTCAATAAATAGCAACAAGATAGTAATTGGATATTTCAACGACTCTTTTTTAAATAAATATTCAAACTAATTCAAACATCACTTTTATATTTAAGAAAAATTATTATATACCTAATAGATTTCCAATCTAAAGACATCGTCCATGTTGGTCCAATGTGGCTATGCAATCAATATGTCATGTGGATATCTTCTTCCAAAAATGTATTGTAGTTTAAGAATTATTTTGAAAATCGTTTCCTAGATTATAATATTTAAAATGTGTCTTAGACAAACCCATATGTAATTCTGACATATATTGGCAAACTATTGATATTTTATAAGGTAATTAATAAGTAAATTGTGTTTTAATAATTATAGGCTTATTTAAAGACTTAAGAAATTATTTTAACATTAAAAAATGTTATAATTTAAATTAATGAAAACGCTAGAAGGAGGGGTTGAACCTCCGACCTTGTGGTTAACAGCCACACGCTCTAACCAACTGAGCTATTCCAGCTACTCTTACACATTGATTTTGATTTCTTTATATTAATCTAATTTATTCAAATTTCAGTACCGCGCATACTTGAGAGTATGCATAAACTCTATGTCAAAAGCTTGCAACATATTTATCTTTGAAATGAGTATGGACATAAACATGACATCTTCTATGTCTAACAACAAGATCTAACCAATGGATAGTAACAGAATGTTCCAAAAACTAGTTTTCAAAGTTTTTTTTTATATAAATTTAACATCAATTTGGCATTGATGATATTTTTTAAGGAGATATAGAATTTCATGTTAAAGATAGCGTCCAAGTTGATTTGAAGTCGGACACGTATACAAGACATCTTATGAATCTCCACTCCCATATTTCATATTGTAATTTATAAATTATATTAATTTCACATTCATAAACAAATATAGCGAAAAATGTATGTTAGACACATGCTTTGGTATTTGTTCCAGTTGTTGGGATGTTGTATTGTCCTTAAAGGACATAGAATAAATAAGTTATTTTCCAATGATTTGAAGATTTCTTGGACATTCTTGAATAATGGTAGATAAATTTCCCTTGAGGAAATTGATAACACCCTTACCTTGAAGACACTTTAACAATGATTTTAACACATTTTTGACAGAATTAATCACCAACTCCCTTATCTTAATTTAATATTCTTCTTTAGTCCTTTAATTAAACAAATGTTACAAGTTAGTCTCTTAACTTCACTTATGTTATCCTATTTGGTCTCTTCCATCAATTCTCGATAGAAAAATGTTAAGTTCCAGTGACGTGGCGTGACAATAAGACAATTGGTACAAAACCAGTCAACATATTTAGTTAAAACAGATACACTGTTTAAAATGCAAAGGTTTTATTTTCAGAGGTTAAAACAAAACACGCAAAATTTAAATAGTGTATACGTTTTTAATAATATTCTACTCCAGCCTAATTTATAACCAAAAAAGACAAATTTTACGCTTATTAAGAAATATAGTTAAGTGCATTTAAGTTTCTTAATTTCATGTGAGAGAGACAACACAATTACTAATATACCCTCAATTAAATTGTTTTCTACTAACAATATTAAATAATTAATGCAAGGATACTTTTGGAATAAAGGCATTAAATGCACCTAGATTTGTTGACATCTGCTTATATTTAAGGCCAAAAAAATAGAAGACTTTTGCTTATAAATAAGGCCGGAGGGAGTACGAAGCTTGAAGAGAGCTAATTTAGGCATATTAAAGAACTACAACGCAATTAGCTATGGTAATAAACTTTTGAAAATTAACGTATAAAAATTTATGAAGTTCCTTAGAAGGACAAAAAGATAAAATTAAATATTGATTTTTTTTTTGAAAATGCGAGAATAGGGAATTGAACCTCCAACTTTATGATTATTAGGGTTAACTTTCACACATTTTAACCAATTATGATATTACAACTACCATTATAATATCTATTATTTATTCTAATTTACCTAACTCATGTTTCAGTAACTAATAGACTTGAAAATAATCATCAATGTTTTGTCAAAATTTGCAACAAATGTATCTTTAAACCTACTATTGACGTAAAATGATCTCTTCAATAAATAGCAACAAGATAGTAATTGGATATTTCAACGACTCTTTTTTAAATAAATATTCAAACTAATTCAAACATCACTTTTATATTTAAGAAAAAATATTATAGATCTAATAGATTTCCAATCTAAAGACATCGTCCATGCTGGTCCAATGTGGCTATGCAATCAATATGTCATGTGGATATCTTCTTCCAAAAATGTATTGTAGTTTAAGATTATTTTGAAAATCGTTCCTAGATTATAATATTTAAAATGTGTCTTAGACAAACCCATAGGTAATTCTGACATATATTGACAAACTATTGATATTTTATAAGGTAATTAATAAGTAAGTTGTGTTTTAATAATTATAGCTTATTTAAAGACTTAAGAAATTATTTTAACATTAAAAAATGTTATAATTTAAAATGATGGAGGGGTTGAACCTCCGACCTTGTGGTTAACAGCCACACGCTCTAACCAACTGAGCTATTCCAGCTACTCTTACACATTGATTTTGATTTCTTTATATTAATCTAATTTATTCAAATTTCAGTACCGCGCATACTTGAGAGTATGCATAAACTCTATGTCAAAAGCTTGCAACATATTTATCTTTGGAATGAGTATGGACATAAACATGACATCTTCTATGTCTAACAACAAGATCTAACCAATGGATAGTAACAGAATGTTCCAAAAACTAGTTTTCAAAGTTTTTTTTTAATATAAATTTAACATCAATTTTGCATTGATGATATTTTTTAAGGAGATAATAGAATTTCATGTTAAAGATAGCGTCCAAGTTGATTGAAGTCGGACACGTATACAAGACATCTTCTGACTCTCCATTCCCATATTTCATATTGTAATTTATAAATTATATTAATTTCACATTCATAAACAAATATAGCGAAAAATGTATGTTAGACACATGCTTTGGTATTTGTTGCAATTGTTGGGATGTTGTATTGTCCTTAAAGGACATAGAATAAATAAGTTATTTTCCAATGATTTGAAGATTTCTTGGACATTCTTGAATAATGGTAGATAAATTTCTCTTTGAGGAAATTGATAATACCCTTACCTTGAAGACACTTTAACAATGATTTTAAAACATTTTTTGACAGAATTAATCACCAACTCCCTTATCTTAATTTAATATTCTTCTTTAGTCCTTTAATTAAAAAAATGTTACAAGTTAGTCTCTTAACTTCACTTATGTTATCCTATTTGGTCTCTTCCATCAATTCTCGATAGAAAAATGTTAAGTTCCAGTGACGTGGCGTGACAATAAGACAATTGGTACAAAACCGAGTCAACATATTTAGTTAAAAAGATACACTGTTTAAAATGCAAAGGTTTTATTTCAGAGGTTAAAACAAAACACGCAAAATTAAATAGTGTATACGTTTTTAATAATATTTACTCCAGCTAATTTATAACCAAAAAAGACAAATTTTACGCTTATTAAGAAATATAGTTAAGTGCATTTAAGTTTCTTAATTTCATGTGAGATAGACAACACAATTACTAATATACCCTCAATTAAATTGTTTTCTACTAACAATATTAAATAATTAATGCAAGGATACTTTTGGAATAAAGGCATTAAATGCACCTAGATTTGTTGACATTTGCTTATATTTAAGGCCAAAAATTAAAAGACTTTTGCTTATAAATAAGGCCGGAGGGAGTACGAAGCTTGAAGAGAGCTAATAATATATAGCCAATTTAGGCATATTAAAGAACTACAACGTAATTAGCTATGGTAATAAACTTTTGAAAATTAACGTATAAAAATTTATGAAGTTCCTTAGAAGGACAAAAAGATAAAATAAATATTGATTTTTTTTTGAAAATGCGAGAATAGGGAATTGAACCTCCAACTTTATGATTATTAGGGTTAACTTTCACACATTTTAACCATATTATTATTACAACTACCATTATAATATCTATTATTATTCTAATTTACCTAACTCATGTTTCAGTAACTAATAGACTTGAAAATAATCATCAATGTTTTGTCAAAAATTTGCAACAAATGCATCTTTAAACCTACTATTGACGTAAATATGATCTCTTCAATAAATAGCAACAAGATAGTAATTGGATATTTCAACAACTCTTTTTTAAATAAATATTCAAACTAAATTAAACATCACTTTTATATTTAAGAAAAATTATTATAGACCTAATAGATTTCCAATCTAAAGACATCGTCCATGCTGGTCCAATGTGGCTATGCAATCAATATGTCATGTGGATATCTTCTTCCAAAAATGTATTGTAGTTTAAGATTATTTTGAAAATAGTTTCCTAGATTATAATATTTAAAATGTGTCTTAGACAAACCCATATGTAATTCTGACATATATTGACAAACTATTGATATTTTATAAGGTAATTAATAAGTAAGTTGTGTTGTAATAATTATAGGCTTATTTAAAGACTTAAGAAATTATTTTAACATTAAAAAATGTTATAATTTAAAATGAAGGAGGGGTTGAACCTCCGACCTTGTGGTTAACAGCCACACGCTCTAACCAACTGAGCTATTCCAGCTACTCTTACACATTGATTTTGATTTCTTTATATTAATCTACTTTTTATTCAAATTCCAGTACCGCGCATATTTGAGAGTATGCATAAACTCTATGTCAAAAGCTTGCAACATATTTATCTTTGAAATGAGTATGGACATAAACATGACATCTTCTATGTCTAACAACAAGATCTAACCAATGGATAGTAATAGAATGTTCCAAAAACTAGTTTTCAAAGTTGTTTTTTAATATAAATTTAACATCAATTTGGCATTGATGATATTTTTTAAGGAGATAATAGAATTTCATGTTAACGATAGCGTCCAAGTTGATTTGAAGTCGGACACGTATACAAGACATCTTATGAATCTCCACTCCCATATTTCATATTTTAATTTATAAATTATATTAATTTCACATTCATAAACAAATATAGCGAAAAATGTATGTGAGACACATGCTTTGGTATTTGTTGCAATTGTTGGGATGTTGTATTGTCCTTAAAGGACATAGAATAAATATGTTATTTTCCAATGATTTGAAGATTTCTTGGACATTCTTGAATAATGGTAGATAAATTTCTCTTTGAGGAAATTGATAATACCCTTACCTTGAAGACACTTTAACAATGATTTTAAAACATTTTTTGACAGAATTAATCACCAACTCCCTTATCTTAATTTAATATTCTTCTTTAGTCCTTTAATTAAAAAAATGTTACAGGTTAGTCTCTTAACTTCACTTATGTTATCCTATTTGGTCTCTTCCATCAATTCTCGATAGAAAAATGTTAAGTTCCAGTGACGTGGCGAGACAATAAGACAATTGGTACAAAACCGAGTAAACATATTTAGTTAAAACATACACTGTTTAAAATGCAAATGTTTTATTTTCAGAGGTTAAAACAAAACACGCAAAATTTAAATAGTGTATACGTTTTTAATAATATTTTACTCCACCCTAATTTATAACAAAAAAAGACAAATTTTACGCTTATTAAGAAATATAGTTAAGTGCATTTAAGTTTCTTAATTTCATGTGAGATAGACAACACAATTACTAATATACCCTCAATTAAATTGTTTTCTACTAACAATATTAAATAATTAATGCGAGGATACTTTTGGAATAAAGGCATTAAATGCACCTAGATTTGTTGACATTTGCTTATATTTAAGGCCAAAAATTAGAAGACTTTTGCTTATAAATAAGGCCGGAGGGAGTACGAAGCTTGAAGAGAGCAAATAATATATAGCCAATTTAGGCATATTAAAGAACTACAACGTAATTAGCTATGGTAATAAACTTTTGAAAATTGACGTATAAAAATTTATGAAGTTCCTTAGAAGGACAAAAAGATAAAATTAAATATTGATTTTTTTTTTCAAAATGCGAGAATAGGGAATTGAACCTCCAACTTTATGATTATTAGGGTTAACTTTCACACATTTTAACCAATTATGATATTACAACTACCATTATAATATCTATTATTTATTCTAATTTACCTAACTCATGTTTCAGTAACTAATAGACTTGAAAATAATCATCAATGTTTTGTCAAAAATTTGCAACAAATGCATCTTTAAACCTACTATTGACGTAAACATGATCTCTTCAATAAATAGCAACAAGATAGTAATTGGATATTTCAACAACTCTTTTTTAAATAAATATTCAAACTAAATTAAACATCACTTTTATATTTAAGAAAAATTATTATAGACCTAATAGATTTCCAATCTAAAGACATCGTCCATGCTGGTCCAATGTGGCTATGCAATCAATATGTCATGTGGATATCTTCTTCCAAAAATGTATTGTAGTTTAAGATTATTTTGAAAATAGTTTCCTAGATTATAATATTTAAAATGTGTCTTAGACAAACCCATATGTAATTCTGACATATATTGACAAACTATTGATATTTTATAAGGTAATTAATAAGTAAGTTGTGTTTTAATAATTATAGGCTTATTTAAAGACTTAAGAAATTATTTTAACATTAAAAAATGTTATAATTTAAAATGAAGGAGGGGTTGAACCTCCGACCTTGTGGTTAACAGCCACACGCTCTAACCAACTGAGCTATTCCAGCTACTCTTACACATTGATTTTGATTTCTTTATATTAATCTACTTTTTATTCAAATTCCAGTACCGCGCATATTTGAGAGTATGCATAAACTCTATGTCAAAAGCTTGCAACATATTTATCTTTGAAATGAGTATGGACATAAACATGACATCTTCTATGTCTAACAACAAGATCTAACCAATGGATAGTAATAGAATGTTCCAAAAACTAGTTTTCAAAGTTGTTTTTTAATATAAATTTAACATCATTTGGCATTGATGATTTTTTTAAGGAGATAATAGAATTTCATGTTAACGATAGCGTCCAAGTTGATTTGAAGTCGGACACGTATACAAGACATCTTATGAATCTCCACTCCCATATTTCATATTTTAATTTATAAATTATATTAATTTGACATTCATAAACAAATATAGCGAAAAATGTATGTGAGACACATGCTTTGGTATTTGTTGCAATTGTTGGGATGTTGTATTGTCCTTAAAGGACATAGAATAAATATGTTATTTTCCAATGATTTGAAGATTTCTTGGACATTCTTGAATAATGGTAGATAAATTTCTCTTTAAGGAAATTGATAATACCCTTACCTTGAAGACACTTTAACAATGATTTTAAAACATTTTTTGACAGAATTAATCACCAACTCCCTTATCTTAATTTAATATTCTTCTTTAGTCCTTTAATTAAAAAAATGTTACAAGTTAGTCTCTTAACTTCACTTATGTTATCCTATTTGGTCTCTTCCATCAATTCTCGATAGAAAAATGTTAAGTTCCAGTGACGTGGCGGGACAATAAGACAATTGGTACAAAACCGAGTAAACATATTTAGTTAAAACATACACTGTTTAAAATGCAAATGTTTTATTTTCAGAGGTTAAAACAAAACACGCAAAATTTAAATAGTGTATACGTTTTTAATAATATTTTACTCCACCCTAATTTATAACCAAAAAAGACAAATTTTACGCTTATTAAGAAATATAGTTAAGTGCATTTAAGTTTCTTAATTTCATGTGAGATAGACAACACAATTACTAATATACCCTCAATTAAATTGTTTTCTACTAACAATATTAAATAATTAATGCGAGGATACTTTTGGAATAAAGGCATTAAATGCACCTAGATTTGTTGACATTTGCTTATATTTAAGGCCAAAAATTAGAAGACTTTTGCTTATAAATAAGGCCGGAGGGAGTACGAAGCTTGAAGAGAGCAAATAATATATAGCCAATTTAGGCATATTAAAGAACTACAACGTAATTAGCTATGGTAATAAACTTTTGAAAATTGACGTATAAAAATTTATGAAGTTCCTTAGAAGGACAAAAAGATAAAATTAAATATTGATTTTTTTTTTCAAAATGCGAGAATAGGGAATTGAACCTCCAACTTTATGATTATTAGGGTTAACTTTCACACATTTTAACCAATTATGATATTACAACTACCATTATAATATCTATTATTTATTCTAATTTACCTAACTCATGTTTCAGTAACTAATAGACTTGAAAATAATCATCAATGTTTTGTCAAAAATTTGCAACAAATGCATCTTTAAACCTACTATTGACGTAAACATGATCTCTTCAATAAATAGCAACAAGATAGTAATTGGATATTTCAACGACTCTTTTTTAAATAAATATTCAAACTAATTCAAACATCACTTTTATATTTAAGAAAAATTATTATAGACCTAATAGATTTCCAATCTAAAGACATCGTCCATGCTGGTCCAATGTGGCTATGCAATCAATATGTCATGTGGATATCTTCTTCCAAAAATGTATTGTAGTTTAAGAATTATTTTGAACATTGTTTCCTAGATTATAATATTTAAAATGTGTCTTAGACAAACCCATATGTAATTCTGACATTTATTGACAAACTATTGATATTTTATAAGGTAATTAATAAGTAAGTTGTGTTTTAATAATTATAGGCTTATTTAAAGATTCTTGAAAGATAATCTATTATTTGTGCTCCGAGATAGTGATAATTCTCATGACATTGAAGAGACTTAAGAAATTATTTTAACATTAAAAAATGTTATAATTTAAAATTAATGAAAACCCGCGAAGGAGGGGTTGAACCTCCAACCTTGTGGTTAACAGCCACACACTCTAACCAACTGAGCTATTCCAGCTACGCTTATACATTGATATTGATTTCTTTATATTATTCTAATTTATTCAAATTTCAGTACCACGCATACTTGAGAGTATGCATAAACTCTATGTCAAAAGCTTGCAACATATTTATCTTTGAATTGAGTATGGACATAAACATGACATCTCCTACGTCTAACTACAAGATCTAACCAATGGATAGTAACAGAATGTTCCAAAAACTAGTTTTCGAAGTTTTTTTTAATATAAACTTAACATCAATTTGGCATTGATGATATTTTTTAAGGAGATTATAGAATTTCATGTTAAAGATAGCGTTCAAGTTGATTTGAAGTCGGACACGTATACAAGACATCTTATGAATCTCCACTCCCATATTTCATATTGTAATTTATAAATTATATTAATTTCACATTCATAAACAAATATAGCGAAAAATGTATGTTAGACACATGCTTTGGTATTTGTTGCAATTGTTGGGATGTTGTATTGTCCTTAAAGGACATAGAATAAATAAGTTATTTTCCAATGATTTGAAGATTTCTTGGACATTCTTGAATAATGGTAGATAAATTTCTCTTTGAGGAAATTGATAATACCCTTACCTTGAAGACACTTTAACAATGATTTTAAAACATTTTTTGACATAATTAATCACCAACTCCCTTATCTTAATTTAATATTCTTCTTTAGTCCTTTAATTAAAAAAATGTTACAAGTTAGTCTCTTAACTTCACTTATGTTATCCTATTTGGTCTCTTCCATCAATTCTCGATAGAAAAATGTTAAGTTCCAGTGACGTGGCGTGACAATAAGACAATTGGTACAAAACCGAGTCAACATATTTAGTTAAAACATATACACTGTTTAAAATGCAAATGTTTTATTTTCAGAGGTTAAAACAAAACACGCAAAATTTAAATAGTGTATACGTTTCTAATAATATTCTACTCCAGCCTAATTTATAACCAAAAAAGACAAATTTTACGCTTATTAAGAAATATAGTTAAGTGCACTTAAGTTTCTTAATTTCATGTGAGAGAGACAACATAATTAAATATTGATTTTTTTTTTTGAAAATGCGAGAATAGGGAATTGAACCTCCAACTTTATGATTATTAGGGTTAACTTTCACACATTTTAACCAATTATGATATTACAACTACCATTATAATATCTATTATTTATTCTAATTTACCTAACTCATGTTTCAGTAACTAATAGACTTGAAAATAATCATCAATGTTTTGTCAAAAATTTGCAACAAATGCATCTTTAAACCTACTATTGACGTAAACATGATCTCTTCATTAAATAGCAACAAGATAATAATTGGATATTTCAACGACTCTTTTTTAAATAAATATTCAAACTAATTCAAACATCACTTTTATATTTAAGAAAAATTATTATAGACCTAATAGATTTCCAATCTAAAGACATCGTCCATGCTGGTCCAATGTGGCTATGCAATCAATATGTCATGTGGATATCTTCTTCCAAAAATGTATTGTAGTTTAAGAATTCTTTTGAACATTGTTTCCTAGATTATAATATTTAAAATGTGTCTTAGACAAACCCATATGTAATTCTGACATATATTGACAAACTATTGATATTTTATAAGGTAATTAATAAGTAAGTTGTGTTTTAAAAATTATAGGCTTATTTAAAGATTCTTGAAAGATAATCTATTATTTGTGCTCCGAGATAGTGATAATTCTCATGCCATTGAAAAGACTTAAGAAATTATTTTAACATTAAAAAATGTTATAATTTAAAATTAATGAAAACCCTAGAAGGAGGGGTTGAACCTCCGACCTTGTGGTTAACAGCCACACGCTCTAACCAACTGAGCTATTCCAGCTACGCTTACACATTGATATTGATTTATTTATATTATTCTATTTTATTCAAATTTCAGTACCACGCATACTTGAGAGTATGCATAAACTCTATGTCAGAAGAGGAGCACCTGGTAAACTTGCAGAAGTTGTTTGACATACTAAGAAAATTCAAACTGAGGTTGAATCCAAACAAGTGTACGTTTGGAGTGAGATCCGGTAAGCTGTTGGGTTTCATTGTCAGTGAGAAAGGGATTGAGGTTGATCCAGCGAAAGTAAAAGCTATTCAAGAGATGCCTGAACCAAAAACTGAAAAGCAGGTTCGTGGGTTTTTAGGGAGATTGAACTACATTGCAAGGTTTGTATCTCACCTAACGGCCACATGTGAACCGATATTCAAATTGCTAAGGAAGAATCAAGCAATCAGGTGGAATGATGACTGTCAAAAAGCTTTGGACAAGATAAAAGAGTATTTACAGAAACCTCCAATCCTTATACCTCCAGTTCCTGGGAGGCCTCTGATAATGTACTTGTCAGTGACTGAGAATTCGATGGGGTGTGTATAGGGACAGCATGACGAGTCTGGTCGAAAAGAGAATGCCATATACTACCTTAGCAAAAAGTTTACCGACTGTGAAATCAAATATTCGCAGCTCGAGAAAACTTGATGTGCTTTGGCCTGGGCTGCTCGCCGACTGAGGCAGTATATGTTGAACCATACTACCTTATTGATTTCTAAGATGGATCTAGTGAAGTACATCTTTGAGAAGTCGGCTCTCACCAGACGTGTTGCCCGTTGGCAGATGATCTTAACAGAGTATGATATCCAGTACACGTCGCAGAAGGCCATCAAAGGTAGTATTCTGTCAGACTACCTTGTCGAGCAACCGGTCGATGATTATCAGCCGATGATGTTTGAATTCCCTGATGAAGACATCATGTATCTTAAGATGAAAGATTGTGAAGAGCCTCTTGTCGAGGAAGGACCGGATCCTGATGACAAGTGGACACTGATGTTTGATGGGGCTGTGAATGTGAATGGCAACGATGTTAGGGCAGTGCTTATCAATCCTAAAGGTGCTCATATACCTTTTTCTGCCAGACTGACTTTTGACGTGACCAACAATGAGGCGGAGTATGAGGCTTGTATCATGGGGATAGAAGAAGCCATCGATCTAAGGATCAAAACTCTGGATATTTATGGAGATTCCGCTCTAGTGATTAACCAGGTCAATGGAGATTGGAATACTAATCAGCCGCATTTGATTCCTTACAGAGATTACACTAGAAGGATACTGACGTTCTTCAAGAAGGTGAAGCTGTACCACGTCCCCCGAGATGAAAATCAGATGGCTGATGCCTTGGCTACTTTGTCTTCTATGATCAAAGTTCATTGGTGGAATCATGTGCCACATGTTACGGTGAATCGACTCGAGAGGCCTGCGTATGTGTTTGCAGCCGAGTCTGTTATTGATGAGAAGCCGTGGTACTTTGACATCAAGAACTTCCTCAAGAGCCAGGAGTATCCTGAAGGAGCGTCAAAGAATGACAAGAAAACCCTGAGAAGGCTAGCTGGAAGCTTTTATTTGAATCAGGATGATGTGTTATACAAGAGGAACTTTGACATGGTTCTGCTCAGATGCGTGGATAGACACGAAGCAGACATGTTGATGCAAGAAGTGCATGAAGGATCTTTTGGTACCTATGTTGGTGGTCATGCAATGTCCAAGAAATTGTTGAGAGCCGGTTATTACTGGATGACTATGGAATCCGATTGTTTCAAATACGCTCGGAAATGCCATAAATGTCAGATCTATGCTGATAAGGTGCATGTACCACCAAGCCCTCTGAATGTCATGAATTCGCCTTGGCCGTTCGCCATGTGGGGCATTGATATGATTGGGAAGATTGAGCCTACTGCTTCTAATGGACAACACTTCATCCTGGTTGCGATTGATTACTTCACCAAATGGGTGGAAGCAGCTTCCTATGCTAATGTCACCAAGCAAGTGGTCGCCCGGTTCATCAAGAAGGAAATCATCTGTCGTTATGGGGTTCATGAGAGAATTATTACTGATAATGGTTCGAATCTCAATAACAAGATGATGAAAGAGCTTTGTACAGATTTCAAGATTGAACATCACAATTCTTCTCCTTACAGACCAAAGATGAATGGTGCTGTAGAGGCGGCAAACAAGAACATTAAGAAGATTGTGCAGAAGATGGTCGTGACGTACAAGGATTGGCATGAGATGTTGCCTTTCGCTTTGCATGGGTACCGTACCTAAGTACGTACATCGACCGGGGCAACCCCTTACTCCCTTGTGTATGGTATGGAAGCAGTCCTACCTGTTGAAGTGGAGATTCCTTCTCTGAGAGTCCTATTGGATGTCAAGCTTGACGAAGCTGAATGGATCCGAACAAGGTTTAATGAGTTGAGCCTTGTCGAGGAGAGACGGTTAGAAGCTATGTGCCATGGGCAGTTGTATCAGAGAAGGATGAAGAGAGCCTTTGATCAGAAAGTGCGTCCTCGAAGCTATCAGACTGGTGATTTAGTTTTGAAGAGGATCCTTCCTCCCGGTACAGATAACAGGGGCAAATGGACTCCTAATTACGAAGGTCCATATGTTGTTAAGAAGGTTTTCTCCGGTGGAGCCTTGATGCTTACAACTATGGATGATGAAGATTTTCCGTCCCCTGTTAACTCAGATGTAGTCAAAAAATACTTCGCATAAATTGACCCGCTGGACGAAAAGAATAAAATAGTCCAGGCAAAAAAGGGCATCCCGGCGAACCAAAAGAAAAAAAAGAAAAGGTTCGGGCAAAAGTTAGGGATAAAAAATGAAAAGAATTTGTACACCCGGTAAGTCAAAAACCCGCAAGGGAGGCTTAGGCAAAAATGGGTATCCTGGTGGATTGAAAACCCGAAAGGGCGATCCAGGCAAAAGAGGGATTAAAGCGAAGACTATAGTCTGAGTTATCTATACTTCATCGCACTTCAGTGTCTACCATCTCGAAAGATGCGACCGGTCCAATCATTCTTCTCAAAAAGCAAGGAATTTGGGGAGAAATTGATGATCTGTGAGTCATAACAGAATTGGGAAATAGTGGATGCCGTGTTCACATTGCCATTAGGATAGATTTTTCCTTTTGTGCGCAATGACCTCTTCCTAGGAATTTCTTCCCGATGTATTCGCCTTTTCAGGCCCATTTTTCAATCAATAAAAGTCGTTATTCAGATAAATTGCTCTCTTGTTTTTATTTTTACTGTTTTGTTTGCAAAAACGTCCGGATTTTTTATAAACATTGCATATAAAAACATGAAGGCTAGACAATAACGTGCAGAAAGATAAAACATTTGAAAATCATTTTGAATGTTGAGTACACCTGGGTGTATCTTGCCCATGCAATCCCCTGGGGCATGTTTGTCTTGTGGTTGCAGGTTATCGACTTTGATTCCTGGCTGAAGCAGGTAAGCCACGGTTTGTTCAAGGATGTTGTCAGCACTGTCCAGTAGTGTGAGAGGATGGGGATCTTCCCCAGCAGATGAAGCGAGTTCAGGACTGGTCTACCCACCGTAGTCAAGATCAGGAGTTCCTCAGCAGGATTGAGGATGTTTCCCCAGTAAGCTTGGAAGTGGCTGTTTCCCCAAGCAAGTCTGAAAGCTATTATAATTGTTCTTCCCCGGCAGAGGCGTCTGTGGGTAGTGTGTTCCTCAGTAGCAAGTACAAAGGCTATTGTTTCCCCAGCCAGTCTGAAGATTAATTCCCACCGAGTCGGAAGGATGTTGTATCCCCAGCGGAGGTGTCAGTGAGTAGTTTATTCCTCAGCAGTCGGGTTTGAAGTATTGTAATCCTCAGCAGGGTTGTGAAGGCCTATCCTCAACAGGGTTGTGAACGCCTTTCCCCATCAGGGTTGTGAATGTTTCCCCTAGCAGCTCTCACCAGCAGAGGTTTGTGTTGATGGTTTTCCCCAGCAAGTTCCCCAAGTGGATCAGGTTCGGCGAAAGTTATCCCCAGTAAAGTTTATCCTACCTGTGGATTAGCAGCTATCCTCAGCAGAGGTGAGCATTGGTTGTTTCCCTTGGCGGAGTCCCCAAGTGGATCAGGTTCGGCAAAAATTATCCTCAGTAGAGTTTATCCTACCTGTGGATTGGCAGCTACCCTCAACAGAGCATTGGTTGTTTCCCTAACGGAGTCCCCGAGTGGATTGGATTAAGTGGGAGTTGTCTCCGGTGGGATCTTTTCTTTCTCCGGCAGCAATGCTATTCCCCAGCACGTTCGAGAAGTTGGTGCTATTCCGGAAATGGGAGAGAAAGATCTTCAACTTTCATGTTGGATAAAATTTCATTTGAAGCTTTCTTGATGATGTAAACTTGAGTTGAAGTTGGTCCAAAACCTTTCCATTTTTGGAAAGTTCAAATTATAGGTCACTTGCTATTTTGAGAAAGTCTTGACCTGACTTCAAATTCTTCAATGTGAGTGTTTGAAATGCCAAATGAGACTTGTTTGAACATGAATGAAGCATCTCTAACCACTTCCCACCTCCAAATCCACAGTTGACTTTGCAGTTGACTTTTGTTGACTTCTGTGGGCCTCAGATGATTTGGTCATGTACTAATGAGTTCTGAGCCTTCAACACTTAGCCAAATTGCTTCAAAATGATCCTTGAGTCATGTGAGCTCAATGGAACAACCCTAGGGCTTTGATCTCATGGAAAAGGCTCTTGTTGCCTTGCACAGTTGAATCTCCTGACCAGTCTTGCCTGATGAGATGCAATGGACTATGCAATATGAATGCAATGTTAATGACCTAAAAATGAAATGTATATACAAATGGGAGATGCAAATTTGAGGTGCTACACTTATATTTAAGGCCAAAAAATTAGAAGACTTTTGCTTATAAATAAGGCCGGAGGGAGTACGAAGCTTGAAGAAAGCTAATAATATATAGCCAATTTAGGCATATTAAAAAACTACCACCATATAATTAGCTAATGGTAATAAACTTTTCAAAATTAACGTATAAAAATTTATGAAGTTCCTTAGAAGGACAAAAAGATAAAATTAAATATTGATTTTTTTTTGAAAATGCGAGAATAGGGAATTGAACCTCCAACTTTATGATTATTAGGGTTAACTTTCACAGATTTTAACCAATTATGATATTACAACTACAATTATAATATCTATTATTTATTCTAATTTACCTAACTCATGTTTCAGTAACTAATAGACTTGAAAATAATCATCAATGTTTTGTCAAAAATTTGCAACAAATGTATCTTTAAACCTACTATTGACGTAAAAATGATCTCTTCAATAAATAACAACAAGATAGTAATTGGATATTTCAACGACTCTTTTTTAAATAAAAATTCAAACTAATTCAAACATCACTTTTATATTTAAGAAAAGTTATTATAGACCTAATAGATTTCCAATCTAAAGACATCGTCCATGCTGGTCCAATGTAGCTATGCAATCAATATGTCATGTGGATATCTTCTTCAAAAAATGTATTGTAGCTTAAGAATTATTTTGAAAATCGTTTCCTAGATTATAATATTTAAAATGTGTCTTAGACAAACCCATATGTAATTCTGACATATATTGACAAACTATTGATATTTTATAAGGTAATTAATAAGTTGTGTTTTAATAATTATAGGCTTATTTAAAGATTCTTGAAATATAATCTATTATTTGTGCTCCGAGATAGTGATAATTCTCATGACGTTGAAAAGACTTAAGAAATTATTTTAACATTAAAAAATGTTATAATTTAAAATTAATGAAAACGCTAAAAGGAGGGGTTGAACCTCCGACCTTATGGTTAACATTCATATGCCCTAACCAACTAAGCTATTCTAGATACACTTACCCATTAAATTTGATTTCTTTATATTAATCTAATTTATTCAAATTTCAGTACCGCGCATACTTGAGAGTATGCATAAACTCTATGTCAAAAGCTTGCAACATATTTATCTTTGAATTGAGTATGGACATAAACATGACATCTTCTATGTCTAACTACAAGATCTAACCAATGGATAGTAATAGAATATTCCAAAAACTAGTTTTCAAAGTTTTTTTTAATATAAATTTAACATCAATTTGGCATTGATGATGTTTTTTAAGGAGATAATACAATTTCATGTTAAAGATAGCGTCCAAGTTGATTTGAAGTCGGACACGTATACAAGACATCTTATGAATCTCCACTCCCATATTTCATATTGTAATTTATAAATTATATTAATTTCACATTCATAAACAAATATAGCGAAAAATGTATGTTAGACACATGCTTTGGTATTTGTTCCAGTTGTTGGGATGTTGTATTGTCCTTAAAGGACATAGAATAAATAAGTTATTTTCCAATTATTTGCTGATTTCTTGGACATTCTTGAATAATGGTAGATAAATTTCCCTTTGAGGAAATTGATAATACCCTTACCTTGAAGACACTTTAACAATGATTTTAACACATTTTTTGACAGAATTAATCACCAACTCCCTTATCTTAATTTAATATTCTTCTTCAGTCCTTTAATTAAAAAAATGTTACAAGTTAGTCTCTTAACTTTACTTATGTTATCCTATTTGGTCTCTTCCATCAATTCTCGATAGAAAAATGTTAAGTTCCAGTGACGTGGCGTGACAATAAGACAATTGGTACAAAACCGAGTCAACATATTTAGTTAAAACAGATACACTGTTTAAAATGCAAATTGTTTTATTTTCAGAGGTTAAAACAAAACACGCAAAATTTAAATAGTGTATACGTTTTTAATAATATTCTACTCCAGCCTAATTTATAACCAAAAAAGACAAATTTTACGCTTATTAAGAAATATAGTTAAGTGCATTTAAGTTTCTTAATTTCATGTGAGAGAGAGAACACAATTACTCATATACCCTCAATTAAAATGTTTTCTACTAACAATATTAAATAATTAATGCAAGGATACTTTTGGAATAAAGGCATTAAATGCACCTAGATTTGTTGACATTTGCTTATATTTATGGCCAAAAAATTATAAGACTTTTGCTTCTAAATAAGGCCGGAGGGAGTACGAAACTTGAAGAGAGCTAATAATATATAGCCGATTTAGGCATATTAAAGAACTACAACATAATTAGCTAATGGTAATAAACTTTTGAAAATTAACGTATAAAAATTTATGAAGTTCCTTCGAAGGACAAAAAGATAAAATTAAATATTGATTTTTTTTTAAAATGCGAGAATAGGGAATTGAACCTCCAACTTTATGATTATTAGGGTTAACTTTCACACATTTTAACCAATTATGATATTACAACTACCATTATAATATCTATTATTTATTCTAATTTACCTAACTCATGTTTCAGTAACTAATAGACTTGAAAATAATCATCAATGTTTTGTCAAAAATTTGCAACAAATGTATCTTTAAACCTACTATTGATGTAAAAATGATCTCTTCAATAAATAACAACAAGATAGTAATTGGATATTTCAATGACTCTTTTTTAAATAAATATTCAAACTAATTCAAACATCACTTTTATATTTAAGAAAAATTATTATAGACCTAATAGATTTCTAATCTAAAGACATCGTCCATGCTGGTCCAATGTGGCTATGCAATCAATATGTCATGTGGATATCTTCTTCCAAAAATGTATTGTAGTTTAAGAATTATTTTGAAAATCGTTTCCTAGATTATAATATTTAAAATGTGTCTTAAACAAACCCATATGTAATTCTGACATATATTGACAAACTAGTGATATTTTATAAGGTAATTAATAAGTAAGTTGTGTTTTAATAATTATAGGCTTATTTAAAGATTCTTGAAATATAATCTATTATTTGTGCTCCGAGATAGTGATAATTCTCATGATGTTGAAAAGACTTAAGAAATTATTTTAACATTAAAAAATGTTATAATTTAAAATTAATGAAAACGCTAAAAGGAGGGATTGAACCTCCGACCTTGTGGTTAACAATCATATGCCCTAACCAACTAAGCTATTCCAAGAACGTTTACACATTAATTTTGATTTCTTTATAATAATCTAATTTATTCAAATTTCAGTACCGCGCATACTTGAGAGTATGCATAAACTCTATGTCAAAAGCTTGCAACATATTTATCTTTGAATTGAGTATGGACATAAACATGATATCTTCTATGTCTAACAACAAGATCTAACCAATGGATAGTAACAAAATGTTCCAAAAACTAGTTTTCAAAGTTTTTTTTAATATAAAATTAACATCAATTTGGCATTGATGATATTTTTTAAGGAGATAATAGAATTTCATGTTAAATATAGCGTCCAAGTTGATTTGAAGTCGGACACGTATACAAGACATCTTATGAATCTCCACTCCCATATTTCATATTGTAATTTATAAATTATATTAATTTCACATTCATAAACAAATATAGCGAAAAATGTATGTTAGACACATGCTTTGGTATTTGTTCCAGTTGTTGGGATGTTGTATTGTCCTTAAAGGACATAGAATAAATAAGTTATTTTCCAATGATTTGAAGATTTCTTGGATATTCTTGAATAATGGTAGATAAATTTCCCTTTGAGGAAATTGATAATACCCTTACCTTGAAGACACTTTAACAACGATTTTAACACATTTTTTGACAGAATTAATCACCAACTCCCTTATCTTAATTTAATATTCTTCTTAGTCCTTTAATTAAAAAAATGTTACAAGTTAGTCTCTTAACTTTACTTATGTTATCCTATTTGGTCTCTTCCATCAATTCTCAATAGAAAAATGTTAAGTTCCAGTGACGTGGCGTGACAATAAGACAATTGGTACAAAACCGAGTCAAAATATTTAGTTAAAACAGATACACTATTTAAAATGCAAAGGTTTTATTTTCAGAGGTTAAAACAAAACACGCAAAATTTAAATAGTGTATGCGTTTTTAATAATATACTACTCCAGCCTAATTTATAACCAAAAAAGACAAATTTTATGCTTATTAAGAAATATAGTTAAGTGCATTTACGTTTCTTAATTTCACGTGAGAGAGACAACACAATTACTAATATACCCTCAATTAAATTGTTTTCTACTAACAATATTAAGTAATTAATGCATGGATACTTTTGGAATAAAGGCATTAAGTGCACCTAGATTTGTTGACATTTGCTTATATTTAAGGCGAAAAAAATTAGAAGACTTTTGCTTATAAATAAGGCCAGAGGGAGTATGAAGCTTGAAGAGAGCTAATAATATATAGCCGATTTAGGCATATCAAAGAACTACAACATAATTAGCTAATGATAATAAATGTTTGAAAATTAACGTATAAAAATTTATGAAGTTCCTTAGAAGGACAAAAAGATAAAATTAAATATTTAATTTTTTTTGAAAATGCGAGAGTAGGGAATTGAATCTCCAACTTTATGATTAGTAGGGTTAACTTTCACACATTTTAACCAATTATGATATTACAACTACCATTATAATATCTATTATTTATTCTAATTTACCTAATTCATGTTTCAGTAACTGATAGACTTGAAAATATTCATCAATGTTTTGTGAAAAATTTGCAACAAATGTATCTTTAAACCTACTATTGACATAAACATGATCTCTTCAATAAATAGCAACAAGATAGAAATTGGATATTTCAACGACTCTTTTTTAAATAAATATTCAAAATAATTCAAACATCACTTTAATATTTAAGAAAAATTATTATATACCTAATAGATTTCCAATCTAAAGACATCGTCCATGCTGGTCCAGTGTGGCTATGCAATCAATATGTCATGTGGATATCTTCTTCCAAAAATGTATTGTAGTTTAAGAATTATTTTGAACATCGTTTCCTAGACTATAATATTTAAAATGTGTCATAGACAAACCCATATGTAATTCTGACATATATTGACAAACTATTGATATTTTATAAGGTAATTAATAAGTAAATTGTGTTTTAATAATTATAGGCTTATTTAAAGATTCTTGAAATATAATCTATTATTTGTGCTCCGAGATAGTGATAATTCTCATGACGTTGAAAAGACTTAAGAAATTATTTCAACATTAAAAAATGTTATAATTTAAAATTAATGAAAACGCTACAAGGAGTGGTTGAACGTCTGACCTTGTGGTTAACAGCCACACGCTCTAACCAACTGAGTTATTCCAGCTACGCTTACACATTGATTTTGATTTCTTTATATTAATCTAATTTATTCAAATTTTAAATACCACACATACTTGAGAGTATGCATAAACTCTATGTCAAAAGCTTGCAACATATTTATCTTTGAATTGAGTATGGACATAAACAGGACATCTTCTATGTCTAACAACAAGATCTAACCAATGGATAGTAACAGAATGTTCCAAAAACTAGTTTTCAAAGTTTTTTTTAAATATAAATTTAACATCAATTTGGCATTGATGATATTTTTTAAGGAGATAATAGAATTTCATGTTAAAGATAGCGTCCAAGTTGATTTGAAGTCGGACACGTATACAAGACATCTTATGAATCTCCACTCCCATATTTCATATTGTAATTTTTAAATTATATTAATTTCACATTCATAAACAAATATAGCGAAAAATGTATGTTAGACACATGCTTTGGTATTTGTTCCAGTTGTTGGGATGTTGTATTGTCCTTAAAGGACATAGAATAAATAAGTTATTTTCCAATGATTTGAAGATTCCTTGGACATTTTTGAATAATGGTAGATAAATTTCCCTTTGAGGAAATTGATAATACCCTTACATTGAAGACACTTTAACAATGATTTTAACACATTTTTTGACAGAATTAATCAGCAACTCCCTTATCTTAATTTAATATTCTTCTTTAGTCCTTTAATTAAAAAAATGTTACAAGTTAGTCTCTTAACTTCACTTATGTTATCCTATTTGGTCTCTTCCATCAATTCTCGATAGAAAAATGTTAAGTTCCAGTGACGTGGCGTGACAATAAGACATTGGTACAAAACCGAGTCAACATATTTAGTTAAAAGAGACACACTGTATAAAATGCAAAGGTTTTATTTTCAGAGGTTAAAACCAAACACGCAAAATTTAAATAGTGTATGCATTTTTAATAATATACTACTCCAGCCTAATTTATAAACAAAAAAGACAAATTTTACGCTTATTAAGAAATATAGTTAAGTGCATTTACGTTTCTTAATTTCATGTGAGAGAGATAACACAATTACTAATATACCCTCAATTAAATTGTTTTCTACTAACAATATTAAGTAATTAATGCAGGGATACTTTTGGAATAAAAGCATTAAATGCACCTAGTTTGTTGACATTTGCTTATATTTAAGGCCAAAAAAATTAGAAGACTTTTGCTTATAAATAAGGCCGGAAAAGTTAGGGTTGTATAATATTAGACAAATCATGATAGAAATCTGTTTTAAAAATCTGGAAATTTTTCGTGAACCAATCAATTGTTTAAACTTTCTATTTTTTGATTCCTTTGTATTTTTCACATATGGGGTTCGAATCCGGGACCTCCTTGAAATTGTACAAGCCTTACCACTAGGCCAAATATGTGGTTGTTGAATACTTATGCAATGAATAAATGTTAATCTAAATCTTGATTAAGATAGATTAATGAATTAATTGAGGGTTATAACTCCGTTTTGGATGCGGACGGATGCGTTAGTAAGATAACGAAAAAGACTATTATTAGGATACCATGGATTAGTATATCATGTGATTTACAAATTCTATGAATTATATTATGATGGATGCTAAACATTGTTGATATGTTTGATTGTGAAATAACATGATTAAAAACCTTACAAAGATGAGTGAGGAAACCTAGGAGAATAACTTGATTAATAACTTAGAAATATAATCTAGGTTATGGGACATGTGTGATATGTATGAGAATACAGTATTCATTCGTACGACGCTTATGTGAGGTCGCAGACGAATTGTTGTCATGATTGAGAATGAAACGCAGTGTATGGAACATGCCATGTTATTGTTGTGTATTGTGGTGAATACAGTTACCAGTGATTGATGAATTTTATTATGGTTCATGGAACCGATGATTTGTGAAACCAATCATGTATTAAGAATGTGTGTTTTTCTGTGATGGTACACATCTCTATTGGTATGCTTAGACGTGTAAGCATTGGGATGTGGGACCAATGATTCGAGCCTCAATTGGGTTTGAGCCCCAACCATGGCAGACATGGGGGAAAGGTGGACACCTATGTGGGTTAGAGTCCCATACGGTGAAAGATACCCTAGGTGGATTAGAGTCCCATACGGGTGACGGTCGCTTGAACTGGGGATTAAGCCTCATAGAGGACCCGATATCCACCGCGAAAGTCGAACCATACGAGCATGCATGAACCGGGCCTGGCTTAGACGTAAGTCCGTTCGGGAATTGATGTTTCGTGATCTGAATAATGATCGTGGTTGAGTTATGAGAACTCAGGTACATGTTTCCATACAATTGCGAGTTAGTTCCCCATCGCTCAAGTCTTTGTTCCCTTGTTGACTTGAGTTGGATATGAGTTGAATTTTGATTAGAAACCCTGTAGAGCCGAGTGGACCCATAGGATAGGAGAACTCACTGAGATTATTATCTCATTCCATTATTGTTGTTATTTTTCAGGTAATCCTTACAGGTTGAATCTATGATAAGTTGTTATGGATGTTTCAAGGGATGCTGTTTATCTTGATCTTCCACTGTGGAGTTGTGTGCAATGAAGATATTGCACATAGTTCTTAGATTTTTATTGTTTAGGCATTATTGTATAACATGTTCCATTGATGTAATTAGTTTGGACATGTATATATATTGATTCCATTAGGCACTTATGTTGGATCGGTACCAATTATTAACACTTGTATGATATTATTCTAGATATATACTATACAGGTTGTTACAGTTAACTTTCACACATTTTAACCAATTATGATATTACAACTACCATTATAATATCTATTATTTATTCTAATTTACCTAACTCATGTTTCAGTAACTAATAGACTTGAAAATAATCATCAATGTTTTGTCAAAAATTTGCAACAAATGTATCTTTAAACCTACTATTGACATAAACATGATCTCTTCAATAAATAGCAACAAGATAGTAATTGGATTTTTCAATGACTCTTTTTTAAATAAATATTCAAACTAATTCAAACATCACTTTTATATTTCAGAAAAATTATTATATACCTAATAGATTTCCAATCTAAAGACATCGTCCATGCTGGTCCAATGTGGCTATGCAATCAATATGTCATGTGGATATCTTCTTCCAAAAATGTATTGTAGTTTAAGAATTATTTTGAACATCGTATCCTAGACTATAATATTTAAAATGTGTCATAGACAAACCCATATGTAATTCTGACATATATTGACAAACTATTGATATTTTATAAGGTAATTAATAAGTAACTTGTGTTTTAATAATTATAGGCTTATTTAAAGATTCTTGAAATATAATCTATTATTTGTGCTCCGAGATAGTGATAATTCTCATACCGTTGAAAAGACTTAAGAAATTATTTCAACATTAAAAAATGTTATAATTTAAAATTAATGAAAACACTAGAAGGAGTGGTTGAACGTCTGACCTTGTGGTTAACAGCCACACGCTCTAACCAACTGAGTTATTCCAGCTACGCTTACACATTGATTTTGATTTCTTTATATTAATCTAATTTATTCAAATTTTAAATACCACACATACTTGAGAGTATGCATAAACTCTATGTCAAAAGCTTGCAACATATTTATCTTTGAATTGAGTATGGACATAAACAGGACATCTTCTATGTCTAACAACAAGATCTAACCAATGGATAGTAACAGAATGTTCCAAAAACTAGTTTTCAAAGTTTTTTTTAAATATAAATTTAACATCAATTTGGCATTGATGATATTTTTTAAGGAGATAATAGAATTTCATGTTAAAGATAGCGTCCAAGTTGATTTGAAGTCGGACGCGTATACAAGACATCTTATGAATCTCCACTCCCATATTTCATATTGTAATTTATAAATTATATTAATTTCACATTCATAAACAAATATAGCGAAAAATGTATGTTAGACACATGCTTTGGTATTTTTTGCAATTGTTGGGATGTTGTATTGTCCTTAAAGGACATAGAATAAATAAGTTATTTTCCAATGATTTGAAGATTTCTTGGACATTTTTGAATAATGGTAGATAAATTTCTCTTTGAGGAAATTGATAATACCCTTACCTTGAAGACAATTTAACAATGATTTTAAAACATTTATTGACAGAATTAATCAGCAACTCCCTTATCTTAATTTAATATTCTTCTTTAGTCCTTTAATTAAAAAAATGTTACAAGTTAGTCTCTTAACTTCACTTATGTTATCCTATTTGGTCTCTTCCATCAATTCTCGATAGAAAAATGTTAAGTTCCAGTGACGTGGCGTGACAATAAGACATTGGTACAAAACCGAGTCAACATATTTAGTTAAAAGAGACACACTGTTTAAAATGCAAAGGTTTTATTTTCAGAGGTTAAAACCAAACACGCAAAATTTAAATAGTGTATGCATTTTTAATAATATACTACTCCAGCCTAATTTATAAACAAAAAAGACAAATTTTACATGAACCAATCGATTGTTTAAACTTTCTATTTTTTAATTCCTTTGTATTTTTCACATATGGGGTTCGAATCCGGGACCTCCTTGGAATTGTACAAGCCTTACCACTAGGCCAAATATGTGGTTGTTGAATACTTATGCAATGAATAAATGTTAATCTAAATCTTGATTAAGATAGATTAATGAATTAATTGAGGGTTATAACTCCGTTTTGGATGCGGACGGATGCGTTAGTAAGATAACGAAAAAGACTATTATTATAATACCATGTATTAGTATATCATGTGATTTACAAATTCTATGAATTATATTATGATGGATGCTAAACATTGTTGATATGTTTGATTGTGAAATAACATGATTAAAAACCTTACAAAGATGAGTGAGGAAACCTAGGAGAATAACTTGATTAATAACTTAGAAATATAATCTAGGTTATGGGACATGTGTGATATGTATGAGAATACAGTATTCATTCGTACGACGCTTATGTGAGGTCGCAGACGAATTGTTGTCATGATTAAGAATGAAACGCATTGTATGGAACATGCCATGTTATTGTTGTGTATTGTGGTGAATACAGTTACCAGTGATTGATGAATTTTATTATGGTTCATGGAACCGATGATTTGTGAAACCAATCATGTATTAAGAATGTGTGTTTTTCTGTGATGGTACACATCTCTATTGGTATGCTTAGACGTGTAAGCATTGGGATGTGGGACCAATGATTCGAGCCTCAATTGGGTTTGAGCCCCAACCATGGCGGACATGGGGGAAAGGTGGACACCTATGTGGGTTAGAGTCCCATACGGTGAAAGATACCCTAGGTGGATTAGAGTCCCATACGGGTGATGTAACACCCTTCTAAAATACCCCAAATATTTAATTAAAATAGCAACATATAAATCAGAGTAATTATGCAGTTAAGGGTGTCACACAAACAACTTCCCACCATGTTCCAAAATACCTGGTCATACTCATTTATTTATCAAAATAAACATTTGCATAATTCGCAGCGGATAGAAGTTAACAACAACATTCAAACCATGTAATACATTACATGTAAAGTTGTTCAACAACCAAATGAAAACATAGTAAAACATCCCATCCCGATGTTACATCTACCAGAGCATGACCCACTAAGGAACTACACTAGACTCCAAGGACTAGCTTCCACTCAATCACTGCTCGTTACCTGAAAAATAGTTGTAAGGGTGAGTTCCTCAATCGATATAATAAGCATTATAAAATATCATGTCATGTTAAGTAACTTAACACATTAATCACCCTAATCACATCACACATCCGGTAACGGTACATCAATTCAAATATCATACTCAATACAATACAACTCATGCTCATACTCAATATCAATACAACACACGTATAATATTGGAATACATCCATTCATATTATACGCCATACACATATTATGCAATGAGACTCCATGCATGCGGTACCGACTATTTGTGAACATATAGTTCACCTCACCGTCCAAATCCAGGCACGGCTACCAAGCCCACTAGTCCCACTCATTTGAGACCTAGTGACTCACTCACTAATTCCTCACCATGGGAATTAGCTACCACCCCAAGGGCCATGCTATGCACGCTAACTCACCTAGCATGCAAACATCAACAACAGTCCAAAATGACTAACTCACTAATTCCTCACCATGGGAATTAGCTACCACCATAAAGGCCACAATATGCATGCTAATCACCTAGCAATGCTACATCATCAACCACAATTCAAGAATAGACATATGCTCACACTCTAAGCCATAAAACAGTCTATTCACAAATGCACACATAACTGATACATTCACAGCATCATGCATACCATCACACATCATCGGTATTTTATCACATAAGTATATCATATCATGCCAAATAACAACCACAGTATTAGCACACTCTACTAATACCTATACTACTCAAAACAACGGGAAATGATCCCTAATATATCATACATCAGCTGAATTACGTTACTCAGCTGAACAGTTAAAAACTGCACAACAACAGCTCAGGAAAATCACAATCCTGCCCATACGCGTACTGCCTAGTCCCATACGCGTATGGCCCATCTCCTGACCAAATCCCATACGCGTAACACCATCTCATACGCGTATGCTACGCGTATCACTTCCCCATACGCGTACCAACAGAGACCAAACTACGTTCAAAACATCATCTTCCTCATCCATACGCGTATTGCCTAGTGCCATACGCGTACCAGACCATCTCATACGCGTATTGCCTAGTGCCATACGCGTATGACCAGAAACTAGTTTTCCAGATCTGCTATGGTTTTCTCTGCTACGAGATCTATCCAATTCAACCTTCCACAGTCCAATTTTACACATTATTCGTTCATATCCTCTAACACGATTCATACCCTATTCGATTTCACAAAATCTAACACTATTGCATCTAATTCCTACGAATTTCCTTCAATTTTAATCCAGATTCGTTCATCCCAAAAAGTTCACAATTTTCAGCATAATTATTCCAATCAGATGTAAATCAATGGTTTATCACTACCCATGACATATTATCCCATAATACCCATTAAACGATGATAAACCCCCCTTACCTGAGTTAATCCGGCGAATCTTTAAGCTTCAAGCTTTTCCTCTCTTCAACCCTTGTTCTCTGGCTCTCTTTGCCCTTTTCCACTTTTCTGTCCCTTTTTCCTTTTCACGTGAAAAATGAACCTTTTTACTAAAATGAGACCTTTTCTAATTTCCAACTTTTATTCCAATAAAATAATAACCCAATAATAATAATTCCAATAATTCCAATTATTTAATTAAATTAATAAATATAATATTAACTTAAATTAAATAATTATCTTATTTTATCGGGGTGTTACAACTCTCCCCCACTAAAAGAGTTTTCGTCCTCGAAAACATACCTCAAGCGAATAACTCTGGATAGGACTCTTTCATCTGACTCTCAAGTTCCCAAGTCACATTGCCACCTGCTGGTCCTCCCCAAGCTACCTTCACCAAAGTAATCTCTTTACCCCGCAACTGCTTCAACTCTCGATCCTCAATCCTCATAGGTGATGTTTCGACAGTCAGGTTATCTCTCACCTGGACATCATCTACTTGGACCACATGCGACGGATCATGAATGTACCTCCTCAACTGAGACACATGAAAAACCTCATGCAAATTCGCAAGTGACGGCGGTAAAGCGATACGATAGGCTACCTCCCCTATCCTCTCCAAAATCTGATAAGGACCAATAAATCGAGGTGTCAACTTCTTCGACTTCAAAGCTCGACCAACCCCAGTTATCGGAGTAACACGAAGAAACACATGATCTCCCTCTTGGAACTCAAGTGACTTCCTTCTCTTGTCGTGATAACTCTTCTGACGACTCTGAGCAATCCTCATCTTCTCCTGAATCATCTTAATCTTTTCCGTAGTTTGTTGAACAATCTCCGGTCCAACCACAGCACTCTCACCGGACTCATACCAACATAAAGGTGTCCGACATCTCCTACCATACAAAGCTTCAAACGGTGCCATGCCAATGCTCGAATGAAAACTATTGTTGTAGGTAAACTCAATCAAAGGTAAATAACAATCCCAAGCACCTCCCTTTTCCAAAACACAAGCCCTCAAAAGATCCTCTAGTGACTGAATCGTCCTCTCAGTCTGACCGTCAGTCTGCGGATGATATGCAGAACTCAATCTCAGCTTAGTTCCCAAAGCCTTCTGCAAACCTTCCCAGAACTTCGATGTAAATCTAGGATCTCTATCCGAAACAATACTCGACGGAATACCATGCAAACTTACAATTTTCTCAATATACAGCTCAGCTAATCTCTCTAACGGATAATCCATTCTGATCGGAATGAAATGAGCCGATTTCGTCAATCTGTCAACAATCACCCAAATAGCTTCAAAATTCTTACTTGTCCTCGGTAAACCAGAAACAAAATCCATACTGATACTATCCCACTTCCACTCTGGAATAGCCAACGGTTGCATTAGTCCAGACGGCTTCTGATGCTCAATCTTTGACTTCTGACAAGTCAAACAAGAATAAACAAAACTCGCAATTTCTCTTTTCATTCCCGGCCACCAAAATAACTTTTTCAAATCATGATACATCTTCGTAGCTCCAGGATGAATACTCAAGCCACTACGATGTCCTTCTTCAAGAATACTCTTCTTAAGTTCGGTAACATCCGGAATACACACCCGATTACCAAATTTCAAAACACCATTCTCATCAACTCTGAATTCACCACCTTGACCTTGATTCACTAGAGTCGACTTATCAACCAACAGCACATCGGATTTCTGACCCTCTCTGATCTCATCCAGAATACTACTCGTTAACTTCAACATTCCCAACTTAACACTATTGTGAGTACTCTCACACACCAAACTCAAGTCTCTAAACTGCTCAATTAAATCCAATTCTCTAACCATTAACATAGACATATGCAATGATTTCCGACTCAATGCATCAGCTACTACGTTTGCTTTACCCGGATGGTAATTCAAACCAAAGTCATAATCCTTCAGAAACTCTAACCATCTCCTCTGTCTCATATTCAGCTCTTTCTGATCAAACAAATACCTTAAACTCTTATGGTCACTGAAAACCTCAAATCTTGACCCATACAAGTAATGCCTCCATAACTTCAGAACAAATACCACAACTGCCAACTCTAAATCGTGTGTCGGATAGTTCCTCTCATGAACCCTCAATTGTCTCGAAGCATAAGCTATAACCTGCTTATTCTGCATCAACACACCACCCAAACCCAACAATGAAGCATCACAGTAAACCTCAAATAGTTCTGACGGACTCGGTAATATCAGAATAGGAGCAGTAGTCAACCTTCTCTTTAACTCTTGGAAACCTTCTTCACATTTTGAGTCCCAAACAAACGCTTGCCCCTTTCTAGTCAACATCGTCAACGGTAACGCCAACTTAGAAAATCCCTCAATGAACTTCCTATAATAACCTGCAAGTCCAAGAAAACTCCTTATCTCAGAAACTGACTTCAGAGCTTCCCACTTAGATACCGCTTCTATCTTAGAAGGATCAACAGCAACACCACCTCTTGAAATCACATGACCAAGAAAACTAACCTCTTCTAACCAGAATTCACACTTGGATAGTTTAGCAAATAACTTCTTTTCTCGTAGAACTCCTAACACCACTCTCAAATGCTCAGCATGCTCTTCTTCAGATTTCGAATACACCAAAATGTCATCAATAAACACCACAACAAACTTATCTAGGTACGGATGGAAAATCCTATTCATATACTCCATAAACACTCCATGCGCATTAGTCACACCAAAAGGCATTACAGAATACTCATAATGTCCATACCTTGTTCTGAAAGCAGTCTTCTGAATATCCTCAGTTTTCACACGTATCTGATGATATCCCGACCTCAAATCTATTTTGCTGAACACACTCGCACCAACCAACTGATCCATCAAATCATCAATCCTTGGTAAAGGATACTGATTCTTGATCGTCACTTTATTCAGTTGCTTGTAGTCCACACACAACCTCATAGTACCTTCTTTCTTCTTAACCAATAACACTGGTGCACCCCACGGTGACACACTCGGACGAATAAATTTCTTATCCAACAGATCTTCCAACTGGCTCTTCAATTCAGTTAACTCAACAGCAGACATACGGTACGGAGCCATCGACACCGGCCTAGTATCAGGTACCAAATCAATCGAGAACTCAACCTCACGCTCTGGCGGCAATTCATTCACTTCTTCCGGAAACACATCAGGAAAATCACACACCACAGCTAGATCGCAAATCACCAGTTTATCTTTAGCTTCCAAAGTCGCTAACAGCATAAACAACTCTGCCCCATCTGCTACTTCCTCATTCACCTGCCTTGCTGATAGAAACAAATCCTTTCTTTCCTCAATCTCAGGAAAGATCACAGTCTTATCAAAACAGTTGATATAAACTCGGTTACCCACCAACCAGTTCATACCCAAAATAACATCAACCTGCACTAGTGGAAGACACACTAGGTCCATCCCAAAGTCTCTATCAAAAATACTCAAAGGACAATTTAAACAAACTGAAGTAGTAGTCACTGAACCCTTTGCAGGAGTATCAATCACCATACTACCATGCATCTCAGATATCTCTAACTTAAGTTTCACAGCACAATCCAAAGATATAAAGGAATGAGTCGCACCTGTGTCAATAATAGCTACAAGAGGAAAGCCATTAATATAACACGTACCTCGGATCAAACGATCATCTGCAGAAGTCTCCGAACCCGATAAAGCAAAGACCTTGCCTCCCGACTGGTTCTCTTTCTTCGGCTTAGGACACTGTGGGCTAATATGACCCAACTCTCCACAGTTGAAACAAGTCACAGTCTTCAACCGGCACTCTGCAGCCAAGTGCCCACCTTTTCCACACTTAAAACACTTCTTCTCATTACTGGTACACTCATGGATACGATGTCCAGCCTGACCACATCTGTAACACTTAGCAGGGGCACTGGAGTCTCCCCCACTAGGCCTCTTCATCCCACTCTGTCTCTGGAAACCTTTGCCAACTGCATACGGTTTCCCACGATCATTCTGATTCTTGCCTTTCCTATCAACCCTTTGCTGATAGCTCTCCGCTCTGGCCTTGGTATCCTGTTCAAAAATCCTGCAACAGTCAACCAAGTCAGAAAACACTCTAATCCGCTGATACCCAATAGCCTGCTTGATCTCGGGACGTAACCCGTTCTCAAACTTCACACATTTCGAAAATTCCCCAGTAGCCTCATTATAGGGAGTGTAATACTTCGACAGTTCTGTGAACTTAGCAGCATACTCAGTAACAGACCGATTGCCCTGCTTCAATTCCAAGAACTCTATCTCTTTCTTTCCTCTGACATCCTATGGAAAATACTTCCTCAGGAATCTCTCTCTGAACACTGCCCAAGTAATCTCAGCATTCCCAGCAGATTCCAATTCAGTGCGGGTAGCAACCCACCAATCATCTGCTTCTTCTGACAGCATATGCGTACCGAACCTGACCTTCTGGTTATCGGCACACTCAGTCACTCGGAAGATTCTCTCGATCTCCTTCAACCACTTCTGAGCGCCATCTGGATCGTATGCTCCCTTGAACATTGGAGGATTGTTCTTCTGGAACTCACTCAGTTGACGAGCAGCTCCCATTCCCGCAACATTCGGATTCCCTCCAAGTACTCCAGCTAGCATACCCAGAGCCTCAGCAATCGCAGCATCATCTCTACCTCTTCCAGCCATCTCTAATCTGAAAACCCAACAAGCTAAACAATAAGTACTGATAGGGTTACACAACACCTATCCCGTACAGGGGAACAGAATAATTACGACTCGACACGATCGACTATGCTCTGATACCACTAATGTAACACCCTTCTAAAATACCCCAAATATTTAATTAAAATAGCAACATATAAATCAGAGTAATTATGCAGTTAAGGGTGTCACACAAACAACTTCCCACCATGTTCCAAAATACCTGGTCATACTCATTTATTTATCAAAATAAACATTTGCATAATTCGCAGCGGATAGAAGTTAACAACAACATTCAAACCATGTAATACATTACATGTAAAGTTGTTCAACAACCAAATGAAAACATAGTAAAACATCCCATCCCGATGTTACATCTACCAGAGCATGACCCACTAAGGAACTACACTAGACTCCAAGGACTAGCTTCCACTCAATCACTGCTCGTTACCTGAAAAATAGTTGTAAGGGTGAGTTCCTCAATCGATATAATAAGCATTATAAAATATCATGTCATGTTAAGTAACTTAACACATTAATCACCCTAATCACATCACACATCCGGTAACGGTACATCAATTCAAATATCATACTCAATACAATACAACTCATGCTCATACTCAATATCAATACAACACACGTATAATATTGGAATACATCCATTCATATTATACGCCATACACATATTATGCAATGAGACTCCATGCATGCGGTACCGACTATTTGTGAACATATAGTTCACCTCACCGTCCAAATCCAGGCACGGCTACCAAGCCCACTAGTCCCACTCATTTGAGACCTAGTGACTCACTCACTAATTCCTCACCATGGGAATTAGCTACCACCCCAAGGGCCATGCTATGCACGCTAACTCACCTAGCATGCAAACATCAACAACAGTCCAAAATGACTAACTCACTAATTCCTCACCATGGGAATTAGCTACCACCATAAAGGCCACAATATGCATGCTAATCACCTAGCAATGCTACATCATCAACCACAATTCAAGAATAGACATATGCTCACACTCTAAGCCATAAAACAGTCTATTCACAAATGCACACATAACTGATACATTCACAGCATCATGCATACCATCACACATCATCGGTATTTTATCACATAAGTATATCATATCATGCCAAATAACAACCACAGTATTAGCACACTCTACTAATACCTATACTACTCAAAACAACGGGAAATGATCCCTAATATATCATACATCAGCTGAATTACGTTACTCAGCTGAACAGTTAAAAACTGCACAACAACAGCTCAGGAAAATCACAATCCTGCCCATACGCGTACTGCCTAGTCCCATACGCGTATGGCCCATCTCCTGACCAAATCCCATACGCGTAACACCATCTCATACGCGTATGCTATGCGTATCACTTCCCCATACGCGTACCAACAGAGACCAAACTACGTTCAAAACATCATCTTCCTCATCCATACGCGTATTGCCTAGTGCCATACGCGTACCAGACCATCTCATACGCGTATTGCCTAGTGCCATACACGTATGACCAGAAACCAGATATCCACCGCGAAAGTCGAACCATACGAGCATGCATGAACCGGGCCTGGCTTAGACGTAAGTCCGTTCGGGAATTGATGTTTCGTGATCTGAATAATGATCGTGGTTGAGTTATGAGAACTCAGGTACATGTTTCCATACAATTGCGAGTTAGTTCCCCATCGCTCAAGTCTTTGTTCCCTTGTTGACTTGAGTTGGATATGAGTTGAATTTTGATTAGAAACCCTGTAGAGCCGAGTGGACCCATAGGATAGGAGAACTCACTGAGATTATTATCTCATTCCATTATTGTTGTTATTTTTCAGGTAATCCTTACAGGTTGAATCTATGATAAGTTGTTATGGATGTTTCAAGGGATGCTGTTTATCTTGATCTTCCACTGTGGAGTTGTGTGCAATGAAGATATTGCACATAGTTCTTAGATTTTTATTGTTTAGGCATTATTGTATAACATGTTCCATTGATGTAATTAGTTTGGACATGTATATATATTGATTCCATTAGGCACTTATGTTGGATCGGTACCAATTATTAACACTTGTATGATATTATTCTAGATATATACTATACAGGTTGTTACAGTTAACTTTCACACATTTTAACCAATTATGATATTACAACTACCATTATAATATCTATTATTTATTCTAATTTACCTAACTCATGTTTCAGTAACTAATAGACTTGAAAATAATCATCAATGTTTTGTCAAAAATTTGCAACAAATGTATCTTTAAACCTACTATTGACATAAACATGATCTCTTCAATAAATAGCAACAAGATAGTAATTGGATTTTTCAACGACTCTTTTTTAAATAAATATTCAAACTAATTCAAACATCACTTTTATATTTCAGAACAATTATTATATACCTAATAGATTTCCAATCTAAAGACATCGTCCATGCTGGTCCAATGTGGCTATGCAATCAATATGTCATGTGGATATCTTCTTCCAAAAATGTATTGTAGTTTAAGAATTATTTTGAACATCGTTTCCTAGACTATAATATTTAAAATGTGTCATAGACAAACCCATATGTAATTCTGACATATATTGACAAATTATTGATATTTTGTAAGGTAATTAATAAGTAAGTTGTGTTTTAATAATTATAGGCTTATTTAAAGATTCTTGAAATATAATCTATTATTTGTGCTCCGAGATAGTGATAATTCTCATGACGTTGAAAAGACTTAAGAAATTATTTCAACATTAAAAAATGTTATAATTTAAAATTAATGAAAACACTAGAAGGAGTGGTTGAACGTCTGACCTTGTGGTTAACAGCCACACGCTCTAACCAACTGAGTTATTCCAGCTACGCTTACACATTGATTTTGATTTCTTTTTATTAATCTAATTTATTCAAATTTAAATACTGCACATACTTGAGAGTATGCATAAACTCTATGTCAAAAGCTTGCAACATATTTATCTTTGAATTGAGTATGGACATAAACAGGACATCTTCTATGTCTAACAACAAGATCTAACCAATGGATAGTAACAGAATGTTCCAAAAACTAGTTTTCAAAGTTTTTTTTAAATATAAATTTAACATCAATTTGGCATTGATGATATTTTTTAAGGAGATAATAGAATTTCATGTTAAAGATAGCGTCCAAGTTGATTTGAAATCGGACACGTATACAAGACATCTTATGAATCTCCACTCCCATATTTCATATTGTAATTTATAAATTATATTAATTTCACATTCATAAACAAATATAGCGAAAAATGTATGTTAGACACATGCTTTGGTATTTGTTCCAGTTGTTGGGATATTCTATTGTCCTTAAAGGACATAGAATAAATAAGTTATTTTCCAATGATTTGAAGATTCCTTGGACATTTTTGAATAATGGTAGATAAATTTCCCTTTGAGGAAATTGATAATACCCTTACATTGAAGACACTTTAACAATGATTTTAACACATTTTTTGACAGAATTAATCAGCAACTCCCTTATCTTAATTTAATATTCTTCTTTAGTCATTTAATTAAAAAATGTTACAAGTTAGTCTCTTAACTTCACTTATGTTATCCTATTTGGTCTCTTCCATCAATTCTCGATAGAAAAATGTTAAGTTCCAGTGACGTGGCGTGACAATAAGACATTGGTACAAAACCGAGTCAACATATTTAGTTAAAAGAGACACACTGTTTAAAATGCAAAGGTTTTATTTTCAGAGGTTAAAACCAAACACGCAAAATTTAAATAGTGTATGCATTTTTAATAATATACTACTCCAGCCTAATTTATAAACAAAAAAGACAAATTTTACGCTTATTAAGAAATATAGTTAAGTGCATTTACGTTTCTTAATTTCATGTGAGAGAGATAACACAATTACTAATATACCCTAATTAAATTGTTTTCTACTAACAATATTAAGTAATTAATGCAGGGATACTTTTGGAATAAAAGCATTAAATGCACCTAGTTTGTTGACATTTGCTTATATTTAAGGCCAAAAAAATTAGAAGACTTTTGCTTATAAATAAGGCCGGAAAAGTTAGGGTTGTATAATATTAGACAAATCATGATAGAAATCTGTTTTAAAAATCTGGAAATTTTTCGTGAACCAATCAATTGTTTAAACTTTCTATTTTTTGATTCCTTTGTATTTTTTCACATATGGGGTTCGAATCCGGGACCTCCTTGGAATTGTACAAGCCTTACCACTAGGCCAAATATGTGGTTGTTGAATACTTATGCAATGAATAAATGTTAATCTAAATCTTGATTAAGATAGATTAATGAATTAATTGAGGGTTATAACTCCGTTTTGGATGCGGACGGATGCGTTAGTAAGATAACGAAAAAGACTATTATTATGATACCATGTATTAGTATATCATGTGATTTACAAATTCTATGAATTATATTATGATGGATGCTAAACATTGTTGATATGTTTGATTGTGAAATAACATGATTAAAAACCTTACAAAGATGAGTGAGGAAACCTAGGAGAATAACTTGATTAATAACTTAGAAATATAATCTAGGTTATGGGACATGTGTGATATGTATGAGAATACAGTATTCATTCGTACGACGCTTATGTGAGGTCGCGGACGAATTGTTGTCATGATTGAGAATGAAACGCATTGTATGGAACATGCCATGTTATTGTTGTGTATTGTGGTGAATACAATTACCAGTGATTGATGAATTTTATTATGGTTCGTGGAACCGATGATTTGTGAAACCAATCATGTATTAAGAATGTGTGTTTTTCTGTGATGGTACACATCTCTATTGGTATGCTTAGACGTGTAAGCATTGGGATGTGGGACCAATGATTCGAGCCTCAATTGGGTTTGAGCCCCAACCATGGCGGACATGGGGGAAAGGTGGACACCTATGTGGGTTAGAGTCCCATACGGTGAAAGATACCCTAGGTGGATTAGAGTCCCATACGGGTGACGGTCGCTTGAACTGGGGATTAAGCCTCATAGAGGACCCGATATCCACCGCGAAAGTCGAACCATACGAGCATGCATGAACCGGGCCTGGCTTAGACGTAAGTCCGTTCGGGAATTAATGTTTCGTGATTTGAATAATGATCGTGGTTGAGGTATGAGAACTCAGGTACATGTTTCCATACAATTGCGAGTTAGTTCCCCATTGCTCAAGTCTTTGTTCCTTGTTGACTTGAGTTGGATATGAGTTGAATTTTGATTAGAAACCCTGTAGAGCCGAGTGGACCCATAGGATAGGAGAACTCACTGAGATTATTATCTCATTCCATTATTGTTGTTATTTTTAAGGTAATCCTTACAGGTTGAATCTATGATAAGTTGTTATGGATGTTTCAAGGGATGCTGTTTATCTTGATCTTCCACTGTGGAGTTGTGTGCAATGAAGATATTGCACATAGTTCTTAGATTTTTATTGTTTAGGCATTATTGTATAACATGTTCCATTGATGTAATTAGTTTGGACATGTATATATATTGATTCCATTAGGCACTTATGTTGGATCAGTACCAATTATTAACACTTGTATGATATTATTCTAGATATATACTATACAGGTTGTTACAGTTAACTTTCACACATTTTAACCAATTATGATATTACAACTACCATTATAATATCTATTATTTATTCTAATTTACCTAACTCATGTTTCAGTAACTAATAGACTTGAAAATAATCATCAATGTTTTGTCAAAAATTTGCAACAAATGTATCTTTAAACCTACTATTGACATAAACATGATCTCTTCAATAAATAGCAACAAGATAGTAATTGGATTTTTCAACGACTCTTTTTTAAATAAATATTCAAACTAATTCAAACATCACTTTTATATTTCAGAAAAATTATTATATACCTAATAGATTTCCAATCTAAAGACATCGTCCATGCTGGTCCAATGTGGCTATGCAATCAATATGTCATGTGGATATCTTCTTCCAAAAATGTATTGTAGTTTAAGAATTATTTTGAACATCGTATCCTAGACTATAATATTTAAAATGTGTCATAGACAAACCCATATGTAATTCTGACATATATTGACAAACTATTGATATTTTATAAGGTAATTAATAAGTAACTTGTGTTTTAATAATTATAGGCTTATTTAAAGATTCTTGAAATATAATCTATTATTTGTGCTCCGAGATAGTGATAATTCTCATACCGTTGAAAAGACTTAAGAAATTATTTCAACATTAAAAAATGTTATAATTTAAAATTAATGAAAACACTAGAAGGAGTGGTTGAACGTCTGACCTTGTGGTTAACAGCCACACGCTCTAACCAACTGAGTTATTCCAGCTACGCTTTGTCGCATCCGCGAAAATCAACCGGCGAGCTAAAAACAAAACACACACAGAGCCGCCACTGCGCGTTAATTATCCCAAAATAGGGAAAGGAAACGCTCAGAGAAACCTGGAAAGGAAATGGTCTTGCGACCAAAGAGAAAGGGTAAGGGAGTCGGTTACGCAAGGGGAAGGTATTAGCACCCCTCACGTCCGTCGTACTCGACGGGATCCACGTTCTAAGAAAAGAAAAGGTTGCTAAACATCACACACACACACAGGGAACGCAGGTGGGGTTAAGAGAAGGGAGCTCGATAGGACGTCGCATCCTATGCCTACATATCTTGTCTGGAACAAGAATCAGAGCCACTGTAGTTCGGCTTACGCACGCCAAACAACACAAAACATACAAACAAGCAAGGGTGGCAAACATGGAGCCCGACAACCACTGGATGGAATTACGTCAGCATCCGAACCAAAACACAAAAACCCGGCAAACGTGGAGCCCGACAGCCAATTACTGGACTTACGTCGGCATCCGAACCAAAACACACAGTCAGATAACAAGTAAACGCACACAAAAAAGAAAAAGGTTGCCCGGAGTGGTCTCGCACGACCACCTGCCTACATACCTCGTCTGGAACGAGGGTCAGGGCGATGTAGTTCCCCTGAAAGGGACTGAATCACTAACCAGAAACCAGGGGAAGACACACTACCAGGGAGCTGGACTCGAGCCTAGTGTTGTCATGCATCGTTACCCTAAGTTCAGTTTTCTATCCTACTTGCATAAGCAAACTACTCCTATCCAGGAAAGAAGCAAGCATATAAGCATACAAAATAATTCAAGCATACATCAAATGAGAACAGGCATCTCAAACAGATATCCACATAGCACGCACTATAACCAAACAAGTGGGCTCACACAATAGGTTTGACTGTCTCAGCAAGTCATCTGTACGGGCTGTGTTTGCTCTTAACCTTGCCATTACGAGGCTAAGGTGAAGCAGATGAAAGGTGAAGTGAGGATCAGACCTCACAGCTCTTATCCCTGACCAGGGAGAGCTTCTGACAAATGAGCATGGGTCCAGAATGGGGGAACCCTTCTATACTCAGAGACTCTGACACAATGTGCACTGCACAAGATCTTGGGCTTGTGATCTCAATGCTACAACCATGTAATGGGAGCAAGGAGAAGACTCAACTGAATAGTGGGGGATAGATTGCATATCCCTACCTTCCACCAATTGCCTTGATTAAGGACTTTACCTGCTTAGGCACAATATCAAACAATCACAAACATTGCCTCTTAAGGAGGACTTCAGACAGTTTGCCCGGTCAAATAACGGACCGGGTCTCCAGACTACATGAAGTTAGGAAGTTATACCTCAATGCAAGTTGCTTAAGCAAAGCAAAGCAAAAGTTCACAAGGAACTGAGCAACTAAAAGTACCTGGAAACAGTCAAACACAGTTAGTACTCAGACATACAAAAATAAACAGCAAGTATTAATCAGTCAGACTATACAAACTAATGCACAACAAAGGCAAGCTATGAGCTCAAGCCCAAACTTCACAACCTACAAAACAAAGTTATGTTAGTGTACAAACATCAAACAACATCAATTGAATTGACTTGGATCATTCTCCACACACATTGCACCTTTTCATCCTGAAAAATCAATCAAATGTTAGAAACTAGACCACTAGGCCAAGCCTAGGGTCCAAAGGCAAGAAAAATTCCTAAACAGAAAGGGATATCCAACCAAAGTCAAATTAATGTCAAACAAGAGCCAACACAATTAGTCCCACGTCCATATCATTCATCATATTCATTTTATGCACAAAACAAATCAAACTAGTTCAAATGGAACACCAAACATCCAAACAGAACTATTGCATTCAAATCCATATCAAAACAATTCCAAAAATCCTCAAATAATTTACACCTAAACAGGACCTAATCAAGGTATGGCACACCAAATTTCAGCTTAATTGGTCAAAGGGAACCATGTCAATGAAAATCAACAAAAACAGACACAATTTTATGCTCCAAATCACAACATCAACACATGCATTCACTTCAAAAATTCACAAGTCAATGAAAACAGTAAAGAAATGAGTGGGACCAAAACAGGGATGTCACATCATGTGTCTACAACTATCATACCAAATTTCATGATCATTCAATACCATATGAGCATTTCACAAGGATATTTCAAACACATGTCACACAAGCTTGCACATTTGATCAACAGAGATGAAAAATAGCAATCAAATTGAAAATGCCACATAAAATTCCACAAAAATTCACATAGCATCTTAACATGTTAATGAATCTCCATGTAAAATTTCACATCATTTCACCAAGTCTAAGTCACTCAAATAAATCCAGCAAGTTGACATAATGAGGTGTGACACAAATTGTCACACCTAAGTTCCAAAATTCATAACTCAATCACCAGGAATCAAAAATTCACAAAGTGTACATGGAAATAAACATCAACCAGCCTACAATTACCACAAAAATTTTCAGGCATTTATTTTAGAATATGAGAATTTCCCAATCAAAATGGTAGAATGTATCAAATATAGCACATGTGAAACAAACCTAAGTCAAACACAAATATTACCATGCACAACTTCAATCAATAGGTCAATAAAATTCTACAGGGAATTAGGAAGTCAACAAAAAAGTCCACATATTTTTCTGATTTTTAAAACATTTTTTATGAATTTTTTAAAGTGTTTATGAATTTTTAATAATTATTTTAATTAATTAAATTAAATTGGATTTTACAGTGGCAATGTTGTAAATACATGAACGCGGGAGCGGTAAACAAGTTATTCAAATTTTCAAACAGGATTTTGGATCAAACAGTAATTTTTCAGAAATTTCACTCTCTTCCTCACGCGACTCAACCTCCATATCCAAAAGTGGTTTTGCTCAAATCTCAATGAAAATGGACAAACGAATAACCGTTGGAAAGGTCTCACTCTCAGGATCTCAAATATCATCACGAATCATCCTAATTCTATCTAAATCTCACGAATCGACGAAGTTAGGGTTTGACAACATACTTTCAAATCAAGATTTCTTAACCTACGTTGCATCATAATCAAAGCTACGCATATCATTGGATTCTACATGAAACGAGCTTTCAAACACATACAACAATTAAGCAATTCGTGAGATTCGATTTTTACACACCTGGCCATGGCAGTGAAGCTATTGGTGTTCTTCGCGTGATTCAACCTCAAACAGATGGAGTAGAAGGTTGTGGAAGGTGAGTAGAGTGCTTGAATTCGGTCGATGTTGCTCCTAATGCTCGAAACTTTGATTCACCATGGAAGAGTGCACTTTGGACAGTTGAGTTTTGGAGCTTGATTGATGGTGAAAACCACAAACAGATGGAGATGACGATGATGCAAGATCAACACAACAAGAAATTCGAGAATTGATCAAGAATTCACAGAGTTTTGGTCAATTTTGGTTTTGGTGTTCTTGAGGAATTTGAGAGAATTGGTTGAATTTCAGATCTGATTTTGGGAAGTGTGTTATTCTGTTATAATTAGAATGTGATTAGGATTATATATGCCACCTTAATCCAAGCTTAATCACAATCATTAACCAAATGGAATTGATTAGCAAAAGTGTTAATTCAAGCTTAGGGGCAAAATGGTCCTTTCCATGCCAGCTCATTGCCACCTCATGGACAGCTCACACACTCTCTAAATGACATGTGTGAGCTGTTGCAACTTGTTTCACTCTCATTGGATGTGTATTTTGGAAAATCACATGTGAATGGTTATGTGTCCAATTTTGCAATTTCATTTTACAAGTCAATTTTCAAACCACAAGCCTTTGCCATGTTATGATGATTCCCACAACTTTCAAATGCCAATTATGAAGTGTTGCAAAAATCCCCACTCAAAAATTCCAATTATTTCACAAGTTGGACAATTTTGCCCCTGGTCCATTTTAACTGTCCAGTTGAAATTTGACTTTTTGTATTGGCCACTTTTGAGAAAATACAATTATGCACCATGAAAGTACATGTCAAATGGAGTTTGTGCATATAAAGAACTTGCAATTTGGACAAACCATGTGGAAATTATGGCCTCCTGATTATGGGTCATTTTTGAAATCCACTGAGCCATAATTTCCCAGCCATACATGGGATTTTCAAGTTCTTGGACTTTTTGGAAAGGTGAGAACAAGATCTAAAACTTTCATGTTGAACAAATTTTCATTTGAAGCTTCCTCGGACACGTGGTCTTGAGGTCAAAAACTTTCCATTTTTGGAAACTTCTATTACAAGTCACTTTCTATTTTTGGCAATTTTTGTCCTGACTTGATTTTCTCCATTCTTAAGCTTTGAGATGTCAAATAACACTTGTTCCAACATGAATGAAGTGTATCCAACTCATTTCCACCTCCAAATCCATCAAATCATGTACAGTTGACCACAGTTGACTTTTTCAACTGATAGATGAATTTGGCCATGCATAGATCAAATTGAGCTCCAATCCCCTGATGAAATGGCTCAAGGATGAAACCCTAGCCTCAATATGCACAATATAACCACATAATGAACCCCATAGCCATCACAAACCCCCTCTCCTGATTATGCCCTAACTGGCCCAATGCAACTGATTAGGGTTGACCAGTGGTCAAAACCCTAATCTCAAGGAATGCTGACCCAATACTTGATGATGAAATCAAACCATGATGATGATGTATCATTGTAATCAAGATGAAGACCAATATCCTTTGAGAATCATGAAACCCTAATTCACAGCCCAATCCTCAGATGGCCAATGATCAGTCAATAAAACCCTAGGCTTGCACTTTGACTTTCTCATCTTCTGATCAAGACTTGGGAGGATGACTTGCACAATGTAACCACATGATATGCAATATGCAATGCCTAATGACCTAAAAATGATATGCAACATGATAATGCTAGTCCCAAGAGAGGAGGGCAAATTTTGAGGTGTTACAGCTGCCCCTATTCAATCCACTGTGAACCTGTCGATACGAAATAGCCTCGGCTTTCGGATGATCAGGATGAAGAGTGATTGAATACCAAGAACAGACGAACAATTTGCACTCTGATGGGATAATAATTAACGCCTGTCAGAATCGGCGAAGAAACAAACTCAAAACGTCGACCTGGATACCAAAATAAATGGTAACTCAGGGATAACTATGGCCTGAACACCACATCCGCTGGGGATTATTATATCTCTTCTTTTTATGCTTTTCTTGAACCCCGAATTTTCTCTATTTTTTATTTTCTTTCGCGCAAATGATCCCAGATCACTGCATTTGAACCCCATTCTCCTTTCCTTGTGATGACTCCGCTGGCAATCGTCGGAAATAACACCAATCACCACTCTGATGGCGACATATCAGAGGGTACACCTTCAACCAGACACTGACTGATGACCGGGAAGAAACTCAATGTTTACAGGCATCGGACGATGATGTTTTACAGGACACCAAAGAAAACTCGACCAAACATTAAACAATGACTGGGAGAAAACTCGATGTTTACAGGCATCGGACAATGATGTTTACAGGCATCAAACAATGATGTTGACAGGACATCAAACAATGATGTTGACAGGACATCGAACAATGATGTTTACAGGACATCTAACAATGATGTTTACAGGCATCAAACAATGATGTGGACAGGACATCGAACTATGATGTTTACAGGCATCAAACAATGATGTTGACAGGACATCGAACAATGATGTTTACAGGACATCTAACAATGATGTTGACAGGACATCAAATAAGGATGTTGACAGGACATCGAACAATGATGTTGACAGGACATCGAACAATGATGTGGACAGGCATCAAATAAGGATCGACCAGACATTAAACAATGACTGGGAAATAACTTGACGTTGACTGGACATCGAATGATGATGTTTTACAGGACATCAAAGAAAACTCGACCAGACACTTACTGATGACTGGGAAATACTGTTGCTCACAATGCTGAACTCCTCGGAGTATCGTCTTCACTATCCGGCAAAACCAAATCCCAAGCGGTAACCACGACTTGAATCGCGCTGATCGCGTAACGTCCTTTGATGTTATTTCCATCTCTGTCCGACGGAAACATTTCCTCCAATATCGCACTACTGGGGAACATTGCTGATCTGACGTCATGATGCTAAACTCCACAGAGTAACATCTTCGCTTTCTGGCACAACCACCTCTCAAATGGTAACCACGGCTTGAGACTAGCTCTATGCTTGCAACAATGATGCATGATCTTTTTCTGCGTAATGCTCCATAATCATGGAAATGCTACGCGCTTTATTATTTTTCTATGCAACATGCTATGCTTATCTACATGATGAATGCATAAAAAGCGTCCCCCTCGAGGGATTCTGCTGGGGAGCACGAGACACTCTGCTGAGGAACTCGTCAATACTCTGATTCCACCCTGCTGGGGAATAGCACTGCTGCTGGAAAAAGGCAACCCTTGCTGGGAAAAAACCTCCTTTGCACCCAATCCGCTCGGGAAACTGCTGGGGATAAGAACCACCAACGCTCTGTGGGGATACAACAGTCTTTGACTTGCTAAGGATATACATCCACCTCTGCTTGGAGAACCCTCACAGATACCTGACGACTTCACTGGGGAAATGCTCACAGATACTCTGCTGGGAAACAGCCACCTCCAGGCCTGGCAACTGGGGAAACATCGATCTGACACCTGCTGGGGATAACCATCCTGAACCTGCTAGGGGAAACGAATGCTACTCCGCTGGGGACAACCCATGCAATCCACACGTAGGATACACTCAGCTGGGGATGCAGATATCGGCCTGCTACGGAAACTTGTCCAATCCACTGGTAGGATGAACACTGCTGGAGATATATTTCATTGAAACCCGCTCCACTCGGGGAATAACAACCTTCAGACCTGGCTGCTGAGGAAACACCGTTTTGAACCTGTCGGGGACAACCATCACGACTCGGCTGGAGAAGTCACAGACCTAGGATCTGCAGGGGAGCTAGTCCTATGATTCCTGCTCGGGGACCTAGCTGAGAAATGAGAAAAGTTGGTACAACACCCGTCGACTCGTCGAACCACGGTATCCCCCTCCCAATCTCGTATCAGCTTTCCACTTTGGAGAACTCCCAGACTCGTCTGGACCTTTTCTGCTCCATCATCTTGTATTCCAAGTTACTCCGTGCTCGACGGAAAGCGTACTCCTGGGATTTATACATACTTTTCAATCTTCCGACTTTGAAGAGTCTTCTTGATTAATTCCAAAAGTCGTCGGACGTCTCAACGTCGCCTCTTCCTACCGTCCTTCATACATTCGTCCCTGATCGGACTCTGCGGGGAATTACATACTTTCAAATCTTCCAACTTTGAAGAGTCTTCTTGATTACCATCGAGGATCGTCGTACGTCTCAACGTCTTCATCCTTCTTTCATACATTCGTCCCCTGATCGGACTCCCTGGGGATCTGTCACAAAGCTTCCACATCACAACCTGCAAGTGAGTGAAGAATATCTAACAGTACCTGCAAAACAGACCATCAGATAAAACCGTGCCCCAGGCGTGTCAAGATTTCAACACTTGGGTCACTCAACCTTCCAAATAAGATTTCTAGCTTTCAATCTTATAAACACGCATTGGTAGGGACCTGTATGTCTTAAAATGAAAAATTCTTTATCAAAATAATCGGATGTTTTTGCAATCAAAGCGGTAATGAAAACAAAAACAAAATTATTTGACTGAATATGCATTTTATTGATTGGAAAAGTGTGGCTCAAATGAGCAATACAAAGGAAGCAACTCCTGAAAAGAGGTAATCGCGCACAAAAGGAAAAATCTATCCTAATGGCAATGTGAAACCCGAGATCTCATCGAGTTCCAACTCGGTTACACCCCATATGTCCTCAGACTCTCCTTGCTTTCTGCCTTCAGAACAAGACGCTTCCAATTGATCCCTACCGGGTATTATCCATGATGCTTTAACCAAAGCGCAAACGATCATACTAGACGCAGTTGTTCGTTTCAATCCCTCTTTTGCCTGGACCGCCCTTTCGGGTTTTCAGTCCATCGGGATACCCTTTTTTGCCCAAGTCGCCTTTTCAGGTTTTAGACTTGCCGGGTGTACATTTTTCTTTTTTATCCCTAATTTTTGCCCGAACCTTTCTTTCTGTTTTTGGTTCGCCGGGATGCCCATTTTTGCCTGGACTATTTTATTCTTTTCGTCCAGCGGGTCTATTTATACGAAGTATTTTTTAACTGCGTCCGCATTCACAGGGGATGGAAAATCCTCGCCATCCATGGTCGTTAGCAACAAGGCTCCACCAGAGAAAACCTTCTTGACCACGAATGGACCTTCATAATTGGGTGTCCACTTGCCCCTTCGATCGTTTTGAGGAGGAAGGATCCTTTTCAGCACCATATCACCTACGTGATACACCCGAAGTCGCACTTTCTTGTCAAAAGCACGTTTCATCCTTTGTTGGTACAACTGCCCATGACAGATGGCTGCTAGCCTCTTTTCCTCTATCAGGCTTAACTCTTCGTACCGGGTCCTTACCCCTTCCGCCTCTTGCAACTTCACGTCCATCAGGACTCTCTAAGAGGGAATCTGAACTTCAACAGGTAATACAGCCTCCATTCCATATACCAATGAGAAAGGAGTTGCCCCAGTAGATGTGCGTACCGACGTTCGATACCCATGCAATGCAAACGGCGACATCTCATGCCAGTCTCTGTAGGTTACCACCATTTTCTGCACAATCGCACCGTCGGTGCATGCAAACGTTATCCGGGCAACGAAAGCTTTTCCACCTTAACCTCCCCATCAGACATCAGAATCCGTTCGGATTCAGGGTCAGGCCCCTCCTCCGGGATCGGTTACTCTCAATCTTTTGATTGGAGCACCTCGAGATGTCCTCATCAGGGAACTCAAACTTCCTTGGTTGATAATCCCCAATGGGTTGCAGAGCGATGTAATCAGACAATACACTCCTCCCTTGATTGCTTTCTGAGAGTATCCAAAATCAGTCTACATTCTTTCGCTCTCTCACAAACCATCCGGTCGATGTTGGATTCTCAAACCCATACTTGATCAGATCCATCTCGAAATCCACAAAGTGGTATGAACCAGCATATACTGTCTCAGTCGGCGAGCAGCCTATGCCAAAGTACATCAAGTTTTCTCGAACAGTGAATGTATTGTTTCACAGTCGGTAAACTTTTTGCTAAGGTAAATTGCATGCTCTTTTCGACAAGACTCGTCATGCTGCCCCAATACACCTCGTAGACCCCTCGAAGGCCGTCAAGTACAGATTAACAATTGCTCCTTCCACAGGAGGCGTCGGAATCAGAGGTTCCTGCAACTTATCCTTTTATTTTTTCAATGCCCCTTGGCAATCATTATTTCACCTGACCGTTTGGTCTTTTTTTTTTCATAGCTTGAATATGGGTTCGCACGTGGCTGTTAGATGAGATGTGAACCATGACAGGTAGTTCAATCTATCTACGAAACCACGAACCTCTCTTTTTCCCTCGGTTCAGGCATTTTTCCTCTTTTTTTTTTTTTTTTTTTTTTAGCAGGATGAACCTCGATTCCTCCCTTACAATGAACCCCAGCATCTTACCGGACCGCACTCTGATAGTGCACTTATCTGAATTCAACCTCAGTTTGACTTATCTCAACTGGTCAACCGACCTGCCCCGGTCTGCCAGATGCCCCTCTCCTGTTTGGGACTTTGCTATCATGTCATAGCATAGCATTCAACTTCATGATGAATCATATCATGAAACAAAGTCACCATGGCTCTCTGATACAGGCACTGGCATTCTGCTTCTTTAGAGGACAGTCTTCTCTCCATGGCAGCTTGTGCGCAATGACACCGGGATCCGACCCTGGCATATCCTGACATGATCAGGTGAAGGCATCCACATGCTCCTTCAACAGGGCTACCATTCTGCCCTCGACTTGCCTCTGAAGCGGCCCTAATTTCACTTCCTTCCTGACCTCGGCGGCGCTTGGAGTAACACTCTCAATTCGCTTCTCGTGCGGCTGAATCACCTTCTCCTCTTGTTTAAACAACCTCGCTAATTCCAGCAGATCATAATCTTTTTCGCCTTCTTCTTCGGCATGATAGATCGGTTGGTCGAAGTCATGCGAGGTGTAACCAAATTGTTATCAACGAGATCCGGAGAATTATTTTTCGACCTTGGGACGAGACAAATCAAAAAAGGAGAAAAAATGAAAATAAACATTGCCATTTTTATTTGTTTTTAAACTGCAAAAATAAATGAAAAACAGGGAACACCGCTTTTTGACTGAAAAACATCCATTTATTAATGATGCAGAAAATGCAAATTATGAACATGAGGTGGCCCTTACAATGAACCATTATGTGTCGGGCAACACGCAAGGCTTTCATGCAAATAAAATTGAAACAGAAATCATTACTCTTCCGGATGAGTGTCAGTGCTGATCTGTTTAGGCCTTCCAGTTTCCTGGTACGCACGGCTTTATCCAGCCATCAAACTCGCAGTTACTGTCATTCTCTTCACCCATCACACAGACGTGATCTGAATCTTCAGCAATTGCATTCACCATCGCCTGACCATGCGCCGGCATGGGATTAGCATTAACATTGGGAGATGGAGCAAAGTTGATAGCCTTGGAGTCCACCAGATCTTGGACAACATTCTTGAATGCTCTACAGCCCTCAATGTTATGCCCCGGTGTTCCAGAATGAAATTCGCACTGGGCGTTCTCATCATAGTTAGGAGGCCTCCGATCTGATCTCATCGGAACCATCGCCCTCGGCTGCACCAACCCAAGATCCATCAGCTTTTTGAACAGAACTGCGTATGTCACAGGCGGCTTATCAAAATGGCGATCAATCCCTTTTCCTTTCACCTGATACCCAGCTCTCTGTTGAGGTGGCTGACGTTGCTGTCGGCCTGACTGATTACCAGCAGGGATGGTTACAGCAGCAGTGTGCTGGTAGTAACGATCCCTACCGTGTCCTCCCTGGGCATACACAGCACTCGATTCACCCTCATTCTTGCGCTGACCATTCCCGAATGGCTTCTTCGATGCTGATGACAAAGCATTACCTTGAATCTTCCCCATTTTCAGCCAACTTTCGATTCTCTCTCCAGCCACCACAATGTCGGCAAAGTTCGTGACAGGACAACCCACCATTCTTTCAGCAAAAACCCCCTGCAGGGTACCCATGAATAGATCCGACATCTCTCTGTCCACCAACGGAGGTTGAACTCTGGCAGCCAACTCCCTCCACCTCTGAGCATACTCTTTAAACCCCTCGTTATTCTTCTGAGACATACCCTGCAGCTGGGTACGACTCGGAGCCATATCAGCATTGAACTGATACTGTTTAAAGAAAGCGTCACCCAGATCCTGCCAGCTCTTGATGTCAGCAGATTTCAGCTTGGTATACCATTCCAGGGATCCTCCGGACAGACTGTCCTGGAAGAAGTACATCCAGAGCTTCTGATCTGTTGTATATGCAGAGATCTTACGGACGAATGCTTGCAGGTGAGTCTCTGGGCAAGAACTCCCATTATATCTGTCAAAAGTGGGCGCCTTGAACTTCTGCGGGATCACAATCCCCTCGACCAGCCCCATGTTAGACATATTCACCACCCCAGGCGTGGCATAACTCTCCAAGACCTTGATCTTCTCAGCCAGCAGCTGGATCTCCTTGTTCTGAGGTGGAGCACTATAAGGCACAAACGGTTCATTCTGCTTTGAGAATTGGTCAACCTCCCTGTCTTCCTCCTGGTCTTCATCAAACCCATAAAACGGAGGCACAAAATTATCTTTCTGATTCTGCCCCGGTTGGCCACCAGCACCACCAAAACCACCGGCATTATTCACAATTCCAACAGTCGTCCTCTTTCCGCCGTCTCGAGACCCCTGCCCCTGGTTGGAGACTCCATCCAGGTTAACTCCGCTGTTTGCTGCAGAAGCCCGCTCGAGCTTTTCAACTTTATCAGCCAGAGCTTTCTGACCAACTGCAAAACCCGACACGATGTTGATCAACTCAGTCATCTTGTCCTTCAGCTCAAGAATATCTGTGTTCGGAAGATCCATCAGTCGAGGAGTATTGCGTCTGGTGAAGTATCTGTGAGGGCGTGTCGAGTGCAAAGGTACAGTTCTACGAGCACGAGCAATGATTCCTGCAAAACAGCAAACAGGTTAATATGCATGAAGGCAACGTCTATCCATATGAGGAAGCTTCTGTCCTTTGATCCTGGTTTCATCGAGACAGATAATATTTTGACATCCACATTCTGAAATTCAAGATGTCTCTCAACCAGATTCTCAATCCATAATACTCCCCATATGGCTAAACGTGGTTTAGGTGCAGATGAATGCAAACTGAGAATGATGCAGATGAATGAATGCAATGCATTGCCATCCTCCAAGTCATCTGATCATCTGTTGCTCTGAACCACAACTCGGATCTCTGGACTGATCACAACCATCTGAGGAAACTGTAACCACAAATCTGACCCACGGGTTCCGAAATAAACGGAAGACAGACACATCATCATCATCACCATCACCAATCTCTGAGCAGATACCCATCATCATCTGAATCGGCCCGGGGAATCCTGAAATAAACGGATCCCCACTGATAAATAACACGGCCCGGGGAATCCTGAAATAAACGGATCCCCACTGATAAATATCACTGACAGCACTCCGGTGTCACCGTAATAAATGACCATAAATCCGACTTATAAATAGGACTCTGATCAACTGAACCATTAGTCACCATCTGAGTCACCATCTGAACATGCATCTGAAAGAAACACCCTCCCCTCACAGGTAAATTCTAATCAGGTCATCCTAAGGCGGATAATAGTCTCGACAATCGGGCAGAGATACTCAATGGGTTTGCCCTTTCGGGTGTGCCATTGTAGCTCCCTTAAGATCGTCTAAACCAAAGATCCGGGAAATGATCGGTCACCAGAGTCAACAGTTCATATGACGTAACTCAACCAAAGTGGAATATTCCACAATGGAAAGCACTATCAGATGAACCTCGTCCGGCTTGTGGCATGTCACGTTGCAACAATATGCTGATTTAGCAATTGAGGAACGTGAGACCACACTAATCCTAGGTGTATACTCGGGCCTGGGTTTTAGCCTCACTCAGAACACCCACCCCAAACAGAGGAACCACCTGCACAGAGGACGGCAACATGATAGAATGATGCATGCAAATATTTAATGCAAATATATACATTGGTTAGAATAATAAATGCAATAAATAACACAAAACAAGCAACCTAAACTATCCTAGAACGCTAGGAGAGACTCGCTTAGGGAAGATGGACTAGCATAGGTCTACATCGGAGTCCCCAGCAGAGTCGTCAGCTGTCGCATCCGCGAAAATCAACCGGCGAGCTAAAAACAAAACACACACAGAGCCGCCACTGCGCGTTATTTATCCCAAAATAGGGAAAGGAAACGCTCAGAGAAACCTGGAAAGGAAATGGTCTTGCGACCAAAGAGAAAGGGTAAGGGAGTCGGTTACGCAAGGGGAAGGTATTAGCACCCCTCACGTCCGTCGTACTCGACGGGATCCACGTTCTAAGAAAAGAAAAGGTTGCTAAACATCACACACACACACAGGGAACGCAGGTGGGGTTAAGAGAAGGGAGCTCGATAGGACGTCGCATCCTATGCCTACATATCTTGTCTGGAACAAGAATCAGAGCCACTGTAGTTCGGCTTACGCACGCCAAACAACACAAAACATACAAACAAGCAAGGGTGGCAAACATGGAGCCCGACAACCACTGGATGGAATTACGTCAGCATCCGAACCAAAACACAAAAACCCGGCAAACGTGGAGCCCGACAGCCAATTACTGGACTTACGTCGGCATCCGAACCAAAACACACAGTCAGATAACAAGTAAACGCACACAAAAAAGAAAAAGGTTGCCCGGAGTGGTCTCGCACGACCACCTGCCTACATACCTCGTCTGGAACGAGGATCAGGGCGATGTAGTTCCCCTGAAAGGGACTGAATCACTAACCAGAAACCAGGGGAAGACACACTACCAGGGAGCTGGACTCGAGCCTAGTGTTGTCATGCATCGTTACCCTAAGTTCAGTTTTCTATCCTACTTGCATAAGCAAACTACTCCTATCCAGGAAAGAAGCAAGCATACAAGCATACAAAATAATTCAAGCATACATCAAATGAGAACAGGCATCTCAAACAGATATCCACATAGCACGCACTATAACCAAACAAGTGGGCTCACACAATAGGTTTGACTGTCTCAGCAAGTCATCTGTACGGGCTGTGTTTGCTCTTAACCTTGCCATTACGAGGCTAAGGTGAAGCAGATGAAAGGTGAAGTGAGGATCAGACCTCACAGCTCTTATCCCTGACCAGGGAGAGCTTCTGACAAATGAGCATGGGTCCAGAATGGGGGAACCCTTCTATACTCAGAGACTCTGACACAATGTGCACTGCACAAGATCTTGGGCTTGTGATCTCAATGCTACAACCATGTAATGGGAGCAAGGAGAAGACTCAACTGAATAGTGGGGGATAGATTGCATATCCCTACCTTCCACCAATTGCCTTGATTAAGGACTTTACCTGCTTAGGCACAATATCAAACAATCACAAACATTGCCTCTTAAGGAGGACTTCAGACAGTTTGCCCGGTCAAATAACGGACCGGGTCTCCAGACTACATGAAGTTAGGAAGTTATACCTCAATGCAAGTTGCTTAAGCAAAGCAAAGCAAAAGTTCACAAGGAACTGAGCAACTAAAAGTACCTGGAAACAGTCAAACACAGTTAGTACTCAGACATACAAAAATAAACAGCAAGTATTAATCAGTCAGACTATACAAACTAATGCACAACAAAGGCAAGCTATGAGCTTAAGCCCAAACTTCACAACCTACAAAACAAAGTTATGTTAGTGTACAAACATCAAACAACATCAATTGAATTGACTTGGATCATTCTCCACACACATTGCACCTTTTCATCCTGAAAAATCAATCAAATGTTAGAAACTAGACCACTAGGCCAAGCCTAGGGTCCAAAGGCAAGAAAAATTCCTAAACAGCAAGGGATATCCAACCAAAGTCAAATTAATGTCAAACAAGAGCCAACACAATTAGTCCCACGTCCATATCATTCATCATATTCATTTTATGCACAAAACAAATCAAACTAGTTCAAATGGAACACCAAACATCCAAACAGAACTATTGCATTCAAATCCATATCAAAACAATTCCAAAAATCCTCAAATAATTTACACCTAAACAGGACCTAATCAAGGTATGGCACACCAAATTTCAGCTTAATTGGTCAAAGGGAACCATGTCAATGAAAATCAACAAAAACAGACACAATTTTATGCTCCAAATCACAACATCAACACATGCATTCACTTCAAAAATTCACAAGTCAATGAAAACAGTAAAGAAATGAGTGGGACCAAAACAGGGATGTCACATCATGTGTCTACAACTATCATACCAAATTTCATGATCATTCAATACCATATGAGCATTTCACAAGGATATTTCAAACACATGTCACACAAGCTTGCACATTTGACCAACAGAGATGAAAAATAGCAATCAAATTGAAAATGCCACATAAAATTCCACAAAAATTCACATAGCATCTTAACATGTTAATGAATCTCCATGTAAAATTTCACATCATTTCACCAAGTCTAAGTCACTCAAATAAATCCAGCAAGTTGACATAATGAGGTGTGACACAAATTGTCACACCTAAGTTCCAAAATTCATAACTCAATCACCAGGAATCAAAAATTCACAAAGTGTACATGGAAATAAACATCAACCAGCCTACAATTACCACAAAAATTTTCAGGCATTTATTTTAGAATATGAGAATTTCCCAATCAAAATGGTAGAATGTATCAAATATAGCACATGTGAAACAAACCTAAGTCAAACACAAATATTACCATGCACAACTTCAATCAATAGGTCAATAAAATTCTACAGGGAATTAGGAAGTCAACAAAAAAATCCACATATTATTCTGATTTTTAAAACATTTTTTATGAATTTTTTAAAGTGTTTATGAATTTTTAATAATTATTTTAATTAATTAAATTAAATTGGATTTTACAGTGGCAATGTTGTAAATACATGAACGCGGGAGCGGTAAACAAGTTATTCAAATTTTCAAACAGGATTTTGGATCAAACAGTAATTTTTCAGAAATTTCACTCTCTTCCTCACGCGACTCAACCTCCATATCCAAAAGTGGTTTTGCTCAAATCTCAATGAAAATGGACAAACGAATAACCGTTGGAAAGGTCTCACTCTCAGGATCTCAAATATCATCACGAATCATCCTAATTCTATCTAAATCTCACGAATCGACGAAGTTAGGGTTTGACAACATACTTTCAAATCAAGATTTCTTAACCTACGTTGCATCATAATCAAAGCTACGCATATCATTGGATTCTACATGAAACGAGCTTTCAAACACATACAACAATTAAGCAATTCGTGAGATTCGATTTTTACACACCTGGCCATGGCAGTGAAGCTATTGGTGTTCTTCGCGTGATTCAACCTCAAACAGATGGAGTAGAAGGTTGTGGAAGGTGAGTAGAGTGCTTGAATTCGGTCGATGTTGCTCCTAATGCTCGAAACTTTGATTCACCATGGAAGAGTGCACTTTGGACAGTTGAGTTTTGGAGCTTGATTGATGGTGAAAACCACAAACAGATGGAGATGACGATGATGCAAGATCAACACAACAAGAAATTCGAGAATTGATCAAGAATTCACAGAGTTTTGGTCAATTTTGGTTTTGGTGTTCTTGAGGAATTGAGAGAATTGGTTGAATTTCAGATCTGATTTTGGGAAGTGTGTTATTCTGTTATGATTAGAATGTGATTAGGATTATATATGCCACCTTAATCCAAGCTTAATCACAATCATTAACCAAATGGAATTGATTAGCAAAAGTGTTAATTCAAGCTTAGGGGCAAAATGGTCCTTTCCATGCCAGCTCATTGCCACCTCATGGACAGCTCACACACTCTCTAAATGACATGTGTGAGCTGTTGCAACTTGTTTCACTCTCATTGGATGTGTATTTTGGAAATCACATGTGAATGGTTATGTGTCCAATTTTGCAATTTCATTTTACAAGTCAATTTTCAAACCACAAGCCTTTGCCATGTTATGATGATTCCCACAACTTTCAAATGCCAATTATGAAGTGTTGCAAAAATCCCCACTCAAAAATTCCAATTATTTCACAAGTTGGACAATTTTGCCCCTGGTCCATTTTAACTGTCCAGTTGAAATTTGACTTTTTGTATTGGCCACTTTTGAGAAAATACAATTATGCACCATGAAAGTACATGTCAAATGGAGTTTGTGCATATAAAGAACTTGCAATTTGGACAAACCATGTGGAAATTATGGCCTCCTGATTATGGGTCATTTTTGAAATCCACTGAGCCATAATTTCCCAGCCATACATGGGATTTTCAAGTTCTTGGACTTTTTGGAAAGGTGAGAACAAGATCTACAACTTTCATGTTGAACAAATTTTCATTTGAAGCTTCCTCGGACACGTGGTCTTGAGGTCAAAAACTTTCCATTTTTGGAAACTTCTATTACAAGTCACTTTCTATTTTTGGCAATTTTTGTCCTGACTTGATTTTCTCCATTCTTAAGCTTTGAGATGTCAAATAACACTTGTTCCAACATGAATGAAGTGTATCCAACTCATTTCCACCTCCAAATCCATCAAATCATGTACAGTTGACCACAGTTGACTTTTTCAACTGATAGATGAATTTGGCCATGCATAGATCAAATTGAGCTCCAATCCCCTGATGAAATGGCTCAAGGATGAAACCCTAGCCTCAATATGCACAATATAACCACATAATGAACCCCATAGCCATCACAAACCCCCTCTCCTGATTATGCCCTAACTGGCCCAATGCAACTGATTAGGGTTGACCAGTGGTCAAAACCCTAATCACAAGGAATGCTGACCCAATACTTGATGATGAAATCAAACCATGATGATGATGTATCATTGTAATCAAGATGAAGACCAATATCCTTTGAGAATCATGAAACCCTAATTCACAGCCCAATCCTCAGATGGCCAATGATCAGTCAATAAAACCCTAGGCTTGCACTTTGACTTTCTCATCTTCTGATCAAGACTTGGGAGGATGACTTGCACAATGTAACCACATGATATGCAATATGCAATGCCTAATGACCTAAAAATGATATGCAACATGATAATGCTAGTCCCAAGAGAGGAGGGCAAATTTTGAGGTGTTACACGCTTACACATTGATTTTGATTTCTTTTTATTAATCTAATTTATTCAAATTTAAATACTGCACATACTTGAGAGTATGCATAAACTCTATGTCAAAAGCTTGCAACATATTTATCTTTGAATTGAGTATGGACATAAACAGGACATCTTCTATGTCTAACAACAAGATCTAACCAATGGATAGTAACAGAATGTTCCAAAAACTAGTTTTCAAAGTTTTTTTTAAATATAAATTTAACATCAATTTGGCATTGATGATATTTTTTAAGGAGATAATAGAATTTCATGTTAAAGATAGCGTCCAAGTTGATTTGAAATCGGACACGTATACAAGACATCTTATGAATCTCCACTCCCATATTTCATATTGTAATTTATAAATTATATTAATTTCACATTCATAAACAAATATAGCGAAAAATGTATGTTAGACACATGCTTTGGTATTTGTTCCAGTTGTTGGGATATTCTATTGTCCTTAAAGGACATAGAATAAATAAGTTATTTTCCAATGATTTGAAGATTCCTTGGACATTTTTGAATAATGGTAGATAAATTTCCCTTTGAGGAAATTGATAATACCCTTACATTGAAGACACTTTAACAATGATTTTAACACATTTTTTGACAGAATTAATCAGCAACTCCCTTATCTTAATTTAATATTCTTCTTTAGTCATTTAATTAAAAAAATGTTACAAGTTAGTCTCTTAACTTCACTTATGTTATCCTATTTGGTCTCTTCCATCAATTCTCGATAGAAAAATGTTAAGTTCCAGTGACGTGGCGTGACAATAAGACATTGGTACAAAACCGAGTCAACATATTTAGTTAAAAGAGACACACTGTTTAAAATGCAAAGGTTTTATTTTCAGAGGTTAAAACCAAACACGCAAAATTTAAATAGTGTATGCATTTTTAATAATATACTACTCCAGCCTAATTTATAAACAAAAAAGACAAATTTTACGCTTATTAAGAAATATAGTTAAGTGCATTTACGTTTCTTAATTTCATGTGAGAGAGATAACACAATTACTAATATACCCTCAATTAAATTGTTTTCTACTAACAATATTAAGTAATTAATGCAGGGATACTTTTGGAATAAAAGCATTAAATGCACCTAGTTTGTTGACATTTGCTTATATTTAAGGCCAAAAAATTAGAAGACTTTTGCTTATAAATAAGGCCGGAAAAGTTAGGGTTGTATAATATTAGACAAATCATGATAGAAATCTGTTTTAAAAATCTGGAAATTTTTCGTGAACCAATCAATTGTTTAAACTTTCTATTTTTTGATTCCTTTGTATTTTTTCACATATGGGGTTCGAATCCGGGACCTCCTTGGAATTGTACAAGCCTTACCACTAGGCCAAATATGTGGTTGTTGAATACTTATGCAATGAATAAATGTTAATCTAAATCTTGATTAAGATAGATTAATGAATTAATTGAGGGTTATAACTCCGTTTTGGATGCGGACGGATGCGTTAGTAAGATAACGAAAAAGACTATTATTATGATACCATGTATTAGTATATCATGTGATTTACAAATTCTATGAATTATATTATGATGGATGCTAAACATTGTTGATATGTTTGATTGTGAAATAACATGATTAAAAACCTTACAAAGATGAGTGAGGAAACCTAGGAGAATAACTTGATTAATAACTTAGAAATATAATCTAGGTTATGGGACATGTGTGATATGTATGAGAATACAGTATTCATTCGTACGACGCTTATGTGAGGTCGCGGACGAATTGTTGTCATGATTGAGAATGAAACGCATTGTATGGAACATGCCATGTTATTGTTGTGTATTGTGGTGAATACAATTACCAGTGATTGATGAATTTTATTATGGTTCGTGGAACCGATGATTTGTGAAACCAATCATGTATTAAGAATGTGTGTTTTTCTGTGATGGTACACATCTCTATTGGTATGCTTAGACGTGTAAGCATTGGGATGTGGGACCAATGATTCGAGCCTCAATTGGGTTTGAGCCCCAACCATGGCGGACATGGGGGAAAGGTGGACACCTATGTGGGTTAGAGTCCCATACGGTGAAAGATACCCTAGGTGGATTAGAGTCCCATACGGGTGACGGTCGCTTGAACTGGGGATTAAGCCTCATAGAGGACCCGATATCCACCGCGAAAGTCGAACCATACGAGCATGCATGAACCGGGCCTGGCTTAGACGTAAGTCCGTTCGGGAATTAATGTTTCGTGATTTGAATAATGATCGTGGTTGAGGTATGAGAACTCAGGTACATGTTTCCATACAATTGCGAGTTAGTTCCCCATTGCTCAAGTCTTTGTTCCTTGTTGACTTGAGTTGGATATGAGTTGAATTTTGATTAGAAACCCTGTAGAGCCGAGTGGACCCATAGGATAGGAGAACTCACTGAGATTATTATCTCATTCCATTATTGTTGTTATTTTTCAGGTAATCCTTACAGGTTGAATCTATGATAAGTTGTTATGGATGTTTCAAGGGATGCTGTTTATCTTGATCTTCCACTGTGGAGTTGTGTGCAATGAAGATATTGCACATAGTTCTTAGATTTTTATTGTTTAGGCATTATTGTATAACATGTTCCATTGATGTAATTAGTTTGGACATGTATATATATATTGATTCCATTAGGCACTTATGTTGGATCAGTACCAATTATTAACACTTGTATGATATTATTCTAGATATATACTATACAGGTTGTTACAGTTAACTTTCACACATTTTAACCAATTATGATATTACAACTACCATTATAATATCTATTATTTATTCTAATTTACCTAACTCATGTTTCAGTAACTAATAGACTTGAAAATAATCATCAATGTTTTGTCAAAAATTTGCAACAAATGTATCTTTAAACCTACTATTGACATAAACATGATCTCTTCAATAAATAGCAACAAGATAGTAATTGGATTTTTCAACGACTCATTTTTAAATAAATATTCAAACTAATTCAAACATCACTTTTATATTTCAGAAAAATTATTATATACCTAATAGATTTCCAATCTAAAGACATCGTCCATGCTGGTCCAATGTGGCTATGCAATCAATATGTCATGTGGATATCTTCTTCCAAAAATGTATTGTAGTTTAAGGATTATTTTGAACATCGTTTCCTAGACTATAATATTTAAAATGTGTCTTAGACAAACCCATATGTAATTCTGACATATATTGACAAACTATTGATATTTTATAAGGTAATTAATAAGTAAGTTGTGTTTTAATAATTATAGGCTTATTTAAAGATTCTTGAAATATAATCTATTATTTGTGCTCCGAGATAGTGATAATTCTCATGACGTTGAAAAGACTTAAGAAATTATTTCAACATTAAAAAATGTTATAATTTAAAATTAATGAAAACACTAGAAGGAGTGGTTGAACGTCTGACCTTGTGGTTAACAGCCACACGCTCTAACCAACTGAGTTATTCCAGCTACGCTTACACATTGATTTTGATTTCTTTATATTAATCTAATTTATTCAAATTTAAATACCGCACATACTTGAGAGTATGCATAAACTCTATGTCAAAAGCTTGCAACATATTTATCTTTGAATTGAGTATGGACATAAACAGGACATCTTCTATGTCTAACAACAAGATCTAACCAATGGATAGTAACAGAATGTTCCAAAAACTAGTTTTCAAAGTTTTTTTTAAATATAAATTTAACATCAATTTGGCATTGATGATATTTTTTAAGGAGATAATAGAATTTCATGTTAAAGATAACGTCCAAGTTGATTTGAAGTCGGACACGTATACAAGACATCTTATGAATCTCCACTCCCATATTTCATATTGTAATTTATAAATTATATTAATTTCACATTCATAAACAAATATAGCGAAAAATGTATGTTAGACACATGCTTTGGTATTTGTTCCAGTTGTTGGGATGTTGTATTGTCCTTAAAGGACATAGAATAAATAAGTTATTTTCCAATGATTTGAAGATTCCTTGGACATTTTTGAATAATGGTAGATAAATTTCCCTTTGAGGAAATTGATAATACCCTTACCTTGAAGACACTTTAACAATGATTTTAACACATTTTTTGACAGAATTAATCAACAACTCCCTTATCTTAATTTAATATTCTTCTTTAGTCCTTTAATTAAAAAAATGTTACAAGTTAGTCTCTTAACTTCACTTATGTTATCCTATTTGGTCTCTTCCATCAATTCTCGATAGAAAAATGTTAAGTTCCAGTGATGTGGCGTCACAATAAGACAATGGGTACAAAACCGAGTCAACATATTTAGTTAAAACAGACACACTGTTTAAAATGAAAAGGTTTTATTTTCAGAGGTTAAAACAAAACACGCAAAATTTAAATAGTGTATGCGTTTTTAATAATATACTACTCCAGCCTAATTTATAACCAAAAAAGACAAAATTTTATGCTTATTAAGAAATATAGTTAAGTGCATTTAAGTTTCTTAATTTCATGTGAGAGAGACAACACAATTACTAATATACCCTCAATTAAATTGTTTTCTACTAACAATATTAAATAATTAATGCAGGGATACTTTTGGAATAAAGGCATTAAATGCACCTAGATTTTTTGACATTTGCTTATATTTAAGGCCAAAAGAATTAGAAGACCTTTGCTTATAAATAAGGTCGGAGGGAGTACGAAGCTTGAAGAGAGCTAATAATATATAGCATATTTAGGCATATTAAAGAACTACAACATAATTAGCTAATGGTAATAAACTTTTGAAAATTAACGTATAAGATAAAATTAAATATTGAATTTTTTTTTAAAATGCGAGAATAGGGAATTGAACCTCCAACTTTATGATTATTAGGGTTAACTTTCACACATTTTAACCAATTATGATATTACAACTACCATTATAATATCTATTTTTTATTCTAATTTACCTAACTCATGTTTCAGTAACTAATAGACTTGAAAATAATCATCAATGTTTTGTCAAAAATTTGCAACAAATGTATCTTTAAACCTACTATTGACATAAACATGATCTCTTCAATAAATAGCAAAAAGATAGTAATTGGATATTTCAACGACTCTTTTTTAAATAAATATTCAAACTAATTCAAACATCACTTTTATATTTAAGAAAAATTATTATATACCTAATAGGTTTCCAATCTAAAGACACCGTCCATGCTGGTCCAATGTGGCTATGCAATCAATTTGTCATGTGGATATCTTCTTCCAAAAATGTATTGTAGTTTAAGAATTATTTTGAACATTGTTTCCAAGATTATAATATTTAAAATGTGTCTTAGACAAACCCATATGTAATTCTGACATATATTGACAAACTATTGATATTTTATAAGGTAGTTAATAAGTAAGTTGTGTTTTAATAATTATAGGCTTATTTAAAGATTCTTGAAATATAATCTATTATTTGTGCTCCGAGATAGTGATAATTCTCATGACGTTGAAAAGACTTAAGAAATTATTTTAACATTAAAAAATGTTATAATTTAAAATTAATGAAAACCCTAGAAGGAGGGGTTGAACCTCCGACCTGGTGGTTAACAGCCACACGCTTTAACCAACTGAGTTATTCCAGCTACGCTTACACGTTGATTTTGATTTCTTTATATTAATCTAATTTATTCAAGTTTCAGTACCGCGCATACTTGAGAGTATGCATAAACTCTATGTCAAAAGCTTGCAACATATTTATCTTTGAGTTGAGTATGGACATAAACATGACATCTTCTATGTCTAACAACAAGATCTAACCAATGGATAGTAACAGAATGTTCCAAAAACTAGTTTTCAAAGTTTTTTGTTAATATAATTTAACATCAATTTGGCATTGATGATATTTTTTAAGGAGATAATAGAATTTCATGTTAAAGATAGCGTCCAAGTTGATTTGAAGTCGGACACGTATACAAGACATCTGATGAATGTCCACTACCATATTTCATATTGTAATTTATAAATTATATTAATTTCACATTCATAAACAAATATAGCGAAAAATGTATGTTACACACATGCTTTGGTATTTCTTCCAGTTGTTGGGATGTTGTATTGTCCTTAAAGGACATAGAATAAATAAGTTATTTTCCAATGATTTGAAGATTTCTTGGACATTCTTAAATAATGGTAGATAAATTTCCCTTTGAGGAAATTGATAATACCCTTACCTTGAAGACACTTTAACAATGATTTTAACAAAAAATTTGACAGAATTAATCACAAACTCCCTTATCCTAATTTAATATTCTTCTTTAGTCCTTTAATTAAAAAAATGTTAGAAGTTAGTCTCTTAATTTCACTTATGTTATCCTATTTGGTCTCTTCCATCAATTTTCGGTAGAAAAATGTTAAGTTCCAGTGACTGGTCAAAAAAATAGCAAGTGTACTATTTTTACCGATGTAGTAATAAGGAATTTTATTTCCAAGTATCGATCTCAGGGATTGCGTAGGAAATGCTTATTTAACTTTGATTCTATCAGAACAAAATATAATGGTTTGGTTGTTTTAGGAATTTCAGCAATAAACACAAAAGACAGTAAAAATGTAATTAATTAAGTTAAAGCATGCTAGGGGAAGTGGTTGATTTAACCAGTTATGAATTCAGTCAAGGTTTCCTTAATACATATGACACATTCAATTACCTAACCTCAGAATGTTCTTCCTTAAGTCCGTAAGGAAGAAACTATTAAACTACCAATTCTTACTCAAATGTCCATTCAATTAATCATTGGTTTTAATCATAAACAAGATCAAGGTTTGCGGTGGTTCACAAAAGTTACTAGTCCTAGATGATGCAATCATAAACTTAATTGTGTGAAAACCCTAACAATCACAATCCTGTTATTGATAGTCATAGATAAATTTGTATTTGTCTGATACAAATGCATAATAACATCACACAATTGAATTGAAATAAGTAACATAGTAATAAGGAAATCATTTGTTCAAATTCATAACATACGATCAAATCAGGACCACCCCCCTAACATAGGGGGTTTAGCCTCTCATAGTATTCAAACAACTCATAGTATAGAAATTAAACATTACAAAGAATTAGGAGATTTTGATATTCAATGGGTGATGCCCTTGAATCTCGCCGTCTTCGAATCCTCCGTAGTAGATATCTTCTCCGGTGCAATGTTTCTTTGTGTACGTCAAAAAGTGTTTTCTCCTTTCTCTTCCAAGCCTTCTTATAGCTTCAGATGAATCTCCTCCAAGCAAAAGGTCCAAACTACCCTTAATGAGCAGAATAGGTCCACAAAACAAAAGTTGGGGTTTCCAAGCCGCGCCCAACAACACGGGCCGTGTGTGTACACACGGGTGCCCGTGTTGCTCTCCATAATAATTATCTTCAAAACAAGCTACAGAGGCAATAACACGGGCCATGTTCCTCCACACTGGTGCCCATGTTAATGCACTGTTTTAAACAACACGGTCGTGTGTCACCACACGGGTGCCCGTGTTGATCTCTGTTTTTCTTCTCCCATTTTGCTATGCCTGACCAACAACACGGGCAATGTTATAGCACACGGGTGCCCGTGTTGACCTGCTGTCTCTTCATATTTTTGCCTTTCTGAGTATCCATAACTTCACAATTAATGCTTTTAAACCTGTGCAATGGCCTGTAACAATAACATTACCAAACGAAGCGTAAAATAGATCTTTTTTTGACATAAACTTGTAATCAAATGCAATGCGATACCAAACCAACAAAACATGATAAATGACTCTAAAGCAACTATAAACAAACATAAATCTTACCAAAGTGATGAAAATATGTCGGATTAACGGTGGGAATTCAATGGAAATGGTGACCGATCACAACCCCAAACTCGTCTCATTGCTTGTCCTCAAGTGATGTATTGAGTCCAAACAAGGTCACCCACGAATTCCTTTTCCACAATGCAACCTAGTCTTTCACAATTTGTGTTATTCCCTTCTAATCGAGTTTCAGGTATCTCCGACTCAGGCAATTTGCCACATTCCCACATCAGAAGCCTCGTCACCTGCAAGCTTTTCACACACTCACAACTTCTCTCCTGGTTAGGGGTGTACACTCACAGCACAGTATGCAATACCAAACTCTTAAATTTGAATACATTCTAATGTCACGACAACAGCAGATTCCACACACTTTACGAGGTCTTTTTGGGTTGTAACGGGGCTTGGGTACGGTGGGATAAACAAAAAATTGGATAACAAAGGGTTTTGAACTCGGCAGTCATGTTGTGTGATTTTTCTTTCTCTTTTTCTCGTGCATCACGTATACTCTGGGGGTTAATTTCACTCTTTTGACTCTTTTTCTACTCAAATTTTCGAGCATTTTATAGGTGTTAGAGTCTTAAGTCTCGGCAAGTGCATTTTTTCTCTTTTGTTTTTCTTTTTTTTCTTTTTTTTTTCTTTCTTTTTTTTAAGGAACATACATACTATTTTCTTTTTGTATGATCTCTCATTATGCACTTGCCCTCTCTTTCAAGATTTCCACCCCAAACTTAGTTTTATGCACATCTTGCAATTCACAACAATCATACCGAGTAATGGGAAAAAATTTGAATGATTAATAGTTAACAGGGGGTTTATGATGAATAAAATGATTAATAGCTAACAGGGGGTTTACGATGAATAAAATGGCTAAGGCTTAACGGGGTTCACGAAGGGAAACATACAGATAGGGATGGCTAGAAAGGCCCTGGCTAAACAAACAACTTGCCTCAGTGTGTGTTGTCATGATGTGACGTGTCAAAAGAACATACGCAAAATCAGAGTGATAGAGTCATACCTGGCTGAACTCTCATGCTGATATTTAGTGTTTGGCTTTTTGTGATCTCACCATGTTGGTTAGCTTTGCAAGCTCTGAAGCCTCCTCCTGTTATGTGGTTCTTTTCTGACTTGGTTTTTCCATACCTCTCTCTTGGTCCGGTGTCCCCAAATTGTGTCCGACTTTATTTTCTCAAGGTTGCATCAACTTCCGAGGTGCCTTATCAACTTAAGTTTGAGGGGTGTCATTCATCCACTACCATTGATCCCGGGCTCGTCCAACCGTTTCTCATCACTCTGTACACACAGTAAGTCCAAAAGAAAAGAAAACAAACAAACACACTAACATAACGATAACATAACAAAAACAAAACAAATTGAAAGAGAATTAAAACATGAAAGGAGAAAACCCCCCCACACTTGAACTAAACATTGACCTTAATGTTTAAATTCAAAAACGAAGGGGACTTACAGTGATCACTGTTGTGGAGGAGGCGGAGGATCGTGCGGGAAATGCAACATCAGACGTTGCATCATGGCTTGCATGTCATCCATGACTGTCCCTTGTCGGAACAGTTCCACACCCTGTCTGTCTAATTCCGCACCTTGTCTGGTTTGCTCGGTGCGGAGAGTTCCCATCTCAGTTTGGAGCCAACCCCACTGGTCCTGAGACATAAAAAAGGATCCTTCATCATGTAGGCTCGAATCATGTGGGGGTGGAATACCATGGGTAGCTGGTCTCTCATCTTCTTCCATTTCCTCACCTGAAAGGTCATGGTCAAACTGAGCATTTTCCCCTACCGATGGGGCTGAACCTGTATACAACCAGTTAGCAACATTGGCAATGCTAATGGAACCAGGTGCTGGTAGTGCGAGCACTTCCACATTGTGAATCACCAGAGAGTAATGAGTTGGCCTGATGGTAATCATTTGCTGGTTTACTAGAGTGTGCATGTCGATCTTAGTCTTTCCCATCACTGCAGTTTCTTCCAGCAAGAGTTGATCATACCCAAAGTGGCCCGCAATCTGCGTGATCATACCACCCACAGAAATATCACCGGTAGTTGCGTGGCCAACTTGCTTCAAGTTATTAGCGGCGAAAGCCGCTGCATTGATTCGCTCATTGTGGGCCATGCAATGAAGAAAAAATAACTCTCTCTTAGCAGTGACCCCGGTATTATCACCCCGTCCGAATAAGGTGTAGGCTAACCCTTTTTGTGCATATCTGAAGCAAGGGTTATGAATCCCAGAAGCTTTTCCCGAGCAAGGGTTATAGCCAGTTTTACCTGTAATAGCCCTCCAGAAATCAATTGCTGAAAAAGTGTCTGGAGGGGTTCCGGGTCCAGATACCGGGAGTCTCAGAATACTCCTAAGTTCCTCAACAGATAACTCGTGATCTTCATCGAACAAGCGGAAAGTAATTTGACCATAAAATTCCATCTCCGAACCTGTCCACCTTTTCCTCATCTTAAACTCAACCGTACTTAAGAATTCAAGTGTGATACGAGCGAAGGTTGGTGCTTCAAATTGCATGAATTCTAACATACCGATGTTGTGAAACATGCGGTGCACCTCTTCCTTTAAACCTAACTCATCCAGTGTAGCATCACACATATATCGTGTCGGAATGAGCTTACGTTTAGCGAGAGTCACGTACCTCTCTTGATGATTCGGTTGTTCAAACAAAATGCCATGAGGATTCGTAGAGCGTCTAGCCCGTTGCTTCGGCCGAGAAGACGTGGCTACATCCTTCTCCTTGCTTATACGCTTTGGGGGCATAATGGTACCTGAAACAAAATTCTCAAAATCCAAAGAACATATTAGTGAAAACCGCCACTGTCACTATGTAGAGGACGGCGAGAGGAACAATTTTTGTGAAGGTGAGATGAGGTAAAAGTGAGTGGAGCTATGAGAAAAGTAGAGCTTAAAGGGTGGAGGCTAGGTTAACAATGGAGGAAATTGGAGAGAGAAGCTTTCAAAAAATCAGAAAAAGTGAGAGTAAGTGGTGGGGAAGAGATTTAATATCAAGTGGGTCCCAACATTAAAAGTGCCCAAAATCACAAAATTTCAAAAATCAACCCGTTAAGAACAACACGGTCGTGTTCCTGCACACGGGCGCCCGTGTTAATTCACTGTTTTAATTAACACGGCCGTGTTCCTGCACACGGGCGCCCGTGTTAATCCACTGTTTTAATTAACACGGCCGTGTGTCACAACACGGGTGGCCGTGTGGATGCCCAGTATTCCCTCTTGCAGCACAACACGGGTCGTGTGTCACCACACAGGTGTCCGTGTGGATGACCTGTTTTCCTCAATTTCTGAATTCTGTTATGCTTCATATGTATGGTATCCTTTCGCTGAGAGGTGATTATGACTATACTCTCCAAGTTCCACTCCTTACCTGCAAAAATGTTTCACACACACACAGAAAAGAAAAAAAACAAAATAAGTTAACAATCGAACACGTGGGTTGCCTCCCACGAAGCGCTTCGTTTAACGTCGCATGGCTCGACGGTTGTCCACCTCATTAGGCGAGGCGCACATGGTCAATCAATCCAGACTCTTGGCCTATGTAATAGGGCTTCAGCCTCTGGCCATTCACCTTGAATATATCCCCATTGTTTTGGTTCTTAATCTCTATTGCTCCGTGGGGAGAGACCTTATGCACGACAAATGGCCCGGACCATCTTGATTTCAATTTCCCAAGAAACAACTTGAGCCTCGAATTGAACAACAATACCAGTTGTCCTTCCCAGAAATCTTTCTTGAGGATTCTCTGATCATGCCACTTCCGTGTTTGCTCTTTGTACATCTTTGCATTCTCATATGCCTGATTACGAAATTCTTCTAACTCGTGAAGTTGAAGAATTCGGGATTCACCGGCTTTTGCAAGACCATAATTTAAGAACTTGGATGCCCAAAAGGCTTTGTGCTCTAATTCCAGAGGAAGATGACACGCCTTACCATAAATCAGTTGATACGGAGACATGCCAATTGGGGTTTTGAAAGCGGTTTGGTACGCCCATAACGCGTCATCTAATTTGATCGCCCAATCTTTTCTTGAAGCACTCACTGTCTTTTCCAAAATCTGTTTAATTTGCCGATTAGACACTTCAACTTGCCCACTCGTTTGAGGATGATACGGTGTGGCAATCTTGTGCTTCACATTATATTTCTTCAATAAGTTCTCCATGAGCTTATTCAAGAAATGTGTTCCTTCATCACTGATAAGTGCTCTAGGCACACCAAACCTTGAGAAGATGTTTTGTTTGAGAAAGTTTACCACTACTCTCGCATCATTAGAAGGAAGGGCAACGACTTCCACCCATTTGGAGACATAGTCCACAGCCACCAGAATATAATTTTTTCCAAATGAGGGTGGAAATGGCCCCATAAAGTCTATCCCCCAAACATCAAATAATTCCACTTCGAGCATGCCCTTTTGAGGCATCTGATTCCTCCTAGAAATATTTCCTGTCCGTTGGCATCTGTCACATTCCTTCACAACGACTTGGGCATCCTTAAACAACGTAGGCCAGTACAACCCTAATTAGAGGACTTTTGCGGCTGTCCTGTCTCCACTAAAGTGTCCCCCATAATCTGAGTCATGACATGCCTTTAAGACTTCATTTTGTTCTTCCTTAGGGACACATCGACGAATTAGTCCGTCTACCCCTTTCTTATACAAGAATGGTTCGTCCCACAAATAGAACGTGCAATCATGAAGAAACTTTTTCTTTTTGTTATAATCAAAGTCGTCAGGAATTATACCACCCACCAGGTAGTTTGCGTAGTCAGCAAACCAAGGAACACCCACCACCGCGAGGATTCTTTCATCTATAAACTCGTCCTTTATGGGACGTTCTTCTTCCTTCTCTTTAATCGGGGACATTCGAGATAGGTGGTCAGCAACGGTGTTTTCACACCCCTTTTTGTCTCAAATTTCAAGGTTAAATTCTTGCAACAGCAAGATCCATCTGAGCAGCCTTGGCTTCGAGTCCTGTTTAGAAAAAAGATATTTCAAAGCAGCATGGTCAGTATAAACAATTACCTTTGTTCCCAACAAGTATTGCCGAAATTTGTCAAAGGCATAAACCACAGCCAGTAACTCCTTCTCTATGGTTGCATAATTCATCTGGGCTGGATTCAACACATGGCTAGCATAGTAGATGACGTGGAGGAGTTTGTCTTTTCTTTGCCCCAAGACTGCCCCTACTGCTATGTCGCTCGCATCGCACATTATCTCAAAGGGTAGAGACCAGTCAGGCGAGATCACTATAGGAGCAGACACCAATTTATTTTTCAGAGTATCGAAGGCTTCGTTGCACTTTTTGTCAAACAGAAACGGAGCATCCTTCACAAGCAGGCTAGTCAACGGTTTTGCGATCTTAGAGAAATCTTTGATGAACCTACAATAGAATCCTGCATGTCCCAAGAAACTCCGTATACCTTTCTCATTCACAGGATGAGGGAGATTGGCGATCACTTCCACTTTTGCCTTGTCAACCTCTATTCCTTTATGGGAAATTTTATGGCCAAGAACTATCCCTTCTCTCACCATGAAATGACACTTCTCCCAATTCAGGATCAGATTGGTTTGTTGACATCTTTCCAGCACAAGTGATAGATTATACAAACAATTTTCAAAAGAAGATCCAAAAACCGAAAAATCATCCATAAACACCTCCATATGCTTCTCGAGCATATCGGAAAATATGGATGTCATACACCTTTGAAATGTTGCTGGTGCGTTGTACAACCCAAACGACATTCTTCTATAAGCAAAGATTCCATACGGACATGTGAACGCTGTTTTCTCTTGATCCTCAGGTGCCACAGCAATTTGGTTGTACCCTGAGTACCCATCCAGAAAACAATAGAAATCATGACCTGCCAATCTCTCCAACATCTGATCGATAAAAGGTAAGGGAAAATGGTCCTTCCCGGTTGCAGTGTTAAGTCTTCTATAGTCAATGCAAACCCTCCAACCTGTTACTGTACGGGTGGGGGTCAACTAATTTTTCTCATTTTTTATCACAGTTGTCCCTCCCTTCTTCGGTACCACATGGATTGGGCTCACCCACGCACTGTCAGATATTGGGTAAATCAACCCTGCATCTAAAAGTTTAACAACCTCCTTGCGAACGACTTCTTTCATAGCTGGGTTCAGTCTTCTTTGAGGTTGGACGACCGGTTTCTGATCATCCTCCATCAAAATCTTGTGCATGCATATTGTCAGGCTGATTCCTTTCAAATCGTCCATCGCCCATCCAATATCACTCTTGTATTTCTTGAGTACTTTGATTAGCTCTTCTTCCTGGATCTCTCTCAAACCGGAATTGATGATTGCTGGACATTTTTCTTCATTGTCCAGAAAGATATATTTGAGGTGTTCTGGTAATTGTTTCAACTCCATCCCCTTTTTTATATCTTGCTTTGATCCCGGAGATGTTTGAGGTCGAAGCTCTTCCCACCATTGTGGTCGGGAATGAACCCAAGGCGGTTGTGCTTTTAACATCGACACCACTTCAGATTCCTTCTCATCAATTCCTTCAGTATCCTCAATGATAGATAGACTCAAAACTCTTTCCAAGGGAAGCTGGGGTGTTGTAATCTGCATAGATTGAGCAAATACTGTATCCAACACTTCAATACTTTTACTCGTACCTTCATCATCCTTGAATTTCATTGTATCTCTCACATCAATTTTTAGCTTTTCATCATAGACTTTTAGGGTCATGGTTCCTTCCTCAATATCTATCATACATCTTCCAGTTTCAAGAAAAGGTCTTCCCAATATGAGAGGGATTTCCTCATCTTCTGGCATCTCGAGTATCACAAAATCCACCGGGAAAACAAATTTATCAATCTTCACTAGAACATCTGTTGCTATACCGTAGGGTCTCTTCATGGAATGATCCGCAAACTGCAGTGTCATGCGAGTGTCTTGCACTTCCCCTAACTCGAGTTTTTTGTAAATCGAGAGGGGCATTAGACTAACACTTGCTCCCAAATCGATCAGTGCCTTTATGAATGATCTGTCTCCAATGGTACAAGGAATAGTGACTGCACCTCTATCTTTTTTCTTCACCGGAATTTTTAGACCCTGCAAAATAGCACTACAAGTTTCAGTTAGCATGACTGGCTCACCATCAATCGATCTTTTCTTCGATATGATGTCTTTCATGAATTTGGAATAAATCGGCATCTGTTCCAGAGCTTCAGCAAAAGGTATGTTGATCTCGAGCTTCTTGAATAATTCTAAGAACTTCTCAAAGTTTTTCTCATGGAGATCTTTCTTCTTTGTTCTTGTAGGAAAAGGAAGACAGATCTTTGGTTTTTGTTTCTCTTGCTGGCTTGCTGGATTCACCACCACTTCTTCAGTTTGTTTTGGCTCTTCTCTAATCTCCAAGTCAACTTCCAACAACCCATCTTCGACCTGTTCGTCAACTTGTTGTTCCTTAGCTTTTCCTTTTCTGGTGACTACGACTTTAATGTGACTTTGATCACGGGGATTAACAACTGTCCCACTGGGAAGCGTGCCAGGTACCTGGGAATTGGAGGCTAACTGTTGAGCAATTTGACCCATCTGAATTTCAAGATTTTTAATAGATGTTGTAGCGTTCTTCTGATTATTTCGGGTCTCCTCTTGGAATTGGATGTTGTGAGTTGCCATCTTTTCAATTGCGATCTCCCAATCTGCCTTCTTAGGGACCTATTGTTGTTGTTGCTGATATTGATTTTGATATTGACCCTGTGCCTGTTGTTGCACGTTCCCTTTCTGATCTTTCCATGCAAAGTTGGGATGATTCTTCCACCCCGGATTGTATGTGTTGGAGTAAGGATTGTTTTGCTTTAAAAACTTTATATCTTCTATCTGCTGCGGTGTAGAAAAGCAATGAACAATATTGTGTGGTCCATTACAAATGCCACACACATCATTCGGTGCCTGTTGCACTTGAGCCACTTTCTGAGCACCTATGTTTAGTGCTTTCAACCTTTTCTCTACCTCCGCAGCAACAGCTTCTTCAATTTTCACCTGTTTGTTTGTTTCAAGCTTTAAGTCAATAACTGCAGATTTGCTTGACACCCTATCATATAGCTCCAAATGTTCGTTCGAGGCAATAGCTTCAATTATCTTCTTCACACCGGTGGCTGTTGCAAAGTTAGCTGAGCCACCAGCTGCTGAATCAAGGATTTGTCTTGTTTGAATTCGAAGACCATTGACAAACATTTTCATCTGTTCAGTTTCATCCATGTTGTGAGTAGGACAAGCCACTAGGATTCTCTTGAATCTTTTGTAGGCATCTCCTAGTGACTCACCATCCTTCTGCTTGAAGTTTAGGATCTCATATCTTTTTCGCAATGACACAGATGCGGGAAAATACTCCTGCAAGAATGTTGTTTCCATTTGCTCCCATGTAGTGATACTACCAGCAGGTAAGGAATAGAACCACTCTTCGGCTTCATCTGCTAAAGTGAATGGGAACATACGAAGTCTGATTGCTTCTTCGTTATGTCCAGGAATTTTCAGTGTTGTGCTCATAGTTAAAAACCTTTGCAAATGCTTGTTGGCATCTTCATTCACTCTTCCAGAAAAGGACCGTCTTTCGAGTTGATTAATGGTGTTGGGATGCAGCTGAAATTGTTCTACATTAACCGGTTGGTTGACAATTGTCATACGACCACCCGGGGTGTTGGTTCCACCATAGTCACCGAGGAGTCTCTCTGGTGGTGGTGGATTAGCAACCATGATTTCAGGAATTGTTTCCGCGTCTGAATCTGAATTCTCTGAGTGCACTGAAATAACTTCCCCCTCCGCTTTCTCTGCTAATTCCAGTTTCTCTCTCTTAGCTTGTCTTAGTCTAGCGCGAAGAGTTCTTTCTGGATCTGCGTCAAAAGGAAAATCTGCTGAGGCCTTACCTCGCATAAACAAGTTAGACAAAGATTAGAATTGAATAACAAATATGTCACAGATAAAATTTTGGTTGGCGAGCAATACAATTTCGATAGAATAGAAATTAAAATATGTATTTTGGCAATCCCTGGCAACGGCGCCAAAAACTTGGTCGAAAAAATAGCAAGTGTACTATTTTTATCGATGTAGTAATAAGGAATTTTATTTCCAAGTATCGATCTCAGGGATTGCGTAGGAAATGCTTATTTAACTTTGATTCTATCAGAATAAAATATAATGGTTTGGTTGTTTTAGGAATTTCAGCAATAAACACAAAAGACAGTAAAAATGTAATTAATTAAGTTAAAGCATGCTAGGGGAAGTGGTTGATTTAACCAGTTATGAATTCAGTCAAGGTTTCCTTAATACATATGACACATTCAATTACCTAACCTCAGAATGTTCTTCCTTAAGTCCGTAAGGAAGAAACTATTAAACTACCAATTCTTACTCAAATGTCCATTTAATTAATCATTGGTTTTAATCATAAACAATATCAAGGTTTGCGGTGGTTCACAAAAGTTACTAGTCCTAGATGATGCAATCATAAACCTAATTGTGTGAAAACCCTAACAATCACAATCCTGTTATTGATAGTCATAGATAAATTTGTATTTGTCCGATACAAATGCATAATAACATCACACAATTGAATTGAAATAAGTAACATAGTAATAAGGAAATCATTTGTTCAAATTCATAAGATACGATCAAATCAGGACCACCCCCCTAACATAGGGGGTTTAGCCTCTCATAGTATTCAAAGAACTCATAGTATAGGAGATTTTGATCTTCAGTGGGTGATGCCCTTGAATCTCGCCGTCTTCGAATCCTCCGTAGTAGCTATCTTCTCCAGTGCAATGTTTCTTTACGTACGTCAAAAAGTGTTTTCTCCTTTCTCTTCCAAGCCTTCTTATAGCTTCAGATGAATCTCCTCCAAGCAAAAGGTCCAAACTACCCTTAATGAGCAGAATAGGTCCATAAAACAAAAGTTGGGGTTTCCAAGCCGCGCCCAACAACACGGGCCGTGTGTGTACACACGGGTGCCTGTGTTGCTCTCCATAATAATTATCTTCAAAACAAGCTATAGAGGCAACAACACGGGCCGTGTTCCTCCACACGGGTGCCCGTGTTAATGCACTGTTTTAAACAACACGGTCGTGTGTCACCACACGGGTGCCCGTGTTGATCTCTGTTTTTCTTCTCCCATTTTGCTCTGCCTGGCCAACAACATGGGCAGTGTTGTAGCACACGGGTGCCCGTGTTGACCTGCTGTCTCTTCATATTTTTGCCTTTCTGAGTATCCATAACTTCACGATTAATGCTTTTAAACCTATGCAATGGCCTGTAACAATAACACTACCAAACGAAGCGTAAAAGAGATCTTTTTTTGACATAAACTTGTAATCAAATGCAATACGATACCAAACCAACAAAACATGATAAATGACTCTGAAGCAACTATAAACAAACATAAATCTTACCAAAGTGATGAAAATATGTCGGATTAACGGTGGGAATTCAATGGAAATGGTGACCGATCAGGGACGTGGCGTGACAATAAGACAATTGGTACAAAACCGAGTCAACATATTTAGTTAAAATAGACACACTGTTCAAAATGCAAAGGTTTCATTTTCAGAGCTTAAAACCAAACACGCAAAATTTAAATAGTGTATGCGTTTTTAATAATATACTACTCCAGCCTAACTTATAACTAAAAAAGACAAATTTTACGCTTATTAAGAAATATAGTTAAGTGCATTTACGTTTCTTAATTTAACGTGAGAGAGACAACACAATTACTAATATACCCTCAATTAAATTGTTTTCTACTAACAATATTAAGTAATTAATGCAGGGATACTTTTGGAATAAAGGCATTAAATGCACCTAGATTTGTTGACATTTGCTTATATTTAAGGCCAAAAAAATTAGAAGACTTTTGCTTATAAATAAGGCCGGAGGGAGTACGAAGCTTGAAGAGAGCTAATAATATATAGCCGATTTAGGCATATTAAAGAACTACAACATAATTAGCTAATGGTAATAAACTTTTGAAAATTAACGTATAAAAATTTATGAAGTTCCTTAGAAGGACAAAAAGATAAAATTAAATATTAATTTTTTTTTGAAAATGCGAGAAAAGGGAATTGAACCTCCAACTTTATGATTATTAGTGTTAACTTTCACACATTTTAACCAATTATGATATTACAACTACCATTATAATATCTGTTATTTATTCTAATTTACCTAACTCATGTTTCAGTAACTAATAGACTTTAAAATAATCATCATTGTTTTGTCAAAAATTTGCAACAAATGTATCTTTAAACCTACTATTGACATAAACATGATCTCTTCAATAAATAGCAACAAGATAGTAAATGGATATTTCAACGACTCTTTTTTAAATAAATATTCAAACTAATTGAAACATCACTTTTATATTTAAGAAAAATTATTATATACCTAATAGATTTCCAATCTAAGGACATCGTCCATGCTGGTCCAATGTGGCTATGCAATCAATATGTCCTGTGGATATCTTCTTCCAAAAATGTATTGTAGTTTAAGAATTTTTTTGAACATCGTCTCCTAGATTATAATATTTAAAATGTGTCTTAGACAAACCCATATGTAATTCTGACATATATTGATAAACTATTGATATTTTATAAGGTAATTAGTAAGTAAGTTGTGTTTTAATAATTATAGGCTTATTTAAAGATTCTTGAAATATAATCTATTATTTGTGCTCCGAGATAGTGATAATTCTCATGACGTTGAAAAGACTTAAGAAATTATTTCAACATTACAAAATGTTATAATTTAAAATTAATGAAAACGCTAGGAGGAGGGGTTGAACCTTCAACCTTATGGTTAACAGCCACACGCTATAACCAACTGAGCTATTCCAACTACGCTTACACGTTGATTTTGATTTCTTTATATTAATCTAATTTATTCAAATTTCAGTACCGCACATACTTGAGAGTATGCATAAACTCTATGTCAAAAGCTTGCAACGTATTTATCTTTGAATTGAGTATGGACATAAACATGACATCTTCTATGTCTAAACACAAGATCTAACCAATGGATAGTAACAAAATGTTCCAAAATCTAGTTTTCAAAGTTCTTTGTAATATAAATTTAACATCAATATGGCATTGATGATATTTTTTAAGGAGATAATAGAATTTCATGTTAAAGATAGCGTCCAAGTTGATTTGAAGTCGGACACGTATACAAGACATCTTATGAATCTCCACTCCCATATTTCATATTGTAATTTATAAATTATATTAATTTCACATTCATAAACAAATATAGCGAAAAATGTATGTTAGACACATGCTTTGGTATTTCTTCCCGTTGTTGGGATGTTGTATTGTCCTTAAAGGACATAGAATAAATAAGTTATTTTCCAATGATTTGAAGATTTCTTGGACATTCTTGAATAATGGTAGATAAATTTCCCTTTGAGGAAATTGATAATACCCTTACCTTGAAGACACTTTAACAATGATTTTAACACATTCTTTAACAATGATATTTATAAGGTAATTAATAAGTAAGTTGTGTTTTAATAATTATAGGCTTATTTAAAGATTCTTGAAATATAATCTATTATTTGTGCTCCGAGATAGTGATAATTCTCATGACGTTGAAAAGACTTAAGAAATTATTTTAACATTAAAAAATGTTATAATTTAAAATTAATGAAAACGCTAGAAGGAGGGGTTGAACCTCCGACCTTGTGGTTAACAGCCACATGCTCTAACCAACTGAGCTATTCCAGCTACGCTTACACGTTGATTTTGATTTCTTTATATTAATCTAATTTATTCAAATTTCAGTACCGCGCATACTTGAGAGTATGCATAAACTCTATGTCAAAAGCTTGCAACGTATTTATCTTTGAATAGAGTATGGACATAATGTTAATACCTTAGGATTGACATTAATTTTGTAAAACAAATAATGTAATCACCTCTGTTGTTTTAATATGTTGGGTTGAAGAAGTTCAACATCTGGACCAACATGTCATGTACGATGTCACGACATCATGCCTGTGACATCGCACATGTGTAGAAAACTGAATTAATTAATTCAGTATATATTCTGGGATTAGTGAGGATATTTGGTGAATATCCCAACTCCCATGTGGAGGTTTTAAAGACTCAATCAGAAGATATATAGGCTCAAAATAAGGAGATATATATGGAGAGATTTTAGGATTGAAGACCTTGTTTGTAGCAGAAATTTTCTGCTGTATTTGTAACAGCAAAGAAAAAGTTTGCTGCGATTTCTGAAGGCCCAAATCCAATAGTTGATTAGGTTATAAATAGCATATTGTAACCTAGTTTTTGTAAGCCTCTTAGAATGAATTTTTAGGGGTGTGTGTGAGGTAAACCTCCCAATCTGTGGGAAGGTTACCATGTGTTTCTTAGTGGTCAAAGCTGAGAGTATTTGTAACTCAAAGCCTGTAGGCAAGAGTGATTTTGTTCTTGAATGAAGCTGTGAAGCAAGTTCAAGGTGTGTTAACATTACATTGTATTTGTAGTGATAGGAATGGAAACTGGAGGTTTCTATCTAGGAGTTCCTAGGTATAGATTGCATTGGGTAGGGATTAAGTGAAGAGTTGTAAATGGGGGAGTTTAACTCTGAATTAATACTGCTAATAGTGGATCTTCTTCCTGGCTTGGTAGCCCCCAGATGTAGGTCATGTTGGAATGAACTGGGTTAACAATTTCCTGTGTTTGTTTTCCTTCTGCATGTGTTTTTATTACTGTCATAACTCAGCTGGTATTCCAGTCAGCTTATCAAGATGATAACAGATCTGGTATATAGCCTTCTGTTTGAATGTCAATCAGAATGTTGTAACATTCATCAGTGACAGCGTATACTGAATAATAAGCAGGTTAATTTCAGTTCAGTATTTATTTAAGTCTGTTCTTTTCAAGGATAACAGACCTGGCCGAAGGATCATTGTGAAACTGTCAAACTGGATGTTTTGACAGTTGATACTGAAAGCTGATACTGAAGTAGAGACTAGTTGGTCTTTTACAGTACTGCAAACTTAGCACAGTCCGTTTCCAGGAACATAACAGAATCAGCATATGTTCTGGCTGTCGAACTGAATGTTGTGACATTCATTCCCAACAGCATGTGCTAAAGTGTAGGATGATTGGTTTTTCTGTTTCAGTATTTTTCTCAGGCTATTCTTCAGGGATTCAACAGCTGAGCTAAAATCCAGGAAACCAACTACTAACCTACAATTAATGAACCTAACAAATAGCCTAGTTGTTAGCAATCTAATAAGTGGAAATTAGATTAACGTGTTCAACCTTTAATTCAGGAAATACAAGTAAAAGACAAACACACTGGAACAATGTAACAGATGATGTCCAAAATCAACAGTAAGACATCATGCTGATAACTGTGTAAGAAAACAACAGAAGTGAGTGCTAGGATTGATCTCTGTTGAGTCTTTCTTCCTGATGCACAGAACCAGGTGTTCATCCATTCTAGGGTGACATAGAATGAGATATCGTGACATCTGTGAACGTGTGCATATTAGTACAGTGGTTAATAACTGTCTTGCTGTATTAGTTACAATGTTAGATCAGATGTCATGACTTGGAGTAGAACATCTGAATTCTGACTACACCAGAATTTCACATAAACATGACATCTTCTATGTCTAAACACAAGATCTAACAAATGGATACTAACAGAATGTTCCAAAAACTAGTTTTCAAAGTTATTTGTTAATATAAATTTAACATCAATTTGGCATTGATGATAATTTTTAAGGAGATAATAGAATTTCATGTTAAAGATAGCGTCCAAGTTGATTTTGAAGTCGGACACGTATACAAGACATCTTATGAATCTCCACTCCCATATTTCATATTGTAATTTATAAATTATATTAATTTCACATTCATAAACAAATATAGCGAAAAATGTATGTTACAACATGCTTTGGTATTTCTTCCAGTTGTTGGCATGTTGTATTGTCCTTAAAGGACATAGAATAAATAAGTTATTTTCCAATGATTTGAAGATTTCTTGGACATTCTTGAATAATGGTAGATAAATTTCCCTTTGAGGAAATTGATAATACCCTTACCTTGAAGACACTTTAACAATGATTTTAACACATTTTTTGACAGAATTAATCACAAACTCCCTTATCTTAATTTAATATTCTTCTTTAGTCCTTTAATTAAAAAAATGTTACAAGTTAGTCTCTTAACTTCACTTATGTTATCCTATTTGGTCTCTTCCATCAATTTTCGATAGAAAAATGTTAAGTTCCAGTGACGTCGCGTGACAATAAGACAATTGGTACAAAATCGAGTCAACATATTTAGTTAAAACAGATACACTCTTTAAAATGCACAGGTTTTATTTTCAGATGTTAAAACAAAACACGCAAAATTTAAATAGTGTATGCGTTTTTAATAATATACTACTCCAGCCTAATTTTTAACCAAAAAAGACAAATTTTATGCTTATTAAGAAATATAGTTAAGTGCATTTACGTTTTTTAATTTAATGTGAGAGAGACAACACAATTACTAATATACCCTCAATTAAATTGTTTTCTACTAACAATATTAAGTAATTAATGCAGAGATACTTTTGGAATAAAGGCATTAAATGCACCTAGATTTGTTGACATTTGCTTATATTTAAGGCCAAAAAAATTAGAAGACTTTTGCTTATAAATAAGGCCGGAGGGAGTACGAAGCTTGAAGAGAGCTAATAATATATAGCCGATTTAGGCGTATTAAAGAACTACAACATAATTAGCTAATGGTAATAAACTTTTGAAAATTAACGTATAAAAATTTATGAAGTTCCTTAGAAGGACAAAAAGATAAAATTAAATATTTAATTTTTTTTGAAAATGCGAGAATAGGGAATTGAACCTCCAACTTTATGATTAGTAGGGTTAACTTTCACACATTTTAACCAATTATGATATTACAACTACCATTATAATATCTATTATTTATTCTAATTTACCTAACTCATGTTTCAGTAACTGATAGACTTGAAAATAATCATCAATGTTTTGTCAAAAATTTGCAACAAATGTATCTTTAAACCTACTATTGACATAAACATGATCTCTTCAATAAATATCAACAAGATAGTAATTGGATATTTCAACGACTCTTTTTTAAATAAATATTCAAACTAATTCAAACATCACTTTTATATTTAAGAAAATATTATATACCTAATAGATTTCCAATCTAAAGACATCGTCCA